>NC_041385.1:771924915-772023207 GCF_002162155.2 Triticum dicoccoides
AGCAGAGAGGTAGAGCAACGGGAGAGGAGGTGTACGAGGCCACCTACCCCAGACCCCCTCCCAACATAGAGAAGGACACGGGTACCACCTGCCCCGAATCTCCTACCTCAGCAGGAGAAGAGCAACCCGAGGCCACCTGCCCCGGGACCCCTCCCGACAAACCGACCACAAACACCGGCGCCACGTCCTGAGGAGGGACAGCGTGCTTAGCACGAGAGGGAGTGGCCACCTGCCGACTCACCTCCTCCTCTCCCCAGACCGAGACCGACGAAGCCCCAGGAACCCCAGGAATAGTACACACAGTATCCTCAAAAACCAAAGCAGGAAACGCGAGCTCAAAAGCCTCCTCGGACTCCACCCGATCACTCCACGCTCTCGGGGGTGCAGAAGCGGGTTCGAGGGACCCAAATCTCAGAGTCGTCGTAGGCACCGAGAGTGGAGCCGCCCCATCCCCAATCGTCGCGGACTCGGACCCCGGTCCCTTGGACAGCTGTCGTCCAGAGTCATCGACCGACGGCTCCTTTGCTCCCGTGCTGCCATCACCCTCGTGCATATCCACGTCAGACCCGTGAGCCGCCATAGCCAAAAGGCTCTCATCCTCAAACTCAATATTCAGATTATAAATCCTGCCTCGATAAGCCCATTTAACAACTTCCGGCACATACTCGATGTTCAGAAAACTAACCAGAACCCGAGCAATCCCGTGAGCTTTGGTGAACGTCATATACACTCGCTCAGGCTTCCCCACCAAAGTACCCAAGCTGGCCACAACCCGAGCATCCTGCAACGGTTTGGAGGGGGCCCCGGAGAAACGCAACCACGCCTGAGTAAGCGGCTTACCCTGAGGCTCCACCTGCTTCCACTCATGAAACTCAAGGATGCAATCAGTTCCCGACACTTTACACATCCCAAAACTCAGCAACCTCTGTAGATCCTCCACCGAAGGAAACTCAACTCTAAACATCTTATTAGCGAGACTGACAAGGTCCCACTGGAAGTCCCCAGGGGCCAGCTCCCGAAGCCTCTGCACAATCTGTGTCTCAGAGACCTCCCCTCTGGTGACCTTGACAATCCCCGTAGTCATGCTCGGGGTCTCATCAGTAACCTCTTGCTCATTCGGAGACTCAAAAAACGTGAGCTCAGCACAGTAAACTCCATACATCATAAGCGACGGTGCCTGATCTCGCAGAATCAGATAGTCCCCAGAGTCATGTGCCGGCTTACCACAGGTATCACATAACAGAGCCACATCCACAATGAAATGGCCCTTGTCGCCGTGACGATAACAAAGCATTTTTTCCTTCTTGCGCGCCCATTTGGACGCCCTATGAGAGTCAGCCCTATCCATCATCTCCACAGACACATCAGCCATAGCCTCGTTCTCAGGAACCTGAACAGTACACTACTAGGGAAAACGTTATACACAAAACTTTAGCAGTAGCGATTGTTAAAAAAGCTCGCTACTGCTAGGCAGCAGTAGCACGTGACAAATAAGCTCGCTGCAGATGCATATATAGCAGTAGCGCGTCTCGCTGAAAACTCGCTACTACTAAAATTTTGACCACTAAGGTGATGGGCTACACATAGTAGTAGCAATCTTCTAGAAACCGCGTTGCTGCTAATATTCTTATAACAGCGCGTTTACGCGTAGAGCGCTACTGCTAATGAAAATAAAATAAAATAAAAAAGTAAATGAAAATGAAAGAAATAGAAAAAGGAGAAAGGAAAAATATAAAATGTAAAGAAAAATAAACGAAAAAGGGAAAAAAGGATGAAGGAATATCAGTAGCGCGTTTGCGGAAGCGCACTATAGCTAACTTAGCTATAGCGCGTTTTCCCTAACGTGCTACCGTTATTTTTGACTTAACCCAAAAAACGGTTTCCCCCGGCCATCACTTCTCCCCCAAATCCCTCGCCCCACTCTTCGTCGCCGTCTCCCCCACTTCGCTGTCGCCCCCGCTTCGCCGCCATCTCCTGCCGACATCGACGCCGTGTTCATCCTCACTGCCTCCTCCCGAGGCCGCCCAGCCTCACCGCCTCCGCCCGAGACCGCCCAGCTGCACCGGCGCCGCCTCTCGGGCCGCCCTCAACTTCACCATCGCCGCCCTCGACCTCTCCGCCGCCGCACTCGATCTCACCGCCCCCGAGCCCGCCCAGGAGCGTTGCCTGTCGATCCTAAGCCCGCCCTCGCCGCCCCTACCTCCGTTGCCGAGCACCTCCCCACCACCATCTCTCCCCTCTCTGTAAGCCCCCCACCCCATCTCTTCTTCCTCTGCCATGTTAATTAGCAGTAGTAGTAGATGTTAATTAGTACTAGGGTTCATACATAATGATTTTTAGTAGTAGTAGTATGGTTAATAGTAGATGTTTTTTAGTTAGGGTAATAATAGATGTTAAGTAGTAGCTAATGTTGATGTTAATTAGTTTAGTAGGGTTTAGTTGTTTAACTAGATGTTAATTAGTTCAGTAGGGTTTAGTTGTTTAACTAGATGTTAATTAGGGCATTAGGGAATTTGGTTTAGAGTAAAGTAATTTAGTTCAGTAGTTAACTAAATGTAATCTATATTTAGTTTAGGGCAATAGGGAACGCTAGGACATGCAAATTTGAAGTGATCAGGATATATGCAAATTCCTCAATTGTGTTTGCACATGCATGTTTTGATTGTGCCCAAGTGGCTTTGTTGTTTCCAGGGAATGATGCTGAGTGGCCTATGTTTTGCCAGAATGTTGATTCATTCTGTCCCAGCAAATTTTAGGTTCTCGGTTTGTCCACTTTTTAGCAAAGGTCATGCCGAAATTTTCCGTGAATTTCGGCATGACTTGTGCTACAAACTAGGACATATCGAGTGCCCGGGATTTGCGCACCAGGAAGGAGTCAACATTCCTGCAAAACAATAGGCCTTTTTTATGTCATTATTCATTTTATTAGGTCTAGAATTAATGGACTAGATTTAATCATAGGAAACATGGCTAGCAACGATGAAGGACAGGGTTCTGGTGATTGCGACGACGTCTACCTGGCCACAGACGAATTTTTTAGCCTTGTCGACGATCAACCGATGTTGTTGTTGGGCCCACCGGTGGCATCGAGGACTGAGACCGACACGCAGACCGGTGCTGAGACTCGGACCGGCATCGAGACCGGTGCTGGGACTGAGACCGGCGCTGCCTCGGGGAGCGGAGCCGGTGTAGAACCGAAAGCAAAGAGGCAACGGCTTCCTAACAAACTCAGGACTACTAGACTGGTGGTCATGAAGGTGGACGACGGCAATTTTGAGCCAAAGGCGCCCGAGGAAGCGTGCTCGTGCTACGACAATCAAATAGGCTGCATCGTACAGGAAACCGCCACCATCAACGATGAGAAACTACAGAAGATAGATAATATGAGGCACTCCCTCCTAAAGAAGTTTCACTAGATATTCTTGTTCCCGGGCCAAAATGAGAAGGATTATGAAGATCCAGATGAGGACCCGCAATGAAGAAGATAAACAAACACACCATGACCAAGTTTAGCGACGCGTTGGCCGCCTGGAAAAATCGAGTGAAAGCAAAGATCATTGACAAGAAGGAACCCTACTCCGAGATTGTAAAGGATAATCCGACAACCACGGAAGATCAGTTTCAAATATTCAAGGAGGCTTGCGAGTCCGAAGCTGCCAAAAAAAATTCTAAGTACATGAAGGGGCTTCAAGAAAGGAACATTGGGAGCCACCACCTCGGAAGTCGTGGTTACGGGGGAAAGAGGTCCAAATGGGCCAAGGAGGACGCGGAAGCCGCGAGTCTGGTCATCCCAGACCCCTTGGCGGAGTTCACCATCCCGTAGGAGCGTGACGTCCTCAGGGACCGGCACCGTTGGGACCCAGTGAAGAAGGTTTACGAGACAAAACCGGTCATTACGGAGTTCATGAGACTACTGGTAATTTTAGTTTCTGATCAATTCGACTGCACATGTTAGTCATATTTGTAAATGATCCTTGTGCCTTTTGCAGAGAGAGCAGCACAGGATTGCGGCCGAAAGCGACTCGCCGTCTGAGGCATTGGTGAGGCCCAAGTGGGACACTCCATTCAACCGGGTGTTGAACATATTGAAACGACAACCGGTGGATACTCGACCGTCGTATGGACGCGTGCACGGTGTCGAAGACGGCGCCACGTGGAAGAAGTACTACCGTGAGACCACGGAGGAGAGAAAGGAAAGCCGGAGGTTAACTGAATAAAACATCGACAAGAAGGTTGAGATTGCGGTTTAGAAGAAATCATCTCAGACAGTCGCAACAGCGGTAGCTGCCGCAAAACAGGTGGTTGCAGATTTGTCTACTTCCTTGGTTCCGGCCGTTTTCACTTGGTCAAGGCAAAATCCAGAAAAAAATGCAAAGGACTTTCCCCTTGCTGACTTCTTGGGGAGCAGCTCGACTAGCGTTGCACCAGCACCTGCTCCCGCACCGGCTCACGCACCTGCTCCCGCACCAGACGTGCTCGGCGATGCTTCGTCTTTGGCTGAGCTCGACGCCCTCACGGTATCTGTCACACCGGCCCCCTTTAATATAAATGTATAATCTCCCGTTTTCGTTGCCTTTCGGATGTCTCACATCGTAGACTTTTCTTTGCAGGCCGACGAAACCCCGTGCACCATATTGTACACCATCGGCGACCAGAAGGTGGACATGGGGAAGGCGACGATAATGGAGCTGAAGGAACCATTGTTCCACAACCGGCCGATCCCCCCGAACGTCTTCAAGGTTTCCGTGGCCAGTGTCAAACCGGGCCACGAGAATTTTCCTCCTCTAATACTAGTGGGGGATGATGACGAGACCCCGCGGTGGCTTGGTGATTGTTGCAATGGGTGGGTCCTGTTGTGGCCAAAAAGTCTGCTTCGTCTGGAGGCGGCCGGGAGCACACCCACGAGCACGCAGCCTCAGCAAGGTATGAACATCAACACCCCACCTGCCCAATTAGCGTCGGGTGTCGGGTTGGGTGATAGCGAACGGGGTAAGGAGGAGGCTCCATTAGTCGCCGATGACATCACCATGGATGAGGATGAGGATGCCAATGGCGCTGAACAGTATGTCTATACTGGCGCCTCCTCAGGGTTTGAGCATCATGAGTCGGTGACTGAATTGTCGTCTCAACGTATTATGGACGACCTTCCGGTAGTAAAGAAGTCTAGGAAGAGAGCGAGGAAAGGCAAAAAAGCTGATTCTATGATCCAGCCGCCTCAGCAGCCTCGGCTTCAGGACCGTATTGCACTACTAGGGAAAAGCCTATACACAGAATCTTATCAGCAGCGCGCTTTTATAAGGCGCTGCTGCTAATTAGCAGTAGCGAGCTCAAGCATAACTCGCTGCTGAAATATATATAGTAGTAGCGCGCCCGCTCAAAGACGCGCTGCTGCTATAATTCCCACGAGGCCGCCGCGAGGCTAGTTATAGCAGCAATGTGTTATAAAGACGAGCGCTACTGCTACGTAGCATAGTAGCAGCGCATTTCGCCAATAAGCGCTACTGCTAAGTTTACTACAAAAATTTAGTCCCACCTCGCTCCGTGAAGAGAGTTCCTACCACCTTAAATATGTTACTTCTCAAACTTTGACAAGCACTTGGTCTTCATTGAACTCTATGTGTAGAATTTGTGGCTGCAATATGAGTCTTCACCAGTTCCTAAACCGGTGAGGACTCATATTGACAAATCAGATTGTACACAAAAAGATCGTTGATGATCAATGTATTTTTGATACATTGAACTAAGTCTATTTTTACATGCTGACACATAGCAGTAGCACTTCTTTGTGAAAGGCGCTGCTGCTAGGTAGTTCAGCAGTAGCGCCTTTCTCAATAGAGCGCTACTGCTAAGCCATTCCATCTCCCACCCCCCATCTCCTCTATCCGATCCACTCACAGTCACACACTCACTGGATCCCCTCTCAATCCCCCGCACCGGTCCTCCCCCGTCGCCCCTCCTCCCTCTGCGCCGCCGTCACCTCCTCCTCCTTGCTGAACTCGGTACCGGCCTCCTCCTCCGTCCTTCCTCCACTCACCACTGGTCGGCCCCTCCTCGCTCTGCCTTCCTCTTCCGTCCTCCCTCCACTGGCTGCCGGCCGGCCCCTCCTCGCTCTGCCTTCCTCCTCCGTCTTACTCTTTTCTCCCTCCTCGAGTCGCCCCTCCTTCTCCCTCCTGTCTGCTACATTTTGATTTAGTAGGCTAGTTCATATGCAACATTTTGATTTAGTTGATATGATTTAGTTGATTTAGTAGGCTAGTTCATTTAGTTGATTTAGAACATTTTGATTTAGTTGATTTAGTAGGGTAGTTCATTTAGTTGATTTAGAACATTTTGATTTAGTTGATTTAGTAGGCTAGTTCATTTAGTTGATTTAGAACATTTTGATTTAGTTGATTTAGTAGGCTAGTTCATTTAGTTGATTTAGAACATTTTGATTTAGTTGATTTAGTAGGCTAGTTCTTTTAGTTGATTTAGAACATTTTGATTTAGTTGATTTAGTAGGCTAGTTCATTTAGTTGATTTAGAACATTTTGATTTAGATGATTTAGTAGGCTAGTTCATTTAGTTGATTTAGAACATTTTGATTTAGTTGATTTAGTAGGCTAGTTCATTTAGTTGATTTAGAACATTTTGATTTAGTTGATTTAGTAGGCTAGTTCATTTAGTTGATTTAGTATGCACCATTTAGTTGATTTAGTATGAACCAAAAATATCACATGCTACTGTTTTTCTTTCCTGTGAAGTGGATCGTTAATCCTGTGCTCATATAGCTTTAGGAAAAATGGCGCCACCACCACCACCACTATGTCGACTGTGCAAGTCAAGGTGCGCCAGCAGCCTTGCAACTGGCAAGCTGTTCGGCATCTACTTCCAGCCGAGTTTTCGTCATGCGGCGGTAAGAAATTAGATGAAATGTAATAACTATTTTATTTTTAGTGTTGGCATTACTGCATTGTGTCATTTTGCTTATTTTACACAGATCGTCCCATGCAATGTGAGGTTGAAATTCAACAAGCTGACAGGAGACACTGTGACATTTGAGGCTCCTGGGGGGTCGTACACTATGGAGGTCGACAAAGGACGCAATATGTCGCAGATTGGAGGAGATGGATGGGCCCATTTCGTCGCTCGCATGCGTCTTACTGGTGGTGAGTTGACCAGCTTCTCCTTCAGAACAGAAAGACCCAAGCTGGCTGTCATTTATCTCAACCTGATGGAAGATGATGAAGATGACGAAGATGATGAAGATGATGAAGATAATGAGGACCCACTCGATGAAGATGATGAGGACCCACTTCATGAAGCCATCGTAGCTCAAAGAACAAGGCTGAGTGAGGAGGAGGTGTCTAACCTATGGGACATAATTCCGCCACGTGCTGACTTTGTCGGGGTGCCATTCGTGACCCGCCTGACAAATACCAAGGTTGATCGACATGATATGGTATGTTATACTTACAAATGCAAATTATTCGATGAAATACTTAGTGTACAGTCCAATGATATGGTATGTTGTGTGGAATCTAGTCGATGATGTGTTTTAGTGTAGAGTTTGATCACATGCTTATTAGTGTAGAATCTAAGGAAACTATTAATAGTGTAGATAATCCATATGTACTTATTTGCGGGGCTATTTATTAATTGATATGTTTTTCTTATTCAAAAATTGGCAAAGAGCATATCTGTGAGTTATGGTATCGAGCCTGATGAAGAAGGCTCAGCTGGACTACGCCTTACTGCAAGGGGCTCCGTCACAACCTGTACTTACCGTGTGGACACGGACGGCCGCACACACTTAAACTCGGTTGGGTGGGAGAAATTCCTCGATGGCAAGAATCTTTGTGTTGGACATGCCATCCTAATTACTATCAGGAACACCAACCGCCCAGGCGTGAGGATGATGATTGTCTTCGATATCATCTAGAACTACATATGTGTGTGTGGCTATATCATCTAGAACTACATATGTGTGTGTGTGGCTATATCATCTAGAACTACATATGATGATCGTCGTCGATATCATCTAGAACTACATATGATAATCGCCATTGATATGACCTTGTACTGCTTGAGGATGCATGTTGACTATGCATGAAATTGTTATCTAGTACTCCCTTCGTTCGAAATTACTCGTCGTGGTTTGAACTAAAACCACGACGAGTAATTTGGAACGAAGGGAGTACTACCCAGTAATGGTTTATGAATTTGATATCTACTAGCAGTACCTAGTATCTAGTATCTGAAAGGGAAACTGAAAGGGAAAGGGAAAGGGGTACGGGAAAATGATGAAAGATATAGCAGTAGCGAGGGACTGCGAAATCACTATAGCTAAGTAATAGTAGCGCGTTCATAAAAAGCGATGCTGATATTGTCAACAGTAGTAGCATGGGTAGGGACCATGCTACTACTATAAGTTAGCTGTAGCGCCTTATTAGTAGCGGGGCCACCCGCGCTGCTGCTAGCCTCAAAACCCGCGCTACTACTAGGGTTTTCCCTAGTAGTGTAGATATCCCCGATGCGGATAAATGGCATATCCCCGGTCAACCAATCCTACCTGCAAGAGCGCTAGGGGCCAGATATGGCGATCTAAGGAGACTTCATGACGATGTGATGCGGATAGAGAAAGGCCTCATAGCCTCAAAAGATCCAGGATACCCATTCTATGTGGTTAAAGTTCCGCGGCAATTGTCATACGTTGACTGCTTCCCCGCGGATAAGTTCTTCCTTCGGTTCGATTACATATTCGACATGTTTCACGTGAAGAAGCTGGATTTTACGTTTGTCCGCCTTTATGCCTTTCACATGAACTACATCATTGGGCTTGAGCAGATATCTTATATCTGTGTCGCTAACCCGTACTACATGCACGAGGCCTTCTTGGGAGTCTGCACAAAGCACCATGAATACGCTAGGGAATACATCGTCAGTTTCATGCTCGCCAATAAGGACAAGGAGGCGACTCTCGTGCCTTATCATCCCGTGTAAGTCATCCGGGCGGATATCCTTCCTTCGATTTCAATCATTCATTTGCACGGTGGAGGCTAATTAATTTGAGGTGTACTTATTTTGCGCAGCGGCGGGCGCGCCGTCCTCATCATTCTCTACCCCCGATACTCCCATGCTCTTTACTTGGACTCGTCGAAGAACATTCACAAAAAGGATTACACCCACATCAAGGATGTTCTCGACAGTGCTATGTTTTACTACCAATCACTGGGTGGAGAGGTTAGGGACAAGAAGAAAAGGGGCGGCAGGCTCGCCTTCAGCCATAAGACCGACTTCTGCTGCATCCAGCAACCGAGTGATTCTCTTAATGATGGATTCCATGTCCTACACCACATGCTGGAGTACAGACGGGATCACCAGAACCTTCGCATGTCACCTAGATCCGGCGATGCCCATATTCAGCAATGGGCAAAGAACGTAGGAGATATCGAGGATCATCGACTTCGAGCTGAGTTCTATCACATCCAGCGCGAACTTGCCCAAATCAGCATGAAGGAGGTCGTCGAAAAAACAGCGATGTTCTACGAAGAAGGACAAATGTCGCGGGGAGACGTCCGAACATGGTTAGCCTCTCAGCGTCTCGACATGAAGCCTTTCACTAAGCTCGGGGACTATCTCCCTGACATGATTGGATGGCATGACATATTAGAGTGATTGTCAATATATGACAATGTGTCCATTTAGTCCATACTTTATGTATGACAAAACTTTGAGTTATGCGCGGTGAAACTTTATTTGTGATGTAATTAAACCGTCCTCCTCCTCGACTAGCGAAGATCACTCTAGTTAGGGCATTTTGGGTACGATGAACTTTGTTATTTATGCTTATGATATGTTGTTTCTATTTTTGCCAAGCTGTCTCTTTCTGTTGGTCAACTATATATGTTGCATATCATCGACTCATGTGACGATGCAGGTGCATAGATCATCGATGGCGAAGAAGTGCTATGCCAGGAGTATATATACGACGAGTGGCCGGAGTGTCAGGCCCAGGTGTACCAGTTTTTGGTTTCCGAGCAACAGGCAGTAGTTAGTTTAGGTTCACGCTAATGCGAGAGAGGGATACGAACTCATGTACTGCATAGTTCCGCTCTCACTCAAAGTGATAGCTCGTCTCGCGTATATCATTGTTTAGATGGATGACGATGTATTTGCAAGTAACTGAGACTTGTATCGCTATTTTCGAGATGATGACGAGAGACCACTTTGTGTTGGATGATGATTATGATGATGACATGATTTGATGAGACTAGTTGTATGTATATGCTATGATTACATTTGTATAAAGCCTATTCAAATACAAAACAAATATGCAGGGAAAAAACTAATAAAACTAGTAGTAGCGATGGGCAAAAGTTAGCAGTAGCGCCGCCTTACCAGTAGTGCTGACCTTCAAAAAGCGCTACAGATAATATCAGTAGCGCTGTCCACAGAAGCGCGCTGCAGCTATCCATGTATAGCAGTAGCGTGGGATGGCAGGCGCTACTGCTACACGTTAGCTGTAGCGCCTTATTAGTAGTGCACAGCCCGGCGCTACTGATAGGCCTAAAACCCGCGCTGCTGCTAGGCTTTTCCCTAGTAGTGGTAGCAAGAGCCGTCACCACCTCCATAGCGAGACCGGTCAACACTGGCTCCTCAGCAGCCCCGTTATCTGTCGTCTGCTCGACAACAACAAGTGGGGGACGGTTGTCGTGGACAGTACCGGGCCCCTCGACCGCCCCGACCACGACGATGGCCACGGAAACCTCCCCGCTGCCGATTACCCGGACCAGAAGGCCCCTCAACGAAGCCACCTGAAGGACCCAAGAACGGCCTCTCAGCCGAACCGTCGCTTTGCCACGCATAACCACGACCTCCACCCGTGGACGAAGAACCACGGTGTTGGCCAGCCCCATAGGCATCGTAGCCGTCATCCCCCCATTGACCCTGGGGCGCAACCACAGTACCACCAACGTTGGATTGCGACGGCAGAGACGGGCGAGCAACGATGTGGGGGTGGAGGGGCCGGTCTAGGTTGCGGACCCGAGGACACAGGCGGCCTTGGGGGCGCAGCCCCCCGGCCCGCAGCGGCCACCGCAGCACCGCCGGATGCCACCGGCCGAAGACTGGAGGCCTGCCCGCCTCGCCCGCTCGACGGCAAGACCGATGCCGGCGGCCTCCCAGCGGGCGCCCCGCCAGCAAAGTGCATTGCACTAGGGCCACCCGACCCGCGTCCTGCAGCGGCCTTGGGGGGCGCCACGCCGCCACGCCCAGCACCCGATGCCGGCGCCGGCAGCGCGGCCCGGCCATTGCCCTGACCCGGGACGGCGCCCCACTGGCACGATTTGCCCCGCTAGGCGGAGGCGGCCTCTTTCCGGGAGGAGGCGCACCACCAGGACCTGCCATCGCGCCGAGAGGAAGGATGCAAGCGTGCCCGGCCAGGTCCCGCAGTACGTAGACGCGGCGCTCGACGAAGCAGAACCCTAGGGCGCTGCGACAGAGGAGGCGACGACGATCGGTACGTGCATGCGCTCCTCCCCACAGTATTGATCGGAACCGGTTCCGGCTGGGCCTCATACCCACCAGACCCCGGCCCAATAATACCAACCGGCCCAATAACTCGCCGCTCGGCTCGGCCAAGGAGCAAATTCAAACGCTCCTGGCGAGCGTCGCCGATCTGGATCGCCGTGACCGCCAGCGACACCGCCGCGGTCACATCCGGCGCCGATCTAGAGCTTTTCCGGCGGGCATTCTTTCGTCTCTTCACCAAAGTCCAGCAATCCGGCCGAATCATATCAAAAAGAGTCAAATTCGGGAGACATACCTTAGGCAATGCACCCTTCCAGGGCCGGACCGCCGCCGCCGCCGTTCGCCGGTGAACTACCCGCTGCAACATCTCCATAGTCTCCCCCGCATGAAGCCCGACTCTCGCTGGATCATCGACGGGAAGGATCTTGTCAACGGTTGAAGCAACCTCGTCTTCGTCGTATCCAACGCTCAAAAAATCGCCGCTCCATGGAATTCAGGCCCGGAGACTTTATAGTACAGTATGTTTCAAGCCGCGGAACTAGCCTTGCGAGTCCATGGAAGAGGAACTTTGTTATCTTCTCCGGGAGAAAAAAAACTTCATTACCTCCCGACTTTTGTATCGAGTATATAGAATGTACACAACCAGTTGCTTCATATGCAAATGTACAAAACAAAATGGACCGGCTAAATGTCAGTTGCCTGGAAAAAATACATACAACGGTCGATTTCCCCTTCGTCCCCATTGCCGACAACAGCTTCCATGGTTTTGCCGCCCGCCTCTATTGGCCAAACCCCTGCAACCGGCGTGGCCACCTCGTCCCGCCCCGCCTTAACTGCCTCCTATGCCGGTCCGCTGGCCGTCACCCCGATCATCCCTCTAACCATCATTCCCCATTTTCTTAGCACTCGTGAAGTCCTCCTATACCCACACCCATATCCTTCAAACCTCGGACTCCCCTCCGTCGCCATATCGTCTTCATTTCCAGCTCGATGTTTGGGGAATTCAACTGATGCTCAATTCATTTTCAGGCAACTAAAGTTTAGCAGCCGCGAAACACAAAAATGTCCATTGTGGCAACAAATATTGGATGATCATGACGTGAAGAGCTGGCTCCCGAGGGTGATGATGGCGGTGCCGTCGCCCATGACGGTCGTCAGTGTCATCTCCTTCTCTAGGATGCGGTCGAGCTCGGCCGCGACCAGACGCATCTTGGGCCGCCTCCTCACCACCGACGGGCTCAGGCACTGCATTGTCAGCCCGACTAGCTCCTTCATGCCCTCTGAGGTGAAGCTGCCGCCGAGCCTCGGGTCCGCCACCTCGTCTCCTGACGACTCCAGCTGCCACATTCAGCAGGAAACTAGCGTCAATATAATGTAATAGTTGGATTTAGCTTAATTTTGGATGAAACTTCAACTAATGTTACTTTTGTCAGAAGAAATCTTCGATACAACTAGTACTTAAAAAAATGCAAATATACTGAAGATTGGTATCACTGAATAATTACCCAATGAGCGAGAGATTCGGTTGATTCCGGAGAAACCAAGCTTGCGGCCTCCCTGCCGGTGATGAGCTCCAGAAGAAAAACCCCAAAGCTGTACACGTCGCTGCTCGCAGAGAGCTGTGCCAAGGAATGTGCCCTGAGGACGCATGCGTAACGGTCAGATGGTCAGATAAGAGCGGAGTTGACGCAGCAGACATTCACTGCAGAATGATGTCCAGGGTTCAGAGTTTCAGACAGGCTTACTCTGGATCCTGGTAGATGCCGGAACGGAATCCGTTCAGCGGCGAGCCGGGGTCCTCGAGCCCTCGGAGCAGCCGGTCGACTCCGGCGTCGGACACCTTGGCGATGAAGTTCTCGTCCACCAGGACGTTGCTCGTCTTGAAGCCCTTGTGGATCAAGGGAGGCGCGAGGCTGTGCAGATGGTCCAGACCTGCAATGAAGTTCAGAGTTCAGACACTCTGTTTCTGAAACAAACACAGTGCATTGTGTAATAAGTTCTGGGTTACCAGTACCTTTGGCTGCTCCGATGGCGATCGAGAGCCTCTGCTTGAACTCCAGCCTTGTCATGGACTCTTTGCCGGTATCTGGTAAATTGATGCAGCGTCGGCGCGTTAGCGTTGGGTTGTTTGCTGCTTCGAATTTGTCTGACAAGGAATGGAGCTGTGCAACTGCATTACCGTATAGGTGGCCGCAGACGCTGCCGTTGGGCAGGTGCTCGAAGACGAGCATCTGCAGACCCCCGTCCTGGCAGTAGCCGATGAGGGTCACCACGTTCCGGTGCCAGATCTCCGACTGCCGCCTTACCTGCACAATGGAACCCCCATGAGGTGAGAGTCGAATTCAGTCAAGTACAGAGACAATTCATGAACCGTCGTCTCGTGTAAGGGTGTAAGTAGAGAGTTCAATTACTTCCTTGTCGAGGCGAAAATCTAGCCAGTTTTTCAGAAACTAAATGAGAAATGAGGAAATGCAGGGATGTCACTGGTTCCTGAGCTAGCAGAGATTTCAGATGTTTGTAGGTACCTCGTCGACGAAGTCCTGGCGCGGCTGGCCGACGCGGCGCTTGATGGCGACGACGGTGCCGTCGAGCAGGAGGCCCATGTACACCTTCCCGAAGGTGCCGGCGCCGACGAGGTTGGCGTCGCTGAAGTTCTTGGTGGCGTGGGACATCTCCTCCAGCGTGAACCGCCTGGCGCCCTGGTAGTCCGGCGCCGACGACGTCCGGCCGCACCTGCCCCACTCCGCTGGGACCAAACATACAAAACGTTAGTTACGGGAAAATGCGCAAAAAATTGCAGCGGATGAAGCGGCGCGAATTGCTACTACTTTGCTGGTGTCAGTTACTTACCCAGCGTGGGAGGAGTTTCGTCGGAGGCGGTGTCGGAGGTCCGGCTACGGCGCGCCGCTAGCCACCACCAACAGACCGCAGCGGCGACCGCCAGCAGCACCAGCGTGGCGACGGACGCGGCAACGCCGGCTACTACCGCGGTTGGCAATGCCATGATCCGGGCGACCGTGGCATCCCTGCAGTGCGCGCACGCAAACCAAGAACTAGTGGATCAGTCGCCGGCCGGCAGAGAGTCCGTGCCCCGGATGCGCCCGGCGGTGCTGTGCGTGCGCTGAGTGCTAACCTGGGAAGAGCGACGACGGAGAGCCGCTATAGCTTCGGCATTCATCAATGCGGCGACGGAGCACGGTCAGCTCCGGATAGATGAATTGTCGAGCAGCGGCGGTCTGGTCGGACCAAGAAACGTACGGAAGCTAGACGAAGGCCGGGCTGGGTGTTTTAAAGAGCAGAGCACGACGGGAGGGATGGATGCAATTGGGCTAGCTCCTAGCTGGTACGCAATCAGAGGAGGAACAGAGCAGCTAGACTAGAGCCAGGCCAAGAAGACGCAGGTGGCTGATATGAAATGAATGCACATGGCAACTTGGACGCCCGCCATGCCGCGCCGCGCATGCACGTGGAGAGGAAGCATTTCACCGCGGCGGCCAGGGCGGTGAAGAAGGTGAAACGAACGAACGGGTCGCCGTCGTCGTCTTCTCCACCGGGCGAGCGATTCTGGCATGGGCAGCTGGGAGCGGGACCCGGTCGTGCTCAGTGGCTGTCCTGACCTTCGGGCTAGCTGTCAACGTGGGCCTGGGACCGCCCACAGGGCTCTTTGACCCGGCTGTGATAGGCTGGAGACCCGAGCGAGCAAGGATGATGATAGAGATCTCATGATTATATCGTGCACTTGGCATCTAGCGGCGGCCGGCCGGCCGGCCGGAGTGACATGACGGCGGCGCAGGGTTGCCTTCTTTTGCTACCTGCTTCCAGATACCTCTTCTATAAACTAGTGCAAATTGGGTAGCCTCGTGACAGCCAGCATGTATATTCGGTTTGTCGATCGTGAAGATACTTGCTTTAGAAAAGAGAAGGATCCGGTATCGTACCAAGTACATTATCGCGTCATCACACATGCCAACCTCGGCTCTCACCTTGAGGAAAACGAGGTGGCCTGTCTCGGCGCCTGCCTGGCTAGTGTACCAGACTATCAGCACAACGAGCACTGGGGCCTCCTCCATCTATTCATGGTGTTTCAACATCGGGTGTGGCTAGGTCTCACTCAAATGAGACTTCATCAAGTCTCGGTCAAGTGACATAACATGTATAGTAAGCAAGAAAGAAAGAAAGAAAGAAAGCGAGAAAAAAAAAACTTAAAAAAATTGCACGGATCTCAATGTATGATCTCACGAATATAGCATCGGCTGAGACATAACCAAGTCTCAGTCGGCTGAGAGTTAGCAAGACTGTTCGACATCTGAGGAGGCGTGCGTGCCAATCAGCCAAAAACACGTCCAAAACATGGTTAAGATGAATTTCAAGGGTTTTTACATCTCTGGTTTGGTAGCCGCTCTTGGCGCTTTATCACTTTCGAATCCTCAAGCGAGCCATTTCATGTCAGAGAAACATGATTTCTGAGCCATTTCATGTGTTTGCAGTATAAACTGGGTTGATCTAAATGATTCAGACAGCAAGCAAATCTAAATGATTCAGACAACAACGTGCGAATCAATACAACTCTTTGCAGGCTAGCGGCATGCAGATTTGCTTGCAAGGGATCCAGCTAGGGAAAAAAATTCTATGAGACCAGGTCTCACGGATTAGCAGGTGAGACCCATCCTAATGGATGACATGTGGCATTCACAAATCACAAAACATCCACCCCACCCCCCCACCTGAAATCAGGAGGGAGAGATTAGTTGCTTTGTGATTTGTGAATGCCACATGTCATCCATCAGGGCGGGTCTCACCTGATTTATATGAGACCTGGTCTCATATAATTTTTCAGGGCGGGTCTCAGCTAGATACTCCTCCCCGAGACAAGATCCAAATCTGAACCCGATATTGATTCTTTTATCAGATTTGGTTGCGCATACAGACGCACACACTACAGATGAGTGTTTTGATCTGAAAAATGCAGTTCGAACATGTTGTGTTTCCTGAATCAGAATGACTAAGTTTTCTTCGTTGCTCAACACACGCATCAGTGATTTCAGTACTTGTTCTGTCTGAACAAAATAATTAGTTTACTCAAACTGTCTGCTCAAGTCCAGATGACCATGACTGAGTTATCTACTCATCTATGTGTTCAAACACTAATGCCCATCTGACCATATCCATGGAAGCAAAGTCAATAATGAGTAGCGCAACATCAGGCTCTGATTGGATTGTCGTTTCACCGAGCTATATATACCCCCGTAAAATATACAGGCCTCCATCCGTCCCTTGTTTTTCAAGTGGAAATCAAACTGTGGCTGGTGATACACACTTGTAAAATAAATATGGATGTATGTTAGAGTACGTAATGGACCTAATGGGTCCATTAGTCGTAGGGTTAATTAGAGATAAGGGTCGCTTGCTTAGGGGTTAAGTAAGCCTTGTTTGGGAGTCAAGTAAACCTCTCTATATAAAAAGAGGAGACGTATCAATCTAATCAAGCAAGAATTAAGAAGGAAATCCATTCCCTCTTGCTCGGCCGTGGGCAAAAGGCCCCCGATCGGCCCTCTCGCGCCCTCCTTCTAGCAGCGCCATAACAATTTGGTATCAGATAGCTCAGTTCCGATCATGTCTTCGCCGCCGCCCACCCCATCGCTTCCGCTGCCGACCGTCACCACCGTGCCGCTGACCATCTACACCGCGCCGCTGCCCTCCCCGTCTGCGCCGCTGGTCGCATCCTCTGGCGCCGCCACCGCCCAGATGCCGGCGCCTTCCACCGCACCACCGGCCGCCGCCTACACCCTGGAGGAGATCACCGGGGTCCTCAACGACCTCGTCACAGCCGTCCAGGGGATCCGGCTGTACCTGGCCAGCCCCTACGGGCCGCCGCCGCCCCTGCCGCCGACCGTCGCCACCGGGCCGTCGGCCCTGCCGTGGTACTCGCCGCATCCAGGGGCCTCCACGGCGTTCACTGGGGTGCTGCAGCTGTCGCCGCCGCCCCGCAGTGGCCGGCACCGGCTCCCGCCGCGCCTCCAGCGTGCATCACCGCCCCCGCGCCGCCGTGGCTGCCGCCGCACCAGGCGGCCTTCGCCGCGCTCGCCGGGCCACTGCAGCTGCCATCCATAGCCACCACCGCTCAGCCTTGGCTGCAGTGGCAGCCGCCGCTCCTGGCGGCCTCCGCCGCGCCCGGCGCTCCGCCGCAGCAGCCGCTGCAGCAGCCATCGCCGGTCAGCTTCGGCCCTGCATCAACCGCGCCGGCGAGAGTCCCACTTCACCAAGTCCAGTCCCCGCCGTCGCCGTCACCGCTTCTGTCTTGGTCACAGATTACTACAACAACAGTTGCAGGTACAGGTTTATGCGATGATCATGACGCGAGAGCGATGCTTGCTTGCGTTGAGTTCTTCTTCTACTTCTTCGATCAGGGGATAGGTTCCAGGTCGGCAGCCTGGGCTAGCAGGGTGGATGTCGTTTGAGTTTCTGTTTTTGTTTCATCCGTAGCTGGATGATGCTCTTATGTATTGTGATGTTGTATATGTGTGGCATTGTATGCCTTATGTATGTATCCCCATATATTCTGTAATGTTGATGTAATGATATCCACCTTGCAAAAGCGTTTCAATATGCGGGTCTATCCTTGGTGGGACCTTCGAGTCCCTTTTGGATAGGGTCGTGACATCAATGTACGGTGACCTTCTGAGATAGACGCCCTCTCAAGCAGATCCTTCAGCTCCCCCGGCCGCACACCAGTTGGTGCCGAACTCTCCGGCCCTGCCGAACTCGGGGATACCCTCCGTGATGACACCTCAGGTTCGTCCGCCCTATCCGACGGTGCGGCAGATGGAGGCGTCTCGCTCTCCATCATCTCTGGACGAAGGTCCCCTGATGACGAGCTCATCTGAGAAGGACGGAGATCCGAACAACAAGGTAAAGGCTTCGGTTATCCTCAGAAGCGAAAATAGGGATGTCTCTTATTACAGAACCCCCCTTTTTCTACTTACGGCTCGCTGGAGGGCTGATTCCTTAGGGGAGATAGTGCTGCCGGGGCCTCCCTGGACGCAGGACCCTCTGGTGAAGATCTCTTCCCCCGCTCCGAGGCCTTGGCCTCCGGGTTTTCGGAAGCGGTCCTCTTCTCCCCTTGGAAGGGGGGATTCTCGATCCCCCCTTTCTCAAAAGCCTCCTTGGTAGAGGCGGAAGTGTCCCTGTTCTCCCCTTCGCCTTCCTCTGAAGGCGCAACCTTCAGCATCCTGACCAGCACGATCTCCGGGAGGGGGGCCGGACACCGTATCAGTTTCGCTTGCGCTATCCACTCCTATTCAAGAGACGATGGGTTAAAAGGCAAATTCAAGAAGGCGCGAACAAACGGTGTGTCCGGACATAGGGCCACTTACCTGAGCATCTGGGCGATTGCATCTTAGGCCAGAATCCTCGGTCAATTCCGGACACATCTCTTGTGATCCGAAGAACAATTTATACATCTCCACGGGTGTCGTACCCATGAAGTGTTGGAGAGCTCGTGGCCCCTCTGGATTGAATTCCCATAGGCGGAGGGGGCGACGCTTGCAGGGCAGTAGACGCCGAATCAGCATAACCTGCATCACCATGACCAGATTGATCTCCCTCTCTTGGAGGTCTCGAATCCGGCCCTGCAGTAGGGGTACGTCCTTTGACGGCCCCCAGTTGAGCCCTTGGTTGACCCACGACATCAGCCGCTGTGGAGGGCCCGAGCGAAAGATGGGCGGCGGCTTCTGCCTGCTGCCCCTAGGAGCGGTGATATAGAACCACTCCTGTTGCCACAAGCCGAGCTCCTCCTGGAAAGAGCCCTCGGGCCATGGAGCATCGGCCCTTCTGCTTATAACCGCCCCGCCGCACTCTGCTTGACGCCCCTCGATCATCTTCGGCTCTATGTTGAAGGTCTTGAGCCACAAACCAAAGTGGGGAGTAGTGCGGAGGAAGGCTTCGCAGACAACGATGAATGATGAGATGTGGAGGATGGACTCCAGAGCCAGGTCATGGAATTCCAACCCGTAGTAAAACATGAGCCCTCTCACAAAAGGATCCATCGGGAAGCCTAAACCCCGACGGAGGTGGGACATAAACACGACGCTTTCGCCGGGCTCTGGGGTGGGAATGACTTGCCCTTCGACGGGCAATCTATGCGAGATCTCGTAAGTCAGGTACTTGGCTTCTCTCAGCTTTTGCACGTCCTCCTCCGTGACGGAGGAGGGCATCCACCGGCCCTGAAGGTCGGAGCCGGACATTGTTGAAGATCCGAAGCGCTCGAATCTGGGGCTCTGGGTGTGGGAACTCGGGGCGAGGGGTAAATTCAATTGAGGATTGAAGAAAAGAGCCTTGGTCTCATTATAAAGAAGAAGAATACCAAGAGTCGTCCCCGTGACCGTTTGGGACTCACCTTCGATAGAGGAGGCGTGGCAACGAGCACGGTTGGGTTACCCACGTCCGTATTGATGGGAATCCCGGAATAAGGGGAACACGATCTCTGCTTCGACAAGACGTGCCAAGGAAACCGCTTCGCTAAACACACTGAGGTGGTGTAATAAAAAACGATTCAAGTAAAGGCTTGGCGGTGGTGTGACATCATGCCACAAAATACGTCAGCAGATTGAACCTGTGTGTGTATTATTCTCTCTACGGTGGAATGTGGAATTTATTTTGCAGAGTCGGACACTATCCAGGTGTTCACAATCTTCTATGGATTATTCGGAGGAGGAACCCGCCTTGCAATGCCGAACAATATGCGCGCCGGACTCATCGTCATTGAAGCCTGGTTCAGGGGCTACTGAGGGAGTCCTGGACTAGGGGGTGTCCGGATAGCCGGACTATCATCATCGGCCGGACTCCAAGACTATGAAGATACAAGATTGAAGACTTCGTGCCGTGTCCGGATGGGACTTTCCTTGGCGTGGAAGGCAAGCTTGGCGATACGGATATGTAGATCTCCTACCATTGTAACCGACTCTGTGTAACCCTAGCCCTCTCCGGTGTCTATATAAACCGGAGGGTTTTAGTCCGTAGGACACACAACCATTACAACAATCATACCATAGGCTAGCTTCTAGGGTTTAGCCTCCTTGATCTTGTTGTAGATCCACTCTTGTACTACCCATATCATCAATATCAATCAAGCAGGAGTAGGGTTTTACCTCCGTCGAGAGGGCCCGAACCTGGGTAAAAACATCGTGTCCCTTGTCTCCTGTTACCATCCGCCTAGACGCACAGTTCGGGACCCCCTACCCGAGATCCGCCGGTTTTGACACCGACAGTTACCCACGCCCGTATTGATGAGAATCCCGGAATAAGGGGACACGATCTCTGCTTTGACAAGACGTGCCAAGGAAACCGCCTAGCTAAACACGCTGAGGTGGGACAGTAAAAACGATTCGAATAAAGGCTTGGCCGTGGTGTGATGTCACGCCACGAAATACGTCAGCAGATTGAATTTGTGTAAATATTATTCTCTCTATGGTGGTATGTGGAACTTATTTTGCAGAGCCGTATACTATCCTTGTGTTCAAAATCTTCTATGAAGTATTCGGAGGAGGAACCCGCCTTGCAATGCCGAAGACAATATGCGCGCCGGACTCGTCGTCATTGAAGCCTGATTCAGGGGCTACTGAGGGAGTCCTGGACTAGGGGGTGTCCGGATAGCCAAACTATCATCTTCGGCCGGACTCCTGGACTATGAAGATACAAGATTGAAGACTTCGTCCCGTGTCCGGATGGGACTTTCCTTGGCGTGGAAGGCAAGCTTGGCGATACGGATATGTAGATCTCCTACCATTGTAACCGACTCTATGTAACCCTAACCCTCTTCGGTGCCTATATAAGCCGAAGGGTTTTAGTCCGTAGGACGAACAACAATCATACCATAGGCTAGCTTCTAGGGTTTAGCCTCTCACATCTCGTGGTAGATCTACTCTTGTACTACCCATATCATCAATATCAATCAAGCAGGAGTAGGGTTTTACCTCCATCGAGAGGGACCGAACATGGGTAAAAACATCGTGTCCCTTGTCTCCTATTACCATCCGCCTAGACGCACAGTTCGGGACCCCCTACTCGAGATCCGCCGGGTTTGACACCGACAGGTGTCTTCTTCCCGAGTTGAGTACCTCTTCCATCCCTAAGCTCCATTTTTGCCCGATCTCTCTCCCTAGCCAATCAAACTTGTTGATTCTCTAGGGATTGGTTGAGAAGGCCTCGATCTACACTTCCACCAAGAGAAATTTGATTCCCCCTCTAATCCCTTGTGGATCTTGTTACTCTTGGGTGTTTGAGCACCCTAGACGGTTGAGGCCACTGCGGAGCCATAGTCCATTGTGGTGAAGCTTAGTAGCATCGTTGGGAGCCTCCAATTAAGTTGCGGAGATTGCCCCAACCTTGTTTGTAAAGGTTTGGTCGCCACCTCCAAGGGCACCAATAGTGGAATCACTGCATCTCGCATTGTGTGAGGGCGTGAGGAGAATACGGTGGCCCTAGTGGCTTTTTGGGGAGCATTGTGCATCCACACCGCTCCAACGGAGACGTACTTCCCTTCAAAGGGAAGGAACTTCGGTAACACATCCTCGTCTCCATCGGTTCCTCTCTTGGTTATCTCTTACCTTTACTTGTGCAAGCTATATTGTGTTATATCATTTACTTGCTTGTGTGCTTATTGTTACTGCATCATATAGGTTGCTCACCTAGTTGCATATCTAGACAACCTACTTTGATGCAAAGTTTAAATTGATAAAGAAAAGCTAAAAATTGTTAGTTGCCTATTCACCCCCCCCCCTAGTCAACTATATGATCCTTCCAGTTGGTATTAGAGCTTCATCTCTTAATTAAGGGCTTTACCGTCCTAATAGTATTGTTGACACTACAGACTGTGAGGAGGAGCACCCCGGTGTGAATCCTTCATCGTCTATGGCCGATGAGGGATCCCCAGTCTCACGTGAGGAATTCAATGTGGCTTTGGACACATTCAAAACCTCCATGATGACCGAGGTCAAAGGCATGTTCAAAGAGTTCCTTGATGGTCTTAAATTATCCACCGCACCTTTGGAAGTGGTCGCTCCCACTAACAAGGTGGTGGATGCCAACTCTGATAAGGGGCAAGCTTCTAGTGATAAAGTTCTTTTGCCTAGTGGTAAAAGTGGAAATGGCATCTATGCTCATGTTGAACCACCTCTTACTTATGGAGGACCGGTTCCCTCCACTCATTTAAATCATGCGGGTTCACCTCCCAAGAATGTGAAGAATGAGGATTTTGACTCTTGGGTTTATCGCTTTAAACATCATTTAAACCATGTCAATACTAATCTTTGGAGAATCATTGAGGAAGGTTTCTATCTGCATGATCGAAGCAACTTCACCCCTAGAGAAGCCGCGGATAATCATTGAGGAAGACATTGCGCATCTCCGACCTTTCACCGTGGCCAAGGAAGCATGGCACCATGTTGTTTCCCTTTACAAGGGAAGCGCAAGCATTCAACGCTCCAACTATGAAGTGGTGCAAGATGAAGCCAATGAGTTTGCAATGAATGAAGATGAAGAACCTCGTGAGCTTTACTGGAGATTAACTACTCTCGCGGTCTCACTCTGAGATCATGGGAGCAAGGATACGGATGACAATTGGATCAAATGCAAGTTCCTCATGGCCATGATGCCTTACCACAAGGCCATGTCCTCCGTCATCCGTCAAAGGCCGGACTTCCACACCTTGTCCTCAAGTGAAGTGTTGGATGAGTTTGTGGCAATGAGGATCTTGGACAAGATCGCCGATAATAAGGTGTTGCGTTCTCAAAGAGCAAAGAAGCCCAACCTTGCCTTGAAGGCCAAGGTTAGAGTGGAAGAAGAGGAGGAAGAGGAAGATGAGGAGAGCAACCCTAAAGATACGAAACATGATTACCATGAGCACATGGCTCTTGCTTCAAGGCGATTTTGGAGCGAGAAGAACACAAGGCCCAACTTCAACAAGAATAACTCAAGTGGCTTCAAGGGAAAGCAACGTGTGAGAACATGCTACAATTGTGGCAATGTGAGCCATTTTTTTGCGGAGTGCCCTTACAAGAAGCGGGAAGACAATGGTGGCAAGCTCATCCGAAAAGACAAAGTCAGGTCCTTCCCCAACAAGAACAACTTCACCAAGAAGACTTCGACCAAAGGGTTGGTGGCACAACAAGAATACAATGAGGATGATGATGATGATGAAGATAGTGAAGCCATGGCCATGGCCTCCGTTACCATTGCCACAACTCCATGGGTGTCTCTCTTCGATTCACCCAACAAGAACGTCACCTCCAAGTGCCTCATGGATAAAGCCATCAACAAGGTAACCCCCAATATCAAAACCACCATCATTACTAATCCTTCCTTGACGGATTGCATTGATGAAAGTGAGGAGTCTAATGAGGAAGTAAATGAATTTGAGTCTTTTATGAGTAAGCTCAAGGGCAAATCCAAGAAGCACTTCGTTGCTCTCTTGGAACAACTTGGTGAAGCCAATGACATGATCGAGGCTCATGAAGAAACCATCTCTAAGATGGAAGATCACAGTCGTGACTATGCCGATGAGATATCGGATCTCTCTAATGTGTTTGAGGAAGAGCGTGTTCATCGTTTGGCTCTTGAGGAGTCACACAACAATGACCATGCTAAATTAAAGAAAGATCTTGATCATGCTCTTGTTGTATCTCGTGTGCTCACTTACGAGAAGGCTAAACTTGGAGTTGACCATGCTAAACTCAAGGAGGAGTTTGATATACTTGACAAGGCTCACAAAGTCTTGAAGGGTGCTCATGCTAGCCTCAAGGAGTCTCATGATCAACTCCAAGTGAAGCTAACCAAGGAGCAAGCCACTTTTCCTCATATGGTATTAATTGATAATGCAAATGCTACTAACCCGTGTTGTGAGCATGTGCATCTTGTGGAGGAGAATGCCAAGTTGAAGGAGCAACTTGAGAAAGGCCTTGTGTCTTGCATACAAGGTGAGAAGAATCTCAAGACCTTTTGAGCAATCAAAAGGAAGTTGTGGCCAAGGAGGGAGTTGGGTTCGCACCCAAGTCCAAGAACAGGAAGAAGAATGACAAGACCAAACGACCTCCTCCTCTCAAGCAAACTTTTGTGAAGGAGGGAGAGGGTGCTCCAAAGGAGAAGAAGAACAATGTGAAGGGTGGTGATGTCAAAAAGCACAATGCCACCCCTTCCAACAAAGCCGGCGACTTTAACCCTTCTTATGTGTTGTGACGTGCTAGTGATGGTCATGTTTATGCTAAATTTGTTGGTTCTCCTTATGAGTACATTGAATGGTCTATTTGGGTTCCTAAGACCCTTGTTACTAACATCAAAGGACCCATTACAAAATGGGTACCTAAAACCAAGCATTGATCTCTTGTAGGTGTTTGCTTCCGGTGGAGGATCATGGTTGCTCGATAGTGGAGTCACAAATCATATGACAGGAAGCAAGGACTTGGTGGTGGACGTGCACAAGATCCCATCTATGCCCACCAACCTCGAGTGGGGTGATGCCTCATCTTCTAAGGTATTGGGTCTTGGCAAGGTTGTCATTTCTCATGATCTCACGATCGAGAAAGTCATGCTTGTTGAGTCCCTTGCATACAATCTACTTTTCGTTCATCAACTTGCACTCATGGGTCTTGCCACATTCTTTGATACTGATACCGTGGCCCTCTTGTGGAGTAAGACTCTTAAAGTAGCCTTTGTTGGGCATGTTGAGAACGGTCTTTATGTGATTAACTTTTTGGAGCAACCAACTAAGACCGCGACATGCCTAATGGCTAAAGTTGATGTGGGGTGGCTTTGGCATCACCGTTTAGACCATGTCAATATGAGATCTTCGCAAAGTCTTCTCAAGGGGGACCATGTCCGTGGACTAACACATGTTAGTTTTGCCAAAGATCGTGCTTGCAGTGCTTGTATTGAAGGAAAGTTACATGAGAAGGCTCACCCTCCTAGGACTATCATCTACTCAAAGGGACCCTTGGAGCTCCTTCACATGGATATATTTGGGCCTCCATCCTTTGATAGTCTTGGGGGTAGAAAGTATTGTTTGGTGATTGTCGAGATTACTCAAGGTACACTTGGGTATATTTCTTCAAGAGGAAGAGTGAAACTCAACAAACTGTCATCAACTTTGCAAATGAAGCTCAACGTCAACATGATGCAAAGATCTTGAGAATAAGAAGTGACAACGGCACCGAGTTCAAGAAGTACACCTTGGATGAGTTTCTTAGTGATGAGGGAATCAAGCATCAATATTCCGCACCATACACCCCTCAACAAAATGGTGTTGTGGGGGGAAGAATCGGACGTTGATGGATGCGGCAAGGACCATGATGCCGGAGTTCAAGTCCCCTTACAACTTTTGGGCCGAAGCCATCAACACCGCGTGTCATGCATCCAATCGGCTCTATCTCCACAAAGGCTTTAACAAGACTCCATATGAAATACTCACTGGTAACAAGCCCAACCTCAAGTACTTCTGGGTGTTCGGGTGTAAGTGTTTCATTCTCAAGAAAGGTGTTCGCACTACAAAAATAAGACACATCCGTGACATTTTGGGCCGAACGAAATTTTTTTGTGTCATACATATGACACTTCTATGACGATAATTGTGACAAAACCCGGTATCATCATAGATGTGGTGGGCTCCTACTTCTATGACAAAAACTCATGACAGAAAATGGGCTTTTCGTCCTGGGCGGGCCGGAGACGCAGCTGCATGACATTCTTTGGGTCGTCCATGACGGAAAAAACCGTGGTAGAAGCGAGGGGGGGGGGGATTTTGGGGAGTTGCCGGTTACAGTGGGAGGTCGGGGGCCGAGCGATGCGCGTTTCTCTCGTACACGTACGCGCGTGTGTGCGAGGCGTTGGCTCTAACTGAACCCGAGCAAGGCGTTGGGCTCTAACTGAACCCGAGTGATTGCACTGCAGGCTACGCGTTACTGAAACCGAGTGATCGATTGATGGCTGTTAACTGAACCCGATGGAGTGATTCCTTCGCTACTGCTGCTAACTGAAGCCGATCGATTAGATGAACAGTGAGCATTGCGGGGGGGTTGGATGAACAGTGAGCGGTGGCGTTGCCTCTGGATGAACAGGACCCCGTGGTTTGGAGGGCTGGATGAACAGTAGACGGTGGAGGGGTGGCCGTGGAAGGGTGGTTGAACAGGACCCCGTGGTGTGGAGGGCTGGATGAACAGTAGACGGTGGAGGGGTGCCCGTGGAGGGGTGGTTGAACAGGAGCCGGTGGAGTAGCGCACGGTGGAGGCTGGATGAACAGGAGCCCGTGGAGGCTGGAGGAGGTCGACGGTAGCCCGTGGAGGCTGGAGGAGGTCGACGGTGGAGATGAACAGTATCCCGTGGAGTCCCGTTTTGCGGTAAGCCACACCCCTCCCAATGAATAGGACCCCCGTTTCGACCGTAGTGCTCCAACACAAGTCTGTTTTGTCTGTTTTGCGGTACGCCACACCCCTCCCGATATACAGGACCCCCGTTTCGACCGTAGGAGGTCCGTTTCCTCCGTTTTGCGGTACGCCACACCCCTCCCGATCAACATGACCCCGTTCCGAACGTAGGAGGTCCGTTTCCTACGTTGTGCGGTACACCAGGCCTCGTTTCCATCGCCTGTACTGTCCAAGCCCTCCCGATGAACACGACCACACATTTTGTTCCGACCCAGCCGGTTGGCTCCCACGCGTTTCGTTGCCTCCCGATGAACACGACGCATTCTGTTGCCTCCCAATGAACACGACGACGACGTTGTTTCTCCGTTCTGACCCAGCCATGTACGTATGCGCGAGTAGGCGTTTGAGACCCTGCCCGTATGTACGTACGTGACCGTATTTTCTTTCTTGCACCCTCGCCACTGTACGTACGTGTACATGCTACGTGCGCGCCTCTACTACGACACGTGCGCGCCTCTACATCGACCAGTATATATGTACGTACACGTTCGCAACCAGAATGACAACGCTACGTACGCTTCGACCAGGTGGGTCCCGACTGTCAGGCACTTCCTTGCCTGCGAAGATGTAGCTGGTGGGTCCCAGCAGTCAGGGGGGCGAATCATTTTTTTTTGCCCGGACGCACTTCCTTGCGTGCGAAGATGTAGCTGGTGGGTCCCAGCAGTCAGGGGGAAAAGTTTTTTTCGCG
Source organism: Triticum dicoccoides (assembly GCF_002162155.2). NCBI lineage: Eukaryota > Viridiplantae > Streptophyta > Magnoliopsida > Poales > Poaceae > Triticum > Triticum dicoccoides. The sequence continues at coordinate 771,952,585 of NC_041385.1, forward strand.
AAATACGGTGGCCCATCCGGTGGGTCCCCGCTGTCAGGTGGAGGAATAATTATTTTGCACGTAATGAGGCACTTCCTTGCTGCGGCCGTGGACCCAGCTGTCAGCCTCTCCACGTACAGTCCACGTCCGGTGGAAGCCCTTCCTTGACCACGTTGACCACGCTGCGCCGAGAGCACCAGGGCGGTGGACGACGGCGAGGCCTAGGAAGGGGACGACACGGAGCCGAGGAAGACGCGGCAGTGGATGCCCACGCGTAGAGGAGTACGATGGTTCACTGGTTCGCTCCGGTCTGAGGCTGCCGTCACCGCAGAATAACAGGGGGTGTGGGTGAGTAGAGGGATTGCCTAGCCAGCGGTAGGAGTAGTAGGGGGCGGTGAGGCCTCCGCCGCATTGCAGCCGGCCATGGGAGGCAGGAGCACGAGGCACGACCGGCACTGGTTTGGGCGGCTGGAGCAAGAAGACCAGAGGTTGAAGAAGCACTACGGCCGTTGGATGGACATCGTACGGTCACTGGAGCTAGAATCGTGCATATTGACTAAGTTGACAAAGCCCTCCGTCCCCGTCAACTTAGTAGGCCCACAATTCAGCCTGCCACTATACTGTGTCCCAGCTAACAGGGGGAGTATTCATTTTTTTGTGCGTAATAAGGAGGCACTTCCTTGCGTGCGAAGATATAGCTGATGGGTCCAAGATGTCAGCGACGGTAATGTTTTTTTCGCGAAATACAGAGGCCCCTTCGGTGGGTCCTTGATGTCAGGTGGAGGAATCATTATTTTGCGCGTAATAAGGAGGCATTTCCTTGCATGCGGCCGTGGACCCAGCTCTCGGCCTCTCCACGTACAGTCCACTTCAGATGCATGTCGGTCATTGACCACGTTGACCAGGCCGCACCGAGAGCACCAGGGCGGTGGACGACGGCGAGGCCTAGGAAGGGAACGACACGGAGGCAGGGAAGACTCGGCAATTGTTTCCCATGTGGAGGGGAGTATGACTGTATGAGGGTTTACTGGTTCGTCTGCCGTCGTCGGAGAATAACAGCATGTGTGGGTGAGTAGAGGGATGGCTAGGCCAGCGATGGGAGTACGGTGGGGCGGTGAGGCCTGCGCGGCAGCACAGCCGGCCGCGGGGAGGAGGGAGCAGGTAGTCCCGCCGGCGCTTGTTTGAGCGACTGGAGCAGGAAGAGCAGATATTGAAGAAGCACGACGGCCGTTGGATGGACATCCAACAGTCACTGCTTGTGCGTCAACCTTTTTTTTAGGAAAGCCTCAAATCTGTGGAAAACAGCATACAGCCCATCTGCCATTATTTCTAATAATTTACAGCCCATTTGCTAATTCTTAAGGTTTTTTTTGGAGCCCATATTCTTTTTGTTAGCATTACAGCCCATATTGTGGCCACGGTTAAAACATTATACGAAATTTTGCATATTTCGGTGCGGTCCGAACTGTTTTTAATCCCGAAATTTCGACTCACATTCAAACTGATTTAAAAAATAAATGTATATGAATATAAAATCCAACAAATTCTCAACGCATAAAAATTAATGTAATTTAAAATCTCAAAATGAAAAAAAGATATTTGAAACTAATTGCCGGTTTGATGTGTTTTAAAAATGTACAACCCATTTCTCATTACTGATAGGCCATTTTCTCGGCCAGCCGAATGAAGCTCTCCTCGTCTTGAAAGATTTGCAGCCTAACAGGCCTAACAAAGCGACTTACTTGGCAAATCACAAAAAAAACTGGGTTGTGGCCGTGGACCCAGCTGTCAGCCACTCCATGTATAGTACTCTTCCGATGGAAGTCGGTCGTTGACCACATTGACCACGCCGCGCCGAGAGCATCAAGGCGGTGGACAACGGCGAGGCCTAGGAAGGGGACGACGCGGAGCTGGGGAAGACGCAGCAGTGGATGCCCACGCGGAGAGGAGTACGAGGGTTCACTGGTTCGGCTGCGGCGTGAGGCTGCCGTCGCCGCAGAATAATAGGGGGTGTGGGTGAGTAGAGGGATACCCTAGGCCAGCAGTGGGAGTACTAGGGGGCGGTGAGGCCTCCGGGGCATCACAGCCGGCCACGAGAGGCAGGAGCACGCGGCACGACCATCGCTGCTTTGGGCGGCTGGAGCAAGAAGACCAAAGGTTGAAGAAGCACTATGGTCGTTGGATGGACATCGTACGGTCACTGGAGCTAGAATCATTCATATTGACTAAGTTGACAAAGCCCTCTGTCCTCGTCAACTTAGTAGGCCCACAAGTCACCCACCCACTATGGTGGATCCCAGCTAGCAGGGGGTATTCATTTCTTGGTGCGTAATAAGGAGGCACTTCCTTGCGTGCGAAGATATAGCTGGTGGGTCCGACCTGTCAGCGGGGGGAACGTTTTTTTCGCGAAATACAGAAGCCCTTCCCACGTACAGTGCATGTACAGTGCGTAATAAGGTGGAACTTTCCTTGCGTGCGACCATGGACCTCATGGGTCCTAGCCGTCAGGCTCTCCACGTACAGTCCTCTTCCGATGACTCTCGTATGTTGACCATGCCACGCCGAGCGCACCGAGGCGGTGGACGATGGAGAGGCCCCGGACTGGAATGACCCGGATATGGGGAAGACGCGGCAGTGGAGTCGCAGACGGAGAGGAGTGGGAAACTTGACTGGTTCGGGTGCGGGGTGGGCCTACACTCGGCAGAGAATAACAGGAGGTGCGGAGTGGAGGGATGGCCTGGCCGTCGGCGGGGTAGCATTTCACTCAGGAGCGCAAAACAACGCCGCTGGACGCTGAAGGCTGGAGCAGGCAGTTTCGGCAGCGCTGGAGGAAGAAGACGAGAGATTGAAGAAGAATGCCGGCTGTTGGATGTAAATCCAACGCCTTCTTAGGCTTCGACCTACTGGCCCACATGTCAGCCAGTCCATTTGTTTTTTAGTCCATTTGGTTGGCTGGGTGAAACAATGATGTAGCATCTATGCAGCCCGTTTAAATCCCATTTGCATTTTTCTCGAAATCCGCGGACTTGCTGGTCTGGGTGAAAATACCATGTTGGGCTAGACGGAGAAATGTTATGAAAACATAAACACATGATTGCACGTCAGTAAAATCTTTGCAAGCTTATGTACGCAATCACTAGGAGTTAACTTGGCAAGTTATATATAAACAATTACTGTTATTTTGTAAGAACTTTCAACTTACGAAATAAAATATCATTTTAATTTGATGAGTTAATAGTACGTGGGGTATTATTATTTTTTAGGCTAGACGTGGGACAGTTGAGTTGGTTCTAGGGGAAAGTGCTGGGAGAAAACTCAGTTTACATCGAAAAAGAAAGTGGGAGAAAATTCAGAGACCTGCGGGGTCCACCTGAAAAGAGGAATATGTTGGGAGGAAGGAGATTCAAAGCACGGTAGCCGAGTGAACTAGTTTTTTTACGGACAAGTGAACTAGTTTACATACATAAGCAAATAGCCACTCAAAAAAGCATCAGGTTAATGGGTTCTTAAAAGAAATATTTCGGACAAAACAGATAATTACGACACATAGGCTAATGCATGAAACACTCAGATGATAAAGGTGCTTATAAACAGATAAAGTACAACATCTAGACCTTCCTGGCACGCTTGATCATGACGCTGGGGTTGTCCGTGTACTCGTCGGTTACGGGAAGCAGACACACCCTCATGTCCAAGATCTGCCTGTACATGTCGTAGCATGTGTATGCGTCCTTGGCCGCGTAGGTTATGTAGGCTAGATTCAGAGGTACCTCCCACATGTTCAGGTCGTCTTCTTTCATGTTGGCGTATCAGGGGTCGATGATGGTCTCAGCGAGGTCAACCACGGAGTCCTTCTCCTGCCCGTTGCTGATGATCTTGTATTGCTTCAGGATGTCGACAAGCTTGTTGCACCAGATGGCCAAATCGTCGCATTCTTCCTTCTCTCCATCATAGCGAAGGTGTAGTTAGTGCTGCCGATGAAATGGGCGAATGCTCCAGAACCTGGTGCAGCCATAGGACTGAGGCGAGGCAGAGCTTCACCGAGTTCGTATCGTTAGTGTACATCACATTCAACTTGGTGCAGCCATAGGAATGAATGGCGAACTCAAAGGGGAACTCCTTGCTGAAGTCCATATCCAGTAGGCTCACCCCTCGGATCGCCATTGGAGTCTCTTCGAGTGAACGAGTGTGTAGGCGGCGGCAGCAGTTCGTTTTTCAGCTCTTGGGGAACTGGATTCAACAGTAAGCTGAGTGTGTACAGGCGACAACAGTTACTACCCCTCCCTCGTTCGCTGCACGCCCGGCAGAAAATGCACCCTCGGCGCATTCAAACGCCTCCATTAAGAAACCTAATCTGGCCACACGTCGGTTCACGAGCGGGTCTGTATTGGTACTGTAATAACAAGAGTTAGTGGTCACTTTACTTAAATTTAATTAGCTTTAATAGAAATTTATACTTTAAACAAGCAATGCATTCGCTCGTTCTATCAGTGCCACGGGATCAACATGCACAACAATTAGACTTATTATTCTCAGGACGCACACGATCAGCACATTTGTCGCACTTTCACAAAGATAATACTACCAGGTTTGAACTGTTTTTTATGGTTGTTGTCCTCTGCATCATCATACCGTGTTTCCCAGCTTGCAAGATTCAGAACCAACAAATAAGATCCAAATAATAAGTACAACAAAGATGCCTACACATCTCATTGATTCCCATCTTGCAAGATTCAGAACCAACAAATAAGATCCAAATAATAAGTACAACAAAGATGCCTACACATCTCATTGATTCCCAGCTTGCAAGATTTAGAACCAACAAATAAGATTCAAATAATAAGTACAACAAAGATGCCTATACATCTCACTGATTCCCAGCTTGCAAGATTCAGAACCAACCCATTAGAGCCTTTTGATAAAGTGAATATCGGGATTAAATCCATCTTCGCTAGCCATGTCATACAATCGAAGAACTTGGCAAATGCTCTTGACCGTCACAACATCTGTAGTAGAGTATTCCTGTTTGCACAGCATGTTTTCATATCACAAACAAGGAGACAGGAGAGCATGATTTCGCTTTAATAGCAGCCTCCTTGAACTCAACCTCCAGCTCTACTTGTATGAGGTCTGCCTGGAGTTCCATGATTCAATTCATGCGCCTTTTTCTGCAGTTCACCTGAAATGAAGCAAAGATTGCATCATTCAGCTAGCAAGAAGTACTTGCTCTTGTGAGCTGGCAGGTTCTTCTTTAGTAGTTGCACTAAAATTGAGGAACATTAAGGTTGGTTGTCCGTCTCATGTAAGGTGCAACTATAATTTTCTTATCCTTTTGTGCAGTTCCACTAAAATAAAGTGCCATTGTGGTGACAGTGACAGCTCCATCTTGCAAAGGCTAATAAAATGTTGCACGAGATTACCAGCAGAACTTGACGGAGATTTTGGAAACTCCAATCACCATTTTGTGCAGTTCCACCAAAATTGAGAGATGTTGCCCACGTGACATTTTAGTTGAACTGCACAAGACACTCATTCCAAAAAAAAGTGTTTTGTGCAGTTCACCAAAAGGTCACAATAGCAACAAGGTGAAATGGATATCCCTATCTGCACAAAATGATAGAAAATAAACAGTTGCTGGTCAATAAGAATATACGAAACATATACAAAATGAAAAGAAGCATCTTAATTTTGTTCATGGCAATCACGCAAGGACAGTAGAAATTTTAAAACGTCAGCAATGCTTCATATTACCAGAAGCATTACGATCAACAATGAGATTCCTCAAATATGGGATTACTTTAATGGTGGCATTGCTTGTTTACCAGACATAGTAAATCAACAGCAGCTAAAGAGTTGGTTTAAGGGCATGGGACCATTTGGACACCAGGACACTCAACAGTGTAAAGGAGCAACTTACTTATCATACTGGGGAAAACAGCAGGTGTGCCATTTGTAACACATTTTAATTGCATCTTATCACTGGAGGCATTAGATTAACAATAACACTGGGTAGACATGTCCCTAAGGTAACAGTGTGATCGCTTCATTTTACATGCGCCCTTACATTAACAACAGCAAAAGGTTGGTATAAGGACATGCGACAGTGGACACATTAGCACAATGTACCTACAAGGAGGCATAAAGTGGTGATGTCGAGCTTGTTCACGCTATGTGAGGGCAGCAAACCTAATCCTGGAGACCTTGTACTATGTGAGGGCAGCAAATCTAATCCTGGAGGCTTTTTACTATGTGAGGGCAGCAAATCTAATCCTGGAGACCTTTTACTATGTAAGGGCAGCAAATCTAATCCTGGAGACCTTTTACTATGTGAGGGCAGCAAATCTAATCCTGAGACCTTTTACTATGTGAGGGCAGCAAATCTAATCCTGGAGACCTTTTACTATGTGAGGGCAGCAAATCTAATCCTGAGACCTTTTACTATGTGAGGGCAGCAAATCTAATCCTGAGACCTTTTACTATGTGAGGGCAGCAAATCTAATCCTGGAGACCTTTTACTATGTGATGGCAGCAAATCTAATCCTGGACATACTCTGTTGACTTGTCCACCAGCCGCCACTTTCTATCCTTTTTTCAACCAATAATAGATCTGTTCCTTATCCAGTTTGTACTACGTTTTCCCATTATTTCCCTTTTCGACCAAGAGACCAGTTGGGTTTCCGGTCTCTACTACTTTCACCATATTATTTCCTCTTTGAATCAAGTCCTAGATCCATGCGACAACTTTCCCCCCTTTCTTCGTTGTTTGAACAAAGCCCTAGATTCGAATGCATGAAGTAGCTTTACCTCTAATAATACTAAAAATTTAGGTGGCTTTGGAAGAGCTGATGGGAGTAGAAAAAGATGCACATGCAGACACGTAGGGAGCTGGGGCAATAGAGCAAGGCCGCTTTCGAAGAACTCATACCTGATGGTCGCCGGGATGTCGGCGGCGGTAGGTCAGATCTGCGAACAATACGGCAGGGAGGAAGAAGGGTTGGAGGACCTACCGAGTCGGTGCTGTGTCGGAGAGAGCGGCACGGCCAGAGGATCGGGCCCCTCCGGCAGCTGTGGGTTTCCTCCCTCGGCGGTGATGACCGCGTGAACGATGCACCTTTTAGTCCTCTACACACACCGGCCGAAGGGATCTGGCCGGATCTATGAACAGCGGTGAGTAGAGAGAAAATGTCGCTACAGTTGTCTTGTTTATATCTGGAGAGGATGAGAGAATGAAGAGAGCAACCCTAGTAAAGCAAGCGCTCAGGCCCCTGCGTCCATATATAGTGGAGTGATTATCTTTTTTTTCTCCACAACAAGTGTTTCAATTTGTGTACGTGGCATTAAAGAAAAGAAACTCTCTATTTAAGGTGACTACTCTACGACTTCTACTTACTACTACAGTACTACCTCTGTCCTGGTTTATAGGTCCCTTTTATAGTTTGTGCCAAATTTTGACTAAAGATTTAACTAACAAAATGTTAATGCATGTCAAGAAAAATTATCTCATTGGATTCGTATTTGAACATAGTTTTGAAAAATATAATGTTTGGTGACATGCGTGAACATTTTCTTAGTTTAATCTATGGTCAAAATTTGGCACGAAATACAATGGGGACCAATAAACGCGGACAGATGTAGTATTGTTCACTTGTGCTCCCCGCCCCTCCATTCATTGAACAACCCCACGGGTGAATAAACATACAGTAAGTACTATATTTATATAGAACGAACAAGCTCGAACTATTTTCATGTAGTTAAAAGTTGAGGGCGGGGCTTTTCCCGGGCAGTACGCGCGGCAGTTTTCGGGTAGGTGGTTTGACAGAGAGGCGAGGAGGGTGAGCGAGTGGGGCTGTGCGATTTGACGGTGTGTTACTGCTGGAAAGACTTGTGATATGACCACTCACTATAGTCATGAATTACTGGCGCTCCAACCGGGGTGATGCCCCCCTTCCTTTCTGCACTCTAATCTGGTGCATGACACGTCGACCCGGATGCTGGCTCTCCCACATGTCGGAGTAGTAAGAAGGAGCAAAGAATGATGTGGTATATACTAGTACTATACTACTACTCCTACTTACTACTCAGGTTGGAGGAGTGCGAACCATGGCAGCCCAGTGAACCAGCAGTGCGAACCACGGTAGCCCAGTGAACCAGCAGTAGAAAACAATGTGGTGATATGGCCATAAAAAACAATGTGCTACGGTCCACACTGTAGCATGTACAGTAACACTCCTCTTTGTTTGGATCCCTAAGTTAGAGCTAGTTTCGGTTGAAATAGCCTCAAATTATGGAAACAAGAGGGGTTAGTTTGAGCTAGTTTGCTCTAACCCAACTAAAAAAACTAGCCCGGTGGAGAGGTTCTAATTGGGTTAGTTATCCTCGGGCCCACTAAAAGAGAACTAAAAAAATCTCACCTGCCCGCACAAGATCGCTCCCCCCTCTCGCACGACTCCTCTCTGTTCCCCATAGGGCCGCCCGCCCAAGCGCTGCTCGCCCTCTCTCTCCTTCGGCCGCCATCTCCTTCCAGCCTCCGCCACCCTACTCCGGCTGCCCTCTCCCTCCAGCCTTCGAAGGTTGCCCCGCTCCCCCTTCACCAGTCGTTTTTCTCCCTCAGTCGTGCGCGGCGGCGGTGCATCTACCAGGGAGGTCGCAAGAGGGGTGAGTTTGTTCGTTCCTTCTCTGTCTCACGGCCATATCATTGATCTTGCTTTCTCTAGCGCTAATTCTGATTTGGAAAAGTAGATCCTGATCAAACTTGCTATAGATCTGTGGTGCACGCATGGAATTGTTTGATGCTGCTTGAGGAGGTAATAAATCTTTCTAGAGGCCCAAAGATTCAGGCCACCTTTCTAGGTATTTCAATTTCAGGCTTGCATTATTTGTAGAGGCCCAAAGATTCAGTTCACCTTTCTAGGTATTTCAGTTTCAGGCTTGCATTATTTCTAGAGACCCAAAGATTCAGTTCACCTTTCTAGGTATTTCAGTTTCAGGCTTGCATTATTTCTAGAGGCCCAAAGATTCAGTTCACCTTTCTAGGTATTTCAGTTTCAGGCTTGCATTATTTCTACAGGCCCAAAGATTCAGCTCACCTTTCTAGGTATTTTAGTTTCAGGCTTGCATTATTTCTAGAGGCCCAAAGATTCAGTTCACCTTTCTAGGTATTTCAGTTTCAGGCTTGCATTATTTCTAGAGGCCCGAAGATTCAGTTCACCTTTTTAGGTATTTTAGTTACAGGCTTGCATTATTTCTAGAGGCCCAAAGATTAAGTTCCCAGTCGGCGGCAAGCGGCCCTGCTACCCATGCCGGTGTCAACCTCAACTCGCAAGGGTCGGCGTCGGAGGGGTTCCCGGGGCTTGGGCTCTACAGAGCCTTCCTCCAGAGCGATGATGGCGAGCTCCTCCCTCGGTGCGTGAGGGGCTCCGGGCTCCCTCCCTATCATGAATGACTTCCGTGATGAGTTAGCTCATTCTTTGTTTCATGAAGTGTTTTTTTATTTTGTGAAGCTTGATTGACGACTTGTATGTTTAAGTGGGATATCTCATTTGTATGAACAAAGTAAAAATTATCATGTTTTGCATGCTTGATTTGTATAGATGGTTTGTTTATGTCAATTGTGAGCGGGAGGAGGCCACAGAAGAGCCGGCCACACCAAGAGGGTGCTTGGATCCTAGGGACTTATTTTAGCCTGACTAAAAATAGGATCCAAAGTATCAAATGATTGAGATAGAGCATTTATTGTCAATCTAACCCTGCCATCCATACACCTCCTTGGTTTATAGTTAGTTTAGGGTTAGAATCTAACTCTAACCTCTAACTGAGTTAGAGTTCTCCTCATCTTGGTTCATCGCTATCATACTTTCCCCATTCCTGTGTTTTCAGTATCTTGCAAATCAAAGAGGCCCTTTCTTTTGCGGGAAAAATCAAAGAGGCCCTTAGATTGGTTTAGGTCCGGTCATTTTTTATAAACGTGTTATGTCCAAAATTTAATGAACGTGCTCCGGTTTCCACGAAAATAATCCAGTTTCATGTAGTAATTCATTCATTTATTTATTCTTCTGCGGGGGGTTTGCATGTAATTCGTGAGGTCTGTAATGTAAGAGGGTGCTTGGATCCAAGGGACTTATTTTAGTCTGACTAAAAATAGTCTATTTAGGAGGCTAAAGTTCCAAGCACCCCTGACTAAAGAGGGGCTAAAACAAGTCTTGAGACTAAATTTTTTTAGTCAGGGATACCCCTACTAAAACATGGATTAGTCCTCTCTCTCCTCATTTAACTCCTCTCCTTTAACACATGCTAGTTCTGAATTGGAGGGTTTGGAGGATAATAAATGCTCATTAACTTGATTTCAGTCTCTTTAGTATTTGGATCCAAGCATGGGTGAGGCTAGCAAGTTTTAGTCCCACTACTTTTAGTCATGGGACTAAAATGTATCCAAGCACCTATTGGAGATATGCCCTAGAGGCAATCATGTATGATGATATTTCCTATGTGTTTATGAATAAAGATAGTCCTTGGACAATATCAATGATGTGTATCAGCAAGTATGTGACTTGTTTGTGGGACTATGCATTGTATGATGACTGTCCTAAAAGGTCCCTAGTCGAAAGGGTTGTGTGGATGCGCAGCCGACTAGACTAGCATATGACACGGTCGATGGCTCGGTCTCACTAGCCATGGAGCATTGGATGCTAACCGGATAATATGGACTTGGAAAGGTCTGGTCGGATTCGACGTAGTCGGATCCGAGTCGAGATAAGGTCCGAGTCGGACAGACCCAACTATGAGACGCAGTGATATGTCATCTGTGAGTCTCTAGTACAACATACGTTCTATGTCCTAAGACCTGAGCTGACGCATGTACTCGGGATGGTGACAGACTTGCTTTGGGCCGACCAAACGCTACTCCGTGACTGGGTAGTTACAAAGATAGGTTTCGGGTTTGTCCAGTCCCATGCTGCGAGACATGGTCGAGCAACATGGGATTTGCCCCTCCGATCAGGAGAGATATACTCTGGGCCCCTCGTGTGATCCGACCAAGAACAGCATGCCCATGCGACAAGGATTATGAGATAATCCGGATTGTGGTCGGTATCATTGGAACGAGAAAGAGGTCGGGCTAGCACAAGGATGACAGTCACGCCTTGAGCCCAACAACATATATCGTGTGGCAAAGGCAACAGAAGTGTGACACGTTGTACAGGTTCGCCTAACCAGCTTCATAGTCTGCTTGGTGGTCGGCACGCCTTGCTAGAGGCCGCTACCAACCATGCAGGTCGGAGGTGATCCGAACTGTGACCAAGCCGACTTGAACCTAAGGGGTCGCGCGCTTAAGGGAAGGAACCTACGAGGTCGGTTCATAGGACACTGGTCGGATGTGATCTGAACTGGACTAGGAACGTGGCTGAGTAGACTTTGGGCTTTAGGGTCCGTGCAATGCCCAAGTGTTGAGCCTGCGACGGACGCCTATATAAAGTGGAGGTGCGGCACACTCAAGCGGTTGATCGCTTCGGCTGCGACTAGGGTTTGCATGTATTGCGAATAGCCACCTCCACTCGCTGCCGATTGTGTGATCGGACCTAGCAGTCCGCCGCACAGTGTTCCTCCTGCACGCGTGGATACCGTTAGAGGCGGTGCACTTGCTCCGCTTCGGCGAACTCGTACGTGAGATCGGACGACCAGTTGTTCGAGGGAGATCGGACGAGGAGGAGACGATCCACGCGGACGCGCTGCCCCGACTCTTCTTCCGCTGCACGGCACTGCGCGTCTAGTGGTAACGAACTGTGATCCATCTCCCGTAGCATGTTCCTGGATGTTCTACGCGTAGGAAAATTTTAATTTGCAGTCGACGCACCCTACCATAGAACCAACAGCACCCTCTAAAGTACCCCGGTATATGCTCCGAGTTGTGCATGCACTATGACCCAGATGCTCTATGTCCCACATGTCGGTGAATGGGAGCACGTGGAAATAGCCTAGGAGTACATATAGGAGGATAAATGCGTGAAAAGTATGTACTATGAAGCATAGCCACGGTTCGAAAAGGAGACCTAAAGTGATGACAGCTATTGGTCGCACGCACCCAACTAGTGGTACTAGACATACGACTAATTTTTCCCTCAAAAAAAAGAGGCACGAGTGCACATAGTCGATCTGATAAACAACAGCAGATCTCATCATGCGTGTCGACTTGTGACTCTATGTAAAATTCATTACTAGTTGTAGTAGTTGGATTATAGAGATCAGACTGGTGGCTTGGCGTCCCGGCGTGACAAACAAGATGGAGTTCGTAGATGGTCATCGGAGTCGGAGCCGACCTGGAAGAACGTCCATGAAGGAGCCATACTATTTCACAATATGTGTTATATTTGTGATCGTTATGCTTCTTTGTTTCTATGCATGTTAGAATGATAGAATGATCCCTCATGAATATCAAGCGAATTGCCATCCCCGATGTTGCACCTTCGCACGTCAAGTACGTCTAGTAGTGGGCTCATAAAATTGGGGTGTTGCTGGGTGTCCTTGAACTGAAGGGTTCGTGTCGGACACGGACATGCACTACTTCAAGTTAACTTGACAAGGCTATCAAAACGGTTTTGGGCCTTGTGGCAAAGAAGGTTGGGAGCCGGGGTATGAGATACCTTCCCGACTGACAGGAGTCGTATAGAGATACGATTAGCAAGGAGTTGCTTACCGAATAGGTATGTTGGCTAGTAGTGATGCTAAAGCTCACTAGTCGCATGCGCTAGTCGGATCCTGAATCACTGAGAGTTTGCGGAGGGATGCTGACTTCAGTGGGAGTATTTCTGTTTAGGCTAGAATTACTCCACATAAACACATTGCTTGGTGATTGCATATTTTTTGTTGTAGATCAATGGCACCACCTGCTCAACCCAACTTTGCATTAAAATCAATTCTGGAAAAGGATAAACTGAATGGAACAAACTTTACCACCTGGTATAGAAATCTGAGAATTGTTCTCAAGCATGATAAAAAGGAACATGTTCTAGAGGATCCACTTCCAGAGGAACCTACCGATAATGCTAGTGCCACAGGTAAGAATGCCTACTAGAAACTCGTTGATGAATCAACGGAGATCAGTTGTCTGATGCTGGCTTGTATGGAGCCCGATTTGCAACAGCATTTCGAAAATGTTGAGGCTTATGATATGATCGAGAGTCTCAAGAGCATGTTTTAGACACAGGCTAGGACCGAAAGGTTCAACGTATGGTGATCCTTGATGGATTGCAAGCTGAAGGAAGGTGATCCACTGAGCCCACATGTGATCAAGATGATCGGATATGTACAAGCTTTGGATCGTTTGGGCTTCCCGCTCTTGGATGAGCTGGCTACAGATGCAGTTCTGGGTTCTCTTCCGCCCAGCTATGGGACGTTCATCTCGAACTATCATGTGCATGGCATGGATAAGAAGCTCACTGAATTGCATGGGATGCTCAAGGTGGTAGAGAAGGATATTAATAAAGGCACGCATCAAGTGTTGATGGTGCAGAAATCGGCTAAGTTCAAGAAGAGTTGGTCCAAGAAAAAGGCTAAGGCAAAGGGCATGGAGACGGTAACCTCTACTGCTGCGCCGAAGTCTAGACCGGACTCGAAGACCGTTTGCTATCACTGCAAGGAGACCGGTCACTGGAAGAGGAACTGTAGGAAGTGGCTTGCAGAGCATGGCAAGAAGGCCGGAAATGCTTCTTCAGGCAAAGGTACACTTGTTGCATATGTTATAGACATTTGCCTTGCTGACATACCTAGTAGCTCTTGGGTATTTGATACCGGATCGGTTGTTCATATTTGCAACTCGATGCAGGGGCTGGTAAGAACTAGGCATGTGGCACAAGGGGAGATTGACATCAGGGTCGGCAACAAAGCCAGAGTTGTTGCATTGGAGGTCGGCATGATGTAGCTCCAGCTTCCTTCCGGATTCATTATGGAATTGAATAATTGTTATTACATTCCTGCACTTAGTCGGAACATTATTTCTGCCTCATGTTTGATAAGTCGAGGTTATGAATTCAATTTAAAGGACAATGGTTGTTCGATATTTTTGAATGGTATGTTCCATGGCTATGCACCCATTGTTGATGGGCTATTTATATTGAATCTAGAACAGGAACCGGTCTATAACATGAATGTCAAGAGTCATAAGCCTAATGAGATAAATCCGACATACTTCTGGCATTGTCGGCTTGGACACATTAGTCTGAAACGCATGAAGAAGCTCCATGATGATGGGCTCCTAACTTTGTCCGACTTCGGGTCGTTCGAGACATGTGAATCATGCTTGCTCGGCAAGATGACTAAGTCTCCTTTCACAAAGAGTTGTGAGAGGGCGTCCGAGCTGTTGGAGCTTATACACAGTGATGTGTGTTGTCCAATGAGCACAACTACTAGAGCTGGCTATCAGTACTTCGTGACTTTTACCGACGACTTGAGTAGATATGGATATATCTATTTGATGAGGCACAAGTCGGAGACTTTTGAAAAGATCAAAGAGTTTCAGAACAAGGTTGAGAATCAGCTCGGCAAGACTATAAAGCTTCTGCGATCTGATCGTGGAGGTGAGTACATGAGCCAGGAGTTTGATGATCATCTGAAAAGTCGAGGTATAGTACCTCAGCTCACACCTCCGTGTACACCACAGAGAAACGGCGTGTCGGAATGGAGGAATAGGACCTTGTTGGACATAGTCCGGTCTATGATGAGCAAATCGGATTTACCCTTGTCATTTTGGGGATACGCTCTAGAAACTGCAGCTTTCAAACTTAATAGGGTACCATCAAAATCCGTAGACAAGACACCACATGAGATGTGGACTGGGAAGAGTCCCAGTTTCTCTTTTCTAAAGATTTGGGGTTGTGAAGCATTTGTCAAGCGACTTATGTCAGACAAGCTTACACCGAAGTCGGATAAATGCATATTCGTGGGATATCCGAGGTAAACCTTGGGATATAGCTTCTACAACTGGGAAGAGAACAAAGTTTTTGTTGCTCGGAACGGGGTTTTCCTTGAGAAAGAGTTTCTCAGTCGGGAGGCCAGTGGGAGGACGGTTCGACTCGAAGAAATTCGAGGACCACTCGAGGATGGCTCGGCTAGTGATGAGATCATACTGGAGTCAGTCAGGGAACCTGTAGTGGAAGCGGCACCGGAACCACGGAGGTCGGAAAGATTGCGCAGAGTGCGCGATGTATTGTTGCTAGAAAGCGACGAGCCGGCCACATATGCGGAAGCGATGGTGAGCCCAGATTCCGAGGCATGGCTGGAGGCCATGAGATCCGAGTTAAAGTCCATGGATGAGAATCAAGTCTAGGACTTGGTTGATCCGCTACCTGGCGTAACTGCCATTGGTTGCAAATGGGTCTTTAAGAAGAAAACCGATGTGGATGGAAATGTTCAGATCCACAAAGCTCGTCTTGTCGCTAAAGGTTATGGACAAGTTCAAGGAATTGACTATGGCGAGACTTACTCACCGGTAGCGATGCTGAAATCGGTGAGGATCATACTAGCTATAGCTGCATATTTCGATTACGAGATATGGCAGATGGATGTCAAAACGGCTTTCCTTCATGGAAATTTAACCGAGGACGTGTATATGATATAGCCCGAGGTTTTTGTCGATCTGACTAGCACTAGTAAGGTATGCAAGCTCAAGAGATCCATTTATGGGTTGAAGCAAGCATCTCGGAGTTGGAACATTCGTTTTGATGAGGTCGTCACTGGTCTCGGTTTCATCAAAAGCGAAGAGGACTCTTGCTTATACAAGAAGTTGAGTGGGAGCAAGATAGTGTTTTTGATCTTGTATGTGGACTACATACTACTGATCGGAAATGATGTTTCGATGCTAAACTCGGCCAAGGAGTCATTGAATGGCAAGTTTTCAATGAAAGACCTTGGTGAGGCAGTATATATTTTAGGCATTAAGATCTATAGATATAGATCGAGGAGGCTGCTCGGCTTAAGCCAGAGCACGTACATAGATAAAGTGTTGAAGCGGTTCAACATGAGTGAGGCGAAGAAAGGGTTCTTGCCGCTCTCACATGGTATAAGGCTAAGCAAGACTCAGAGTCCTTCGACATCTGATGAGCGAAGCAGGATGAGTAGGATTCCGTATGCCTCGGCAATCGGATCCATCATGTATGCCATGATATGTACAAGGCCTAATGTTGCTTTTGCAATAAGCCTAACAAGTAGATACCAGGCCAACCCAGGTGAGAGTCACTGGGCAGCGGTAAAGACTATTTTGAAGTACCTGAAAAGGACTAAAGAGATGTTCCTAGTTTATGGAGGTGAGGAAGAGCTCGTCATAAGGGGTTACATCGATGCTAGTTTCCAAACCGACAGAGATGATTGTCGATCACGGTCTGGATTCGTGTACGTCCTGAATGGAGGAGCAGTGCACTGGATGAGTTCCAAGCAGGATATGGTGGCCGATTCTACCACAGAAGCCGAATACATTGCGTCTTGTGAAGCTGCAAAGGAAGGTGTTTGGATCCGGCATTTTCTGGATGATCTTGGTATTTTCCCAGCCTCGGTGAAACCGTTGGACCTTTATTGTGATAATTCTGGTGCCATCGCACAAGCCAAGGAGCCGAGGAATCACCACAAGGTCAGACACATAGATCGGAAATATCACCTGATACGAAAGATCGTAAAGAATGGTGATGTAGAGTTATGCAAGATTCACACGGATGCAAATGTTGCAGATCCGTTGACTAAGCCGCTTCCACAAACCAAGCATGAGGGGCACGTTAGAGCTATGGGCATTCGATGTCTATTTGATTGACTCTAGTGCAAGTGGGAGAATGTTGGAGATATGCCCTAGAGGCAATCATGTAGGATGATATTTCCTATGTGTTTATGAATAAAGATAGTCCTTGGACATTATCAATGATGTGTATCAGCAAGTATGTGACTAGTTTGTGGGACTATGCATTGTATGATGACTATCCTAAAAGGTCCCTAGTCGAAAGGGCTGTGTGGACGCGCAGCCGACTAGACTAGCATATGACACGATCGATGGCTCGGTCTCACTAGCCATGGAGCATTGGATGCTAACCGGATAATATGGACTTCGAAAGGTCTGCTCGGATTCGACGTAGTCGGATCCGAGTCGAGATAAGGTCCGAGTCGGACAGACCCAACTATGAGACGCAGCGATATGTCATCTGTGAGTCTCTAGTACAACATACATTCTATGTCCTAAGACCTGAGTTGACGCATGTACTCGGGATGGTGACAGACTTGCTTTGGGCCGACCAAACGCTACTCCGTGACTGGGTAGTTACAAAGGTAGGTTTCGGGTTTGTCAAGTCCCATGCTGCGAGACATGGTCGAGCAAGATGGGATTTGCCCCTCCGATCAGGAGAGATATACTCTGGGCCCCTCGTGTGATCCGACTAGGAACAGCATGGCCATGCGACAAGGATTATGAGATAATCCGGATTGTGGTCGGTATCACTGGAACGAGAAAGAGGTCGGGCTAGCACAAGGATGACAGTCTCCCCTTGAGCCCGACAACATATATCATGTGGCAAAGGGAACAGAAGTGTGACACGTTGTACAGGTTCGCCTAACCAGCTTCATAGTCTGCTTCGTGGTCGGCACGCCTTGCTAGAGGCCGCTACCAACCATGCAGGTTGGAGGTGATCCGAACTGTGACCAAGCCGACTTGAACCTAAGGGGTTGCGCGCTTAAGGGAAGGAACCTACGAGGTCGGTTCGTAGGACACTAGTCGGATGTGATCTGAACTGGACTAGGAACGTGACAGAATAGACTTTGGGCTTTACGGTCCGTGCAAGGCCCAAGTGTTGAGCCTGCGACGGACGCCTATATAAAGTGGAGGTGTGGCACACTCAAGCGGTTGATCGCTTCAGCTACGACTAGGTTTTGCATGTGTTGCGAATAGCCACCTCCACTCGCTGCCGACTGTGTGATCGGACCTAGCAGTCCGCCGCACAGTGTTCCTCCTGCATGCACGGATACCGTTAGAGGCGGTGCACTTGCGCCGCTCCGGCAAACTCGTACGTGGGATCGGACGACCGGCTGTTCGAGGGAGATCGAACGAGGAGGAGACGATCCACGCGGACGCGCTGCCCCAACTCTTCTTCCGCTGCAAGGCACTGCGCGTCTAGTGGTAACGAACTATGATCCATCTCCCGTAGCATGTTCCTGGATGCTCTGTGCGTAGGAAAATTTTAATTTGCAGTCGACGCACCCTACCATAGAATCCAACAGCACCCTCTAAAGTACCCCGGCATATGCTCCGAGTTGTGCATGCACTACGACCCAGATGCTCTATGTCCCACATGTCGGTGAATGGGAGCACGTGGAAATAGCCTAGGAGTACATATAGGAGGATAAATGCGTGAAAAAGTATGTACTATGAAGCGTAGCCACGGTTCGAAAAGGAGACCTAAAGTGATGACAGCTATTGGTCGCACGCACCCAACTAGTGGTACTAGACATACGACTAATTTTTCCCTCAAAAAAAAGAGGCACGAGTGCTTAGTACTCCTATTCTATAAACACGAGTCCCATCTAACAACAGCGTCCGTGCTACAGCTAGCTCTCCTCCCTCGTTTCTCTCTTCTAATTCTAAACTCGGCCGATGCCCGGTGGGTGGGGTGGGTTTGCTCAACTGCGGCCCCACCTCACAGTGAAAACGTTACGACTGGAATAAAAAATGCCATATACTCCCTCCGTTCATAAATATAAGCCTTTTTAGATACTAGTTCAAATGGAATACAACATACAGATGTATGTAGACATAGTTTAGAGTGTAGATTCACTCATTTTTCTCCGTATGTAGTAGTCACTTGCTGGAATCTTTAGAAAGACTTATATTTGGGAACGGAGGCAGTACTATACTAATAAAACATTAAGGCCACATGGTGATGCAGTGTTGGTTATAGGAGGCAAGAAGAAGAGATGCATCCATCGATGACGTCCACCTCCTTGACTCAGGGTGCCGGCCCACCGAACGACGCCTAAGTAGTAGCGGCTTTCGTGGCCAGGTCGACGTGCTTCTGAACAATGGCGTCCAAAGATTCCAGCAGCTGGAAGAAGGCCAACGTCTTTCTGTCCTCGCTTGCCTTGTAGTGGCCTATGTAGACGATTTCCTTGTAGAGGTGGATGTGCAGGTCGACGGTTTCTTGCATGGTGAGGCGTTGCGCGGCGAGCGCGGCCTCGAGGTGCACATTCTTCGTCACGACCTCCGGCACCTGCAGGGCCACCAGGGCTTGAAAGAGTTCGTCACCATGTAGGCCGATGAGGGTGGCAGGCAATGAGGAGCCTGGGCGCGCGGGCTGGAGCAGTACGGCAAGGTCGTCCGCGCGCTTCTTGACGGCGGTGAACTTGCGGATGGAGTTGACCATAATGTCGTCCATGCGAGAGGCAAAGCCAGCTTCGGCGAGGGCTATGATCCCTGCGGTCGCCAGCACCGTCTAGAAACGCTGCGCGGTGCGGGGCCGCAGGCCGGCGCCTTGGATGATTTGGCACAGCCGACTGCCGCTCGCGTCCATCGCCTCCATAGGTGCTTGTGGCTTCTGGTCACTTGGTCTTGGATTGGAGTGAGCAGTGTTGCGCAGAGACTTGGGAGTAGATGGATTGGAGTGGTGGGGTGCCTTTATTATATGAGAGTCCAAACTCTGTTGCATTCACATCGTGTTGGCTCTATTATACTTCTGCAATTAATTCCCTCCGCATGTAATTGAGGATGCATCATTGACCGTTCAACGTCTCGGGAACCGCTACCCTCTTCTTCCTTGGCATTCAAGCACCTATGGACCCGTCGACGATGAGGTGCCTATGGTGACTTCGTAAATTTCAAGATGATAGTGTCGTGCGTGTGTGCGTTCATAGGGGTGAGTGTATGCGCGTGTATATGAGCGCTTGCGTCTGTACTGTGTCAAAAAAAACATAAATGTGTGTCAAAAAGAGTCTAGTCAGTATACTCAATATTGTGCACCTCGAAGAGGAAAACGATAGAACTAGTACGTATTTATTTACGGTGCAGATTCACTCATTTTGCTCCATATGTACTCCGTCTCAGTGTAGTCTAGTCACTTGTTGAAATCTCTAGAAGGGCAAATACTCCTTTCTGGTTTACAGGGCTATACTAGCAAGTAGTTGTACGTACTACTACAATAGTGGGCTCACATAGCAATTTTGTCTCATGCAAGAGCCTGGCTATATGCGTGCTCCAATGGTCGCAACTGCAACATTCGGTTTGCGCTTGGCTCTTCACCTCTTCGAGAAGACGAACAATAATGTTACTACTACTGCTTCTACAGTGTCGAATCCACTGTTGCATGTCCGTCCACCGTGAGCGGGACGGATAGCTTGTTGTAGAAGTACTACTAAGCAAAAGCCTGTCCTCGTTTGCGAGCAACCGCGCGCATGGGCAAGGGAGAAGGAGTGTAGTAAAATCAAGCTTCTCCTCGTTGTACGAGTTGACGTGACACATCATAGCACTGGCCCCACATGCTTGCCTCTAAACTTGGCTGAAAGACCCGCAGTGTACAATATATTTGCTGCAACCTCTAACATTTACCCACCACAAATTAAAATATATGTGGCCGTATGCATCGTTCTGATGCAGAGGCCGGGGAGTCCCCCCTTTTCAAAAAAACAAATTAAAATATATATTCCTATCTTGACCAGCTGAGCGTGCAAACTACAATCACCAGGGTGACAGGTAGGGCCAGAAGACTATTTTAATATTTTTTAAAAAAAACTTCGAGATGGCCACATAGCAGGGAGCCGGCCCCAACGATTTTAAGCTTACAGGCACGGTACACGCTATCCTAGACTACTCTACACATGAAACTGCCACACGAGCATCTGGGCTGCGCTTGGCTCTTCGCCTCTTCGGGAAGTCGAACAATGATAGAGTACTACTGCACTGGAGGAGTACTATAGTACGCTTCTGGCCATCTGACACCGATTAAACTGCTGCATGTCCACCGTGTGCGGGGGGGAGAGAGTGTAGCGAAATCTTCTCCTAGTCTTGCCAGCCACCACGCTCATGGGCGAGGGAGGGACGCTCCTGCCTTTGCGTGTATGACAGGTGGGCCCGACAAGTGTGTGGCCAACCTGTCATACAGCCAAAGGCAGGTGCAGTTAAGTCCGCGAGGGGGAGGATAATCAAACTTCTCGTTGATGTACGAGTTGACGCAACACATCAAAGCACTGCACTCGATATATTTCAATAATTTGCGTTTACCGATGCATTAATTACAATGCATGCATGCATGTCGTGACTCTTCTTTTGATACTACCTCCATCCGGGTTTATTGGTCCCCATTGTATTTCGGGACAAATTTTGATCATAGATTAAACTAACAAAATGTTCACGCATGTCACCAAACATTATATTTTTGAAAACTATGTTCAAATTCGAATTCAATGAGATATTTTTTCTTGACATGCATTAACATTTTGTTAGTTAAATCTTTAGTCAAAATTTGGCACAAACTACAAAGAAGCCCTATAAACTAGGACAGAGGTAGTACTTGCATGTGTTGATTTAATGCACCTTGAAGTAGTACTCCCTCTGTTCCTAAATCATAAGTCTTTGTAGGGATTCCATTATGAATTACATACGGATGTATATAGATGCATTTTAAGTGTGGATTCATTCATTTTGCTCCGTATGTAGTCCACCTAGTGAAATCTCTATAAAGACTTACATTTAGGAACGGAGGGAGTACAAAATATGTGACGGTAAAGCTTTGTAATACCCCGGCCCAAGTCGAGAGATGGTTGTGCACGAGGAGGGCGAGATCATGTAGACCGAACAGGACCCGACGATGGAGCTCTTTAAGGTCTCGATGGACCTCACCGTGCTCCACTGCCCCTTGTGCCTCCGCCCCTTGACGCCTCCAGTGTATGAGGTTCGAATACACCTCGTCCGTTCGGCTGATTGAGCAAGGTGCAGGTTTCTTGATTGATGTGCTGTTCGATTGATTTCTGCAGTGTAAGGGAGGGCACCTGGCCTGCGCAGACTGCCGCGTCGAGCGCCCCGGGAACCAGCGGCAGTGCTAGAAGTGCAAGCCCGGCGGTGGCTTCGACGTGCGGAACACGGCGGTGGACTCCGTCCTTTCGGCGGTGAGGGTGGAGTGCCCGCACGAAGGCTGTGGGATCTACGTCACTTACCACAAGCTCGCTGATCACCAGAGCGTGTGTCTGCTCGCGCCCTGCAAATGCCCCGTGCCCGTCTGCGGCTACGAAGGCCCGCCGCCAGCGCTCTACCACCACATCAGCACCGCGCATCCCATGCCAGTGCACATGATCCAGTACGGCAAGGTGCTCCAGCTGCAAGTTCCACTGTCGGAGCCACGGCTCTTGCTGTTCGCGGAGGAGGACCGCCGCGCGTTTTTCTTGGTCGGCGGCGTGCTCGACATTGGCGCGCCTATCGCTGTGTCGGTTGTCTACATCAGAGCGGGGGCGTCCCCACTGCCGCACTACTTGGCCAAGCTATGGGCGAACGGCCTGCCGGGGGAGCCCAAAGGCACGACCGACGCCGTCAAGGTGGAAATGGAGGTGACAAGTAGCAAGGATCCCGGCGACGTCGACGTGCAGGAGCTGACCTTCTTGACAGTTTCGCCCAAGCTGCTGGCCGGGGCTAAGCTTGTGTCCCTCCACATTCAGATTGACAAGCTCACGTCCTAAATGTTTCTACAGTGCCTTCTGATTATCTTAGTAATATGCTAATATAGGGATTACCTTGGTCTACTTTAACATAAGAAATGGTGGGTTTTGGTGGCGATGCAGCGATTACTTCGACATCAGATTAGTAATTTCCAACAGTCGAACAGATATTTTGTATCTGTTGGATATAAAGTTCCTTTGGGTAAGAAGTACTACTTCTCATCAAAATGGATAAAGGGAGATGTATGTAGACGTATTTTAGTTCTAGATACATCCCTTTTTATCCATTTTGATGACAAGCACTCCCTCCGTTCCACAATACATGCCTTCCATTTGTCAAAATATAGATGTATCTAGACATGTTTTAGTATATAGGTACATCAATGATAGAGCCAATCGGATGGTTGAGAACACTACAATTCGTAGCTACAGATGCTTGTGTGACTCCCAGATGCAGAGGTCGGGGGTCATCATCCTCCTTTTCAAGAGAAAACAGACGCGTGTGTGAGAGAACGAGTGCGTGTGTGCACCTCTTCTCTTCCTGTATAACGTACTACTCCCTCCGTCCGAAAATACTTGTCATTGAAATGGATGTATCTAGATGTATTTTAGTTCTAGACACATCCATTTTGATGACAAGTAATTCCGGACGGAGGGAGTACAAACCTCAGAGTACAAGTTTTTGTGGGTGGCACGATGGTGCGTGCGAGAAGTCCTGAGAGATAGGTTTAATGCGTCTGAAAAAAGAACTAGCCTAGAGCTCGCCACGCGGCCATTCCTTTCGAACGCCCCATTAACCGTATGTATACGACGGTGCCAGTTATTGCACGTACACAGCAGTACTCCCTCCTTTCCGGTTTATAGGGCTTAATTCAAAAATCTCACCAACCAAGATGGTGAGTGGTGGAATATTTTTTGTAGTTTGCAAAAGCACCTAATTAATGCTCTTGTTTTTCTCAAAAAATTATGTTTATCAATGCATTAATTGCAATGCATGCATGCATAAAGTACATGCATTGGTCAATTTTCTCTTAATACTTGCATGCAATGATTTAATGCACCTTGGAATCTGAACATGTGTTGGGGAACAACCAAATTGAGCCTTATAAAATGGAAAAACTAAAATTTTGAGATAAGCCCTATAAAACCAGAAAGGAGGGGGTAGAAAAATAAGTACTCCATCCAGGAATAGTGCCACACTTCAAAACTAGAACTGTCAATAATTTTTGAGCTTGCGTCTCGTCACATTCCAAATTACTCCATGCTATATTGAATTGCAAACATGTTCCCACCGATCACAACCTAAACGGTTTCCCACTTAGGAGCGTATTAGTACTCGGTTATAAATACTAGTATGCCAAGATGACTGCACATTCTTCCTCAACTCCTCATCCACAAAAACAAACAAGTCATTCAACATCCTTCCCTTGCGTCTGCCATGGCCAGCGTGAGTTCTGGGTCGAGAGATTGCCACCAGGGAGTGGCGAGCATGGAAGCGGAAGCACGAGAGATGTCCCACCTCGCTGCGAGAGCAGCCGACATGTCCCGCCGCGCGGAAGTAGCAGCACAGAGGTCCCGCCGTGCCGCTGAAGTAGCACGGAGCTCCCACCGCGCCGTCGATTGATACGTCTCCAACGTATCTATAATTTTTGATTGTTCCATGCTATTATATTACCCCTTTTGGATGTTTATGGGCTTTATTTTACACATTTATATCATTTTTGGGACTAACCTACTAACCGAAGGCCCGGCCTATATTGCTGTTTTTTTGCCTATTTCAGTATTTCGAAGAAAAGGAATATCAAACAAAGTCCAAACGGAATGAAACCTTCGGGAGCGTGATTTTTGGAACGAACGTGATCCAGAGGACTTGGAGTGCAAGTCAAGAAGCTGTCAAGGAAGACAAGAGATAGGAGGCCGCCCACCCCTTGTAGGGCGCGCCCCCTGTCTCATGGGCCCCTCGGGCGGCCACCGACGTACTTCTTCCTCCTATATATACCTACGTACCCCGAAAACATCCAGGAGCACCACGAAACACAATTTCCACCGCTGTAACCTTCTGTATCCATGAGATCTCATCTTGGAGCCTTCGCTGGCACTCTGCCGGAGGGGGAATCGACCATGGAGGGCGTCTACATCAACATCCTTGCCCCTCCGATGAGTTGTGAGTAGTTTACCACAGACCTACGGGTCCATAGTTATTAGCTAGATGGCTTCTTCTCTCTTTTTGGATCTCAATACAATGTTCTCCCCCTCTCTTGTGGAGATCTATTCAATGTAAACTCTTTTTGCGGTGTGTTCGTCGAGATCCGATGAATTGTGGGTTTATGATCAAGTTTATCTATGAATAATATTTGAATCTTCTCTGAATTCTTTTATGTATGATTGAGTTATCTTTGCAAGTCTGTTCGAATTATCAGTTTGATTTGGCCTACTAGATTGATCTTTCTTGCCATGGGAGAAGTGCTTAGCTTTGGGTTCAATCTTGCGGTGTCGTTACCCAGTGACAGCAAGGGTTGCAAGGCACGTATTGTATTGTTGCCATCGAGGATAACAAGATGGGGTTTATATCATATTGCATGAGTTTATCCCTCTACATCATGTCATCTTGCTTAATGCGTTACTCTGTTCTTATGAACTTAATACTCTAGATGCAGGCAGGAGTCGGTCGATGTGTGGAGTAATAGAAGTAGATGCAGGCAGGAGTCGGTCTACTTATTATGGACGTGATGCCTATATACATGATCATGCCTAGATAATCTCATAACTATGCGCTTTTCTATCAATTGCTCGACAGTAATTTGTTCACCCACCGTAATACTTATGCTATCTTGAGAGAAGCCACTAGTGAAACCTATGGCCCCCGGGTCTATCTCTTATCATATTTGCTTTCAATCTAATTTTATTTGCATCTTTACTTTTTGCATCTATAATATAAAATACCAAATCATACTATCTTTATTAGATCTCACTTTCACAAGTGGCCGTGAAGGGATTGACAACCCATTTATTGCGTTGGTTGCGAGTTCTCAGTTTGTTTGTGTAGGTGCGTGGGACTTTTGAGGAGCCTTCTACTGGATTGATACCTTGGTTCTCAAAACTGAGGGAAATACTTACGCTACACTTGCTGCATCACCCTCTCCTCTTCGAGGAAAACCAACGCAAGCTCAAGACGTAGCAAGAAGGATTTCTGGCGCCGTTGCCGGGGAGGTCTTCGCTCAAGTCAAGACATACCAAGTACCCATCACAAACCCATCTCCCTCGCATTTACATTATTTGCCATTTGTCTCTTGTTTTCCTCTCCCCCACTTCACCCTTGCCGTTTTATTTGCCCTCTATTTCTCAATCTTCTCCTCTCTTTTTGCTTGCGTGTTTGTTTGCTTGTTTGACCTTATGGCTGCGCCTAAGGGTCCTGACCACCTTCTCAGAAGTATGGATGAGATTGAATGAAATATTAGAAGCTTTATGAATTTGCAATTTGAGCATAATAATTCCTTTAGAAAAGAGCTTAAGGAACAAAAAAGTTTTTTGGGGTTTATGAACAAAGAGCTTGATGATATGAATAAAGAATTTTATAGTGTTAACGCTCAAATTACCCGGCTTGAAAATGTGATAGCTAAAATTTCTGACAAGCAAGCCACCTTAGTCAATAAGATGGCCGCTAAACCAGAAAAATTACATGAAAATAATGATGAGGACATTAAAGTTATTGATGTGTCTCCGATTAGATCTATGTTTTGCAATATGAATTTTGATGATTATGGGATTGATGATGAATCAAATTTGCCTAGAAGGCGTCCCAAGAATTCGGAATCTTTAGATCTTAATGCTAAATTTGGTAAAAGTGAGATTGGAGAATCCTCAACTTCTAATAATATTGAACCTACTATCTCGGATTTCAAGGAATTTAATTATGATAATTGCTCTTTAAAAGATTGTATTTCCTTATTGCAATCCGTTGTTAATTCTCCTCATGCTTATAGTCAAAATAAAGCTTTTACCAAACATATTGTTGATGCCTTGATGCAATCTTATAATGAAAAACTTAATTTGGAAGTTTCTATACCTAGAAAACTTAATGATGAGTGGGAACCTACTATAAAGATTAGAATTAAAGATTATGAGTGTTTTGCTTTGTGTGATTTGGGTGCTAGTGTTTCCACGATTCCGAAAACTTTATGTGATATTCTAGGTTTCCATGATCTTGATGATTGCTCTTTAAATTTGCACCTTGCGGATTCCACCATTAAAAAGCCTATGAGAAGAATCAATGATGTTCTTATTGTTGCAAATAGAAATTTGGTGCCCGTAGATTTTATCGTTCTTGATATAGATTGCAACCTTTCTTGCCCCATTATTCTTGGTAGACCTTTCCTTAGAACGATCGGTGCGATTATTGATATGAAGGAAGGGAATATTAGATTCCAATTTCCATTAAAGAAAGGCATGGAGCACTTTCCAAAAAGAAAGTCAAATTACCTTATGAATCTATCATGCGTGCTAATTATGAATTTAGTGCCAAAGATGGCACTCGCTAGATCTAGACTTGCTTTTATGCCTAGCTAGGGGCGTTAAACAATAGCGCTAGTTGGGAGGCACCCCAATTTTTCTTTATGTCTTTTGTTTTTGCTCCTGTTTAGTAATAAATCTTGATTCTACCTTCTGGTTAGATGTGTTTTTATCTTTTAATTAGTGTTTGTGCCAAGTAGAACCTATAGGATAACCTACGATGATAGTTGATTTGATTCTGCTGAAAAACAGAAACTTTGCGCGCACGAATATAATTTTGTTAAATCACAGGAACGTGATTTTGCGTTGGTTCTTTTTTCTGCTGTTCAATAAACAAATTTTCCAGGACTTCCTATTTTGGTAGGATTTTTAGAGTTCCAGAAGTTTGCGTTAGTTACAGATTGCTACAGACTGTTCTGTTTTTGACAGATTCTGTTTTTCGTGTGTCGTTTGCTTATTTCATTGCATCTATGGCTAGTAAATTAGTTTATAAACCATAAGGAAGTTGGAATACAGTAGGTTTAACACCAAATTAAATAAAGAATGAGTTCATTACAGTACCTTATGTGGTGGTTTTGTTTTCTTTCATTAACGGAGCTTATAAGATTTCCTGTTGAGTTTTGTGTTGTGAAGTTTTCAAGTTTTGGGTAAAGCTTTTATGGACTATGGAACAAAGGGTGGCAAGAGCCTAAGCTTGGGGATGCCCATGGCACCCCAAGATATTCAAGAATATCCAAAAGCCTAAGCTTGGGGATGCCCCGGGAAGGCATCCCCTCTTTCGTCTTCATTCATTGGTAACTTTATTTGGAGCTATATTTTTATTCGCTACATGATATGTGTTTTGCTTGGAGCGTTGTGTATTATAGTAGTTTTTGCTTTTTAGTTTACCACAATCATCCTTGCTGTACACACCTTTTGGGAGAAGCCTATTTGATTAGAATTTGCTAGAATACTCTATGTGCTTCACTTATATCTTTTGAGATTGATAGTTTTTGCTCTAGTGCTTCACTTATATCTTTTAGAGCACGGTGGTGTCTTAATTTTGAAGAAATTGCTAGTCTCGCATGCTTCACTTATATTATTTTGAGAGTCTTTTAGAACAGCATGGTATTTTCTATGGTCATAAAATTTGTCCTAGAATGGTAGGCATTCAAGTTGGGTATAATAAAAACTATCATAGGAAGTGAATTGGATGCTATGATCAGTTTGATACTTGATAATTTTTTGAGATAATGGATGTAGTGATATTAAATTCATGCTAGTTGGATGATTATGAATTCAAAGAATGCTTGTGTTGAAGTTAGCAAGTCCCGTAGCATGCACGTATGGTTAAAGTTGTGTAACAAATTTGAAACATGAAGTGTACCTGGCTTGTGCATCCTTATGAGTGGCGGTCGGGGACGAGCGATGGTCTTTTCCTACCACTAGTACTTGGTTTTTGATGACTTCTAAATTTTTGCAATAAGTACATGAGTTCTTTTGACTAATGTTGAGTCCATGGATTATACGCACTTTTACCTTTCCACCTTTGCTAGCTTCTTCGGTACCGTGCATTGCCCTTTCTCACCTTGAGAGTTGGTGCAAACTTCGCCGGTGCATCCAAACCCCGTGATACGATACACTCTATCACACATAAACCTCCTTTTATCTTCCTCAAAACATCCACCATACCTACCTATTATGGCATTTCCATATCCATTCCGAGATATATTGCCATGCAACTTTCCACCGTTCCGTTCATCATCATCATGGCATACTTTACTTTTGTCATATTGCCATTGCATGATCATGTAGTTGACATCGTATTTGTGGCAAAGCCACCATGCATTATTTTTCATACATGTCACTCTTGATTCATTGCACCATCCTGGTACACCGCCGGAGGCATTCATATAGAGTCATATCTTGTTCTAGTTTTGAGTTGTAATCCTTATGTTGTAATCTATAGAAGTGTGATGATCATCATTATTAGAACATTGCCCAAAGAAAAAAAAGAAGAAAGAAAAAAAAGGCCAAAAGAAAAAAAGAAAGGCCCAAAAAAAGGAAAAAAATATAGAAAAGAAAAGAAAAAAAAGAAGAAACTAAATAAAAAGGGCAATGTTACTATCTCTTTTTTTCCACACTTGTGCTTCAAAGTAGCACCTTGTTTTCCATGTAGTGAGTCTCATATATTGTGCTTCAAAGTAGCACCATGTTTTTCATATAGTGAGTCTCATAATTGTCTTTTTCATACTAGTGGGAATTTTTCGTTATAGAACTTGGCTTGTATATTCCTACGATGGGCTTCCTCAAATGCCCTAGGTCTTCGT
This sequence comes from Triticum dicoccoides, assembly GCF_002162155.2. Lineage (NCBI taxonomy): Eukaryota > Viridiplantae > Streptophyta > Magnoliopsida > Poales > Poaceae > Triticum > Triticum dicoccoides. Next base: position 771,982,038 of record NC_041385.1, read on the forward strand.
GAGCAAGCAAGTTGGATGCACACCCACTAGTTTTCTTTTGTTGAGCATTCATTTGTAGCTCTAGTGCATCCGTTGCATGGCAATCCCTACTCCTCATGTTGACATCAATTGATGGGCATCTCCATAGCCCGTTGATTATCCTCGTCAATGTGAGACTTTCTCCTTTTTTGTCTTCTCCACACAATCCCCATCACCATATTCTATTCCACCCATAGTGCTATATCCATGGCTCACGCTCATGTATTGCGTGAAGGTTGAAAAAGTTTGAGATTATTTAAGTATGAAACAATTGCTTGGCTTGTCATCAGGGGTATAGAAGTTGAGAACATCTTTGTGTGACGAAAATGAAGCATAGCCTAACTATATGATTTTGTAGGGATGAACTTTCTTTTGCCATGCTATTTTGAGAAGACATGATTACTTTGATTAGTATGCTTGAAGTATTACTATTTCTTTTATCAATATGAACTTTTATTTTGAATCATTTGGATCTGAACATTCATGCCACAATAAAGAAAATTACATTATGAATTATGCTAGGTAGCATTCCACATCAAAAATTCTCTTTTTATCATTTACCTACTCGAGGACGAGCAGGAATTAAGCTTGGGGATGCTTGATACGTCTCCAATGTATCTATAATTTTTGATTGTTCCATGCTATTATATTACCCCTTTTGGATGTTTATGGGCTTTATTTTACACATTTATATCATTTTTGGGACTAACCTACTAACCGAAGGCCCAGCCCATATTGCTGTTTTTTTGCCTATTTCAGTATTTCAAAGAAAAGGAATATCAAACGGAGTCCAAACGGAATGAAACCTTCGGGAGCATGATTTTTGGAACGAACGTGATCCAGAGGACTTGGAGTGCAAGTCAAGAAGCTGCCGAGGAAGCCACGAGATAGGAGGCCGCCCCCCCCCCCCCCCTGTAGGGCGTGCCCCCCTATCTCGTGGGCCCCTCGGGCGGCCACCGACGTACTTCTTCCTCCTATATATACCTACGTACCCCGAAAACATCCAGGAGCACCACGAAACACAATTTCCACCGCCGTAACCTACTGTATCCGCGAGATGGGTTGGGTTCAATCTTGCGGTGTCCTTACCCAGTGACAGAAAGGGTTGCAAGGCACGTATTGTATTGTTGCCATCGAGGATAACAAGATGGGGTTTATATCATATTGCATGAATTTATCCCTCTACATCATGTCATCTTGCTTAATGCCTTACTCTATTCTCTATGAACTTAATACTCTAGATGCAGGCAGGAGTCGGTTGATGTGTGGAGTAATAGTAGTAGATGCAGGCAGGAGTCGGTCTACTTGTTGCGGATGTGATGCCTATATACATGATCATGCCTAGATAATCTCATAATTATTCGCTTTTCTATCAATTGCTCGACAGTAATTTGTTCACCCATCGTAATACTTATGCTATCTTGAGAGAAGCCACTAGTGAAACCTATGGCCCCCGGGTCTATCTTTTATCGTATAAGCTTTCAATCTACTTTTATTTGCATCTTTACTTTTTGCATCTATATTATAAAATACCAAAAATATATTTATCTTATCATACTATCTCTATCAGATCTCACTTTCGCTAGTGGCCGTGAAGGGATTGACAACCCCTTTATTGTGTTGGTTGCGAGTTCTCAGTTTGTTTGTGTAGGTGCGTGGGACTTTTGAGGAGCCTCCTACTGGATTTATACCTTGGTTCTCAAAACTGAGGGGAATACTTACGCTACACTTGCTGCATCACCCTCTCCTCTTCGAGGAAAACCAACGCAAGATCAAGACGTAGCATCGATGCAGCATACTGGTCCGGCCGCGCCGCGGAAGCAGCAGACATGTCCCGCCGTGCCACGAATGCAGCAGAGATGTCCCGCCGCGCCGCGGTGGCCTGGGAAAATTTCTCGCGGGCAGGCGACAACTGTTATAGGTGCATGCATGCGATCGTCCATAGTCAGATGGATCAAATCTCTGGCTGGGCGAGGTTGCAGGACGACGTGAAAGCCTCGTTTGAACAGGCTACCGGCGTCATCCGGCAACTAAGGGAGGGCAAGTAGAGGCTCCGGGCCGAGCGCGACCTGCTGAGGGAGAAGATCGTCCGAAGTGCAGACCAGCAGGAGGAGACCAGTGCCTTGTTGAAGAGGACCGGCGTCATCATCAAGAAACTTATGGACGAGAATGACATGCTCCGCAACGAGCGCCAGAGGCTGGTGGAGGAATCTGTGGATGTTCTAAAGCAGCATCTTGAGGACACGAAAGAGCTCATCGCCACTCGCCGCGGAGACTAGTTCCCGCGGCCTGCAGCAATGCATCAAGAAAGTAGAGATCAGCGAGCCAGATCCTTATCTTCCTTCTTCTTTTGCCCTGTGTATTTCGGGCGTAGCCGCATGTGGCTTTTTTAATTATCTTTCTTATTATGTAAGATAATTAATCGTCCTTATCTTTCTGTGGAAGATCAATGTTGCAAGGCTAGAATGAAGAAAACTCTTGCTGTGGCGACCCTAGCGTTGCTGTTCTTCTAGTTGCTGACGGGCTTCCTTCAGTTTCCTGGTTTCTTTTGATGTAATAATCGGTTTAGGATGTGCATTGTGTCGTGGTTGTGAAATTTTGGGTTCTAGCGTGGATGTTTGGCCTTTGTTGGCCTCTTGGGATGTTGCGATTTCAATCTGGTAGCTTTTAGTCCTTCGTGTTAGGCTGGAGTTGTGCTGAACTTCTTGTGAATTGTGGTGGTTTTCATTAATGAAAATCGGAAGGGGCAAGCCCTTCTTTGATCAAAAAAAATTTAATCGTCCTTATATATTCATCAGTCTTGCTATAAGTCGCAGTAGATGCTATATAGGTCCGTCGGATCTTACATCAAGATCCGTGCTTTCAGATTTTCTTTTTTCTCTCTTAAATCTCAGTCGAGTGAGACATAGACACGCCATTAAACAGAGGCTCGGGCGCCATTAATGGAGACCTTGGGAGAGAGGTGGACGGCAGATGGAGGTCAAAGGGATCTCCTCCCGATAAGCACACGTAGGGGTCTGATCGCACGCCTCTCGTACTCAAATAGCTACCCTACATGGCACCTCCTAGCTAATAAAAAATGGGGACGCGTGGCGGCACGTAAATGGTACTAGTAAGTAGAACGCCCATGGTTTCAATAATACTTGTGTTTCCGATTGTAACGTGACATCACTTGTTCCAAAATGACTTTGTTGATTGTTAATGTGTGCGCCTTCGCAAATCGGACTGCAAATTTACCACAGCATGCTGGGGCCATGTCATGGCACCAAGCCAAGTTTCATTATTTTCATGCGTGTTTTAGATATACAGGATTTAAAAAACTAAGTTTCTCAATGTTTCCGACCCAGCCACGACGCCCAGAATTTTGAATTTCATTACCATTTCTTGCATGGAACCTAGAAATTTACCCGAGGACACACATGTGATTTTTCAACCAACTTTGGTGCACTGGAACATGTGCTTGTATTTCAAATTTGAATTATGCACACAAAGGTGACACGTTCCCTCCCAGAACCACGAGCCTTCTTGAGAGAAGCTCCGATTTGCAAGAAGCTTATACCAAAATTTGTTCCTATTCGGCCAATTTTTTTTACCACGGCATGGTACTACCATGACATGACACCATGCCAAGTTTTATGATTTTAAAACCAAGTTTCTCAATGTTCTCGACCGAGCCACGATGCCCAGATGTTTGAATCTTATTCTCATTTTTTGCATGGGACCTACTCCCTCCTTCCATCTATATAGGGCCTAATGTGTTTTTCAAGACAGCCTTTGACTATTGACAAGATTAATAGCACATGAGATGTATACTATGAAAATTATATTATTGGAAGCTCCTTTGACATACAAATTTGAAGGTATGCTTTGTGTAAGTTGCATGTCATATATTATTGCTCTAATGTTTGGTCAAAGTTAGCCTCGAAAAACGCATTAGGACCTATATAGATGGAAGGAGGGAGTAGAAATTCACCCGAGGACACAAATGTGATTTTTCAACCAACTTTGGTGCACGGGAGCATGTGCTTGTAGTTCAAATTTGAATTATGCACATTAAATGACCAAAAACTCAACTAATGTGTAAATAAGGCCAAGAAGCCGGAATAATTCCAAAATTTAACAGGGCACTCATGTAGTTCTATGTTGCCTTTGTAAATAAACTCAAGGGGGACAACGTATATCGTTTCGCACTCAAAGGTGGCACGTTCCCTCTCAGAACCACGAGCCTTCTTGAGAGAAGCTTCGGTTTGCAAGAAGCTTATACCAAAATCTGTTCCTATTCGGCCATTTTTTTTACCACAACATGGTAGTACCATGACATGACATCCATGCCAAGTTTCATGATTTTCAGACATGTTTTGGATTTACAAGATTTTTAAAACCAAGTTTCTCAATGTTCTCGGTCAAGCCACGATGCCCAGATGTTTTAATTTTATTCTCATTTGTTGCATGGGATCTAGAAATTCACCCGAGGACACAAATGTGATTTTTCAACCAACTTTGGTGCATGAGAGCATGTGCTTGTAGTTCAAATTTGACTTATGCACATTAAATGACCAGAAACTCAATCAATGTATAAAAAATGACAAAAGAACCCGGAATAATTCCAAAATTTAACAGGACACTAATGTAGTTCTATGTTGCCTTTGTTAAGAAACTCAAGGGGGGCAGCGTATATCGTTTTACACTCAAAGGTGGCACGTTCCCTCTTAGAACCATGAGCTTCCAAACCGGAACAATTTTTTACCACAACATGTTAGTGCCATGACATGACACCATGCCAAGTTTCATGATTTCCGGCCGAGTTTTGGATTTACATGAATTTAAAATCTAAGTTTCTCGATGTTCTCAGCAGAGTCATGACGCCGAGATGTTTGAATTTCATTCTCATTTCTTCCATGGGACCTAGAAATTCAACCAAGGACACACATGTGATTTTTCAACCCACTTTGGTGCACCGGAGCATGTGCATGCAATTCATATTTAGATTATGCACATTAAAAGTCCAGAAACTCAATTAATGTATAAAAAGGCCAAATGAACCCGAAATAATTCCAAAATTTAACAAGGCACTCATATAGTTCTATGTTTCCTCTGTAAATAAAATCAGGGGGGAGGCAGCGTATATCGTTTCGCACACAAAGGTGACACGTTCCCTCTCGGAACCACGAGGCTTGTTGAGAGAATCTCCGGTTTTGCAAGAGGCTTATACCAAAACTTGTCCCAATTCAGCCAGAAATTATACGTATGAAAACAGGGTTTAGATTATGGGAAAATTTTGTTTTTGCCACTCTAGATTTTGCCAATTTTCCTTATGCCACTCTAGACTTTGACATTTCACTTTTGCCACCCTTAGTTTTTGACAATTATCACAATTGCCATTCCCGTGGCAAAAGCAAAATTTTTAGAGTGGCAATTGTGATAATTGTCAAAAGCTAAGAGTGGCAAAAATGAAATAAAATTATTTTGGTTTTGCCACAGAATGGCAATTGTGATAATTGTCAAAAACTAAGAATGGCAAAAGTGAAATGTCAAAATCTAGTGTGGCATAAGGGAAATTGGCAAAATCTAGAGTGGCAAAAACAAAATTTTCCTTAGATTATCTCGAACATCTCGCTACCTAGACCAATAATCTACTATGATTTGAATTCAACATAAAATGGATACAAATATTTGAATTGGAGAGCGTATGGTACATGTAGTTCATAGTGAAATATGATTACTGCTATATTCATGTCTTTTTGTTATCAAGATAATATTTAAATTATTGTATAACTTGACAACAATAGTATTCAAATAAGGAAAATTGATTCAAATTTAGTCCATATGGTAGACGACAATATATATGTTCACATGGTGGAGTAAAATGTTCATATATGATTGAAGATCAAAATGTATGACTACATCAATTATAAACCGCAAGGTCACCTAATGATATATTCGAATTCAACATAACGTGGATTCAAAAATTGAAATTCGAGATCATGGCATCTGTAATCATATAAAAAGGGACATTACTCTTTATTTGGTGGGAACTGGTTTGTTTTTTGTTGTTGTTGAGGGAAGTGCGAATCGATTTGGTATTGTGCAGGGTAATCTTGTTCTCCCGATTTTTTTTACATTTTTCTTGTAGTTTTTTCAATGGCATCTATAGCAATATAGTAAAAGGGGACATGACTCTCTTGTGTCTTGTATGAATTGTTTTTTTACACGTAAGTTTGTTCCGCCGAACAAGGAATCCGCACCTTGTTATCCTGGAATTTTCAAGCTCGAATATCTTTTGTCTTACCTGCTTTGAAACTCCCGCTTCCTCAACCCGCGCCGCGCCTTGTTATCCCAAAATTTGAACGCGCGCGAGAACTCCCTCCTCATCTGAAATCGCCCTCGCAGCCCAGACACGCGAAATCCCCCTTCTACCCCTCAGCCAAAAATGAAGCTCCACGTCGCGGTGTCAAAACCGGTGGGGGTACGCTGGTAACTTACCCTACATTTTGGACAAGCGCGTCCCTAAGCTTGGCTCCCCCCTCCCCCTTCACCCCTCCTATTCGTACACCGAGGCCACCAAAACCCGCGAAACCCCACGCTCCTCCGTCGGCCTCCCGACAGCCGCCCAGCCGGAGACTCTTCCCCGACTACGTCGTCCACCGCAACAGCTCGCCGTCCCTCATCCACCGCACCGGATGAGGATCCGTTGTCGATCTCGTCGTCCCGTCCTCCACCTCCAAGGAGCTGCCCCGATGTTCGCCTCGTCTATCGTGCCACCTCAATCCCCACAGCGCCGTCTTGACCTGCCCCACCGGAACCGCAGCACCCTCACCAACTCCTTCGATGAAGCCGAGACCAACTCGGCACCACCAAGGAGGTTCTGCACTCACCGCTGCATTTTATCTTTTATTCAATCTCACGGGGCTACCGGTGCTTGATACCGAGCAGACATGGCGTCTCCATCGACGACACCATCGCCGGCCACATCATCCACGACGTCTCTCCCCCATGTCATTGCTTCCTTGGCGGCGACTTCCACAACGGCACTAGCTGCAGCTGCTCCGGCTCTCGCTCACGCTGCGGCTCTGTTCTTGTTGTCGGTCGCACTGCTGCACTGCTCCTGCTTTTGTTCGTGCTGCTGCTATGCTCTTGCTCTCATTTGCGCTGTTGCTGCTGCACGACCTCCGGCACCTACAGGAGTTGCTGCTTTAGCACTCGCTCGCGGTGCTACTGCACGACTTGCTCTCTGCTAGTTCGTTCCCTACTTGAGTGTCTGCTGATTTAGATCACTGCTTCTCTGCTACTAGTGCTCGAACGCCCTAAACATCTATTGCAATGCTCTGTTACTAGTTCAATCAGTTTCGACAGTAAAATTCAGTTTTGACTGTGAACTTTATTTTCTTCAGTTAAGTTCAGAGTGAACAGTACTTACAGCATCTGTCGGAGCGGCCGCGGCGCGGCTGATGCGTTTTACATCTAGCACTTTTTGGTGATGTATTTTACATCATCTATTGTAGATGATATTAGGGTCCCACTTCAGATTAACGTTGTTTGTCTTGTCATGCTTCAGCCTCGTTGTCGTACACCTTAGAGAGCTGCTCCAACGACGGAACCGTCCATCACAGCGGAGCAGTACCCTCGGCGTCGTTTCCAGAAGCCTCGGATCTTCTTCCCCGGCTCCGACAGTCACACCAGCATCATCACCATCCTCCACGTCCAACCCAATGATGCTGAGGTCCACAAGGCTATGCCAAAGAGGTTGTACACTCGTCGGATCACTTTGTTTCTGCAGCAGAGATCCCCCCTGCAGACTTTCTTTCGCCACCTCAGATCATCTTCCCCGTTGCCGGCAGCCCCGCCAACTGCATTACCATCATCGACTGAGCAGATGAACCTGAGGACTACATAGTTCCGGAAGAGAGGTCGCAGTCTTTCATGTTTGCTTATGTTATACATCTGTTATTATTACCTGCTACTTTATCGTTCAATCTTGAGTTTTGAATTGCCCATGGGTCTCATATCGAGCCAGCAACGAATAGTATCTGTCTACTATCTGGTTCATCTAGGGTCTTCTCTGTGGTTCATGTTGGGTGGGCAACAAACAATAGATGATCCATTGTCTATCTTTTTAAACTAAAGCTATAATCTACCTACTATCATTAGTTTTGGATCCATCCACTCGTTTGCTACCATCAGTCTTGATTTTTGCATGCACCCCTTAGGCCTTACAAAATCTAACTATTTTTTTATTATGCATGTCAGATATTGTACACAATCGTACTGAACATGTAGAGAAAAAGAGAAGACCGTTGTGTGCGAATATAATGTCATGCAGACGCCGCTCCATGGTGGGCGAAGTGCCCCCCCCCCTCTCCTGCATTTCCAGATTGTATTCCAGAGGAAGATAACTGTTCAGATGGAGATTCAGAAGCAGCCGACCACGCCTGTTCATCACCTGAGGTGTTTGCTCTAACCTGGCATGCTGATGTTGGTCATATCATGCATATGGCGCCTTCAATTGCTTACATTATACATCTTATATGTCATCAGCTTATTTTAGATTTGCTTTGTGTGAATGCCACCTGTTTGGTTTCTATATCATACTCCCACCATTCCAAAATATTTGTCTTTTTAAAGATTTCAACAAGTGACTACATACGGAACAAAATGAGTGAATCTACACTCTAAAATATGTCTATATACATCCGTATGTGGTAGTCCATTTGAAATCTCCAAAAAGACAAATATTTAGGAATGGAGGGAGTATATGGGAATTATGCAATGACATCTTCTTTAGCCAGGCATCATATACGTGAATCATGCAATGCCATCCTGTTTAGCCAGTCATCGTATATGTGAACTGTATCATGCCATATTTTTTCCATAATGTATTCCATTTGTCAACAATGTTTATACATTCATCTACTCTTCCTGTGCATCAACCATTTGAGTCGGTCATGGGAAAATCTGGAGTGAAAACAAGGTCTTCTGAGAAGTCAGTGCTACCTGTCGATGCAGATTTCTTGCTGGTTACAGATAGCTCCTCAGAGGAGGATTCAGAGAGAGATGACCAGTCGTATCCCCCCCCCCCCCGAGGTGCATGCTCTAACTTAGCTGGGTTATATTGCTCATATCATGCATATGGTGTCTTGCATTGCCATGCCATCTGCTTAGATTAGACATGCTTTGTGTGAATACCTCCTGTTTGCTTTCTATATCAGATATGTGAATTATGCAATGCCATGTTTTTCAGCCAGTTATCATATATGTGAATTATGCACCGCCATGGAGCCAGGCATCATATATGTGAATTATCTCATGCCATCTTTTTTTTCATTACGTATTCCATTTGTCGACAATCTGTGTATATTGAACTACTCTTCATGTGTATCAGCCATTTGAGCCGGTTATGGGAAAATCTGGAGTGAAAACAAGGTCTTCAGAGCAGGCAATGGTACCTGTTGAAGCATATATCTCGATGGTTACAGGGAGCTCCTCAGAGGAGGATTCAGAGACAGATGACCAGTCCTATATCCCACCTGAGGTGTATGCTCTAAGTTGCAGTGTTTATATTTCTCATATGATGCATATGGTGTCTTGCGTTGCTTAGTTTAGACATCATATGCGCAATATTGAATTCTATCTGCTTAGTTTAGAGATCATACATGCGAGTGCCAGCTGCTTAGTATATGAATCAATTATGTCAATTATATCATGCCATCCTGTATACTTAGACAACATGTATGTGAATTATTTCATCCCAACCTATTTTAGAAAGACATCATATAGTTTTGTCATGTCATCCTGTTTAGGTACTCATCATATGTTGAATTATGCCATTATATCCTGTTAAGTTATCCATCATATATCTGAAACTGTGTCATGCTATCCTGTTTAGTTAGGCATCATATATGTGAAATTGTGTCATGCTATCCAGATTGCACACTTACACCGTTGGGCAGAGAACCAGCTACAACCCATCTAACCACAACCCCAGTGGATAGTAACCCACTTATAGTTGACAAAGCACCATGTCCACCATAGAGTACCCCCACACGAGCAGTTTTGTAAAGCTACTGCAGTGCCCAAAGCACGAAGACCACCACAGCTAACCCAGACTCCACGTTTAAAGCAGAAGAGCAACTGTTCTCAGGTTAGATTCCGTAGCTATGGTCCATACTCCTTTGCTGTTGCATCACTGTATTTACTCATACCAACTACTTTCGAATTTAAAGGATCCAATTGAAACTCCAATGGCGCAACAGGTATGTTTTAAACCTATTTCTTTAACTGGATTGTTGTTCTAACTTCTTGCTCTATGTTGATTTCAGTTTAAGTTGTATAAACAGTTATGTTCTCATGTGATGCACATTACAAGTGCTGCTAATGCTGTGTAGTTTCTCACACTTATATTCTGTCTATGCTATTGTGTCTTAAAAATATATGAGTTGAACTGTGTCTCTATCTTGATTAGGGACAATACAGTGACCATAATTCATAGATATATGTTTGTTTCATGCTGTTATCCTGTCCACCTTACTACTGAACCGGTTTACCAAAATGAGTTTCGTATACTACAAGCTAAACCTGTCATGTGTCTGCTTGTTTCTCTTGTAGTGTGCAAACAGAATATTGGAGAAGAGCACCCCACTATGCAATGGTAGAGAAAGTAATGCAGATAAGGTTAAAGATAGTGAGACAACCCTGTTGGTCTCCAAGAAAGGTGATAAAAACAATCTTGTAGACAGTGAGAAAACCCCACAGTCCTGCGTTGATGTAGTGTTCGAGTTACTGGCCAGTACCGCTGGCACAAGCTCTTCGAACTCGCTGCCTGAATCACTTCGGCTTCTTCAGTCTCAGCTACAAGCTGAAAGGCATCAGTCAACTGTGCTGCGGCAAGAAGCCGAAGGACTGAGGAAGTCCCTGCAGAATTCAGATGCGTACTTTCTTGTGCAATAGCAAGCGCTGGAGGATTTAAGCGCCAAACAAGAGAAAGTTAATAAGCTTGCTAAGCATCTTTCTAGCATTATGGGTACCCAGGATATTGTTTCTTGAACTCTTCTGAAGTGGCTTCAGTTCTGGACTTGTTTTGCTGCAGCGTTTATATGCTGCTTCGTTCCCTATATTTGCACTGGTGGCGAACTTTGATGCCCAGTGGATATAATATGTGTAATAGCCGTGATAGCCTAGCATAAGTTGCTTGCTTATTTATTTCCTTGTTGTCTTGTTTATTTGTTTGCTTGTAGTCAGTGCAGTTCTTTTTCCACGGTTTGCTAGTGGCTGCAATAACCTATTTTTTAAAACTAGGCCGCAATAACCATGGGCTAATATTTACTGTAGTGACACTGGGCCTCCTACGGGTCGTAGAAACAGTGGGCCTTGTACGGGCCGTAGGAACAGTAGGCCTTCTACGGGCCGTAGAAACAATGGGCCTTCTACGGGCCGTATCATCAATGGGCCTTATACAGGCGGTATGATCGATTGGCCAAACATGGGCCAATAACAGGCCGCATTATGGCCGTAAACGGTCTAGAGTTGGAATCGTCCATTCATGGGCCGACCGTAATGGGCCATCATTAATAGGTCGTATTTGATGACGCTATGAAAACGGCCCAACGTATTAACGGACCACAAATGGGCCGACTGTAACCACGGGCTGAATTTGGCCCACAAGCAGAAAATGACAGTAACGGGCCGTAAGTAAACCAATGCTGGAAATGATCCCAAGAATAAATGGGCCAGTTTCACCATGGGCCGTTAGTGGGTGTAAAGTGATACATTGTTCATTGCGGTCCAGTTTCACCACAGGCCGTTAATAGGCCAAAGGTTACAAAGGGCCTCATATGGGCCGAGACGTCATGGGCCATACATGGGCCAGAAGTGAAAACGGGCTGGAATCATATTGGATGGCCCAGATGACGCTACTGGGCCTAATTCGAATAGGGTGTAATGGACCTTGGGTTAGCGGGCTGTAAATGGGCTATATGCGAACAAGCCGTTAACAGGCTTTCCATGGGCCGGCCCGCCACCTTTTGACCAAGTCAAACGGGCCGGCCTTTTCACAGGAATGGGCCTCTGTTGGGCCGTGCCATGTGTCGACGTATCATTGGTGCCTTCTGTCCAATGAGTGGATGACATTTGTCCCAACGATGAGCCGACACATGTTTCCTCCAACCAATGATGATTTTACACGTGGAAAATCCCCATTGGTCGGGGCTGTTAATGGGTTATCAGATCCAAAACCGAACCCGATAGCTTAACGGCATTACGTTACGGTGGATGCCACGTGTCGGTCACCCTTGACGAAAGCACTTCTGTGACGCGTGATTTATCGTCATGGAAGTGGACATTTTCGTGATGATAATGTTGGTAATGTCATGGAACACTTCTACGACAGCACAGGTATGACTATCTTGATTCTGTCATAAAATCGTCATGGATGTACATGCATGACAAAAAACGCGACCTACTGTGACAAACACGTATTATCACGGAAGTGTATTTTTTTGTAGTGTTGTTTGTCTAAATTTGAGGCTAGAGCTCATGAGGGCATATTTGTTGGTTATGCTACAAACTCTCATGCTTACCGTGTCCTCAACAAGTCCACAGGAATCATTGAGGAGACGTGTAACATGGAGTTTGACAAGAATAACGGCTCCCAAGTGAAGCAAAGTGGTACTTGTGATGTAGGTGATGAAATTTCTCCCCAAGCCATAAGAAGAATGGGTGTTGGTCACAATAGCCATGCATGACGAGAATAACGGCTCCCAAGAGGATCCGGATTGGCTCAATGCCATGCTTGAAGAACTCAACAACTTCGAGCACAACCAAGTGTGGAGATTAGTGCCAAGGCCAACAGGGAATCATAATGTCATTGGAATCAAGTGGATATTCAAGAACAAGCAAGATGCTCACGGGATCATTGTTCGCAACAAGGCTCGTTTGGTGGAACAAGGCTACTCCCAAGTCGAGGGTATCGACTACGGTGAAACCTTTGCTCCCGTTGCTTTCCTTGAATCTATTTGCTTGTTGATTGCTTATGCTTCTCATCATAATTTCAAGTTGCAACAAATGGATGTGAAGAGTGATTTTCTTAATGGTCCCATTAATGAGTTGGTGTATGTCAAACAACCCCCGGAGTTCGAGGATCCCTATTTCCCCGATCATGTGTACCAACTCGACAAGGCACTCTATGGCCTTAAACAAGCCCCACGTGCGTGGTATGAGCACCTTACCGAGTTGTTGCAAGATCGTGGGTTCGAAATTGGGAAAATCGACCCCACTCTTTTTACTAAGAAGGTCAAAGGGGAGTTGTTTGTATGCCAACTAAATGTTGATGATATTATCTTTAGTTCCCCTAACAAAGCTTTCAATGAGGAATTTGCCGCTCTCATGACCTCAAAGTTCAAGATGTCTATGATGGGAGAGTTGAAGTTCTTTCTCAAGTTCGAAATCAAGCAAAGAAGAGAAGGAACCTTCCTCAACCAAGCCAAATACACTCAATACATGCTCAAGAGATTCAAGCTAAGTGATGGCAAGCCAACTTCCACTCCAATGCCCGTCAAATGCCAACTTGACATAGATTCCAATGGTAAAGCGGTGGATCAAAAGGTATATCGCTCCATGATTGGCTCCCTACTTTACATTTATGCATCTAGACCGGATATCATGTTGAGTGTGGGAATTTGTGCACAGTTTCAAGTCGCACCTAAGGAAATCCACTTTGTGGTGGTCAAGCGAATCTTTCGATATTTGGCTCATACCCCAAACTTTGGCTTATGGTACCCAAGAGGAGCCAACTTCGATCTCTTGGGCTATTCAGACTCAGATTGGGCGGGAGACAGAGTGGATAGGAAGTCCACCTCAGAGGGTGCCAATTTCTTGGTTGCTCTTTGGTGAGTCGGTATTCTAAGAAGCAAAGTTGTGTATCCCTCTCGTCCACCGAAGCAGAGTATGTGGCTGTCGGTAGTTGTTGTGCTCAACTTCTATGGATCAGGCAAACTTTGAAGGATTACGGTGTCACTTGTGATGAAGTGCCTCTTTGGTGTGACAATGAAAGTGCCATCAGGATCTCTCTCAACCCGGTGCAACACTTCAAGATGAAGCATACTGAGATTCGGTATCACTTCATCCGTGATCACATTAGCTAAAGTATGTCAACACTCATGATAACCATGCAGATATTTTCACGAAGCCCTTGGATGAAGCAAGATTTCACGAGTTAAGGCATGAGCTAAATATCATTGATTCGAGAAATGTAGCTTGAACCCTTTCACACCCCACCATACTCAACTTGATATCTTGTTTAGGTGTAGGCATGGACATAGGGGGAGTGTTGTTCTCTCAATGAACTCTCCCTCCCCCCATTATGCATAAATTGATCAACTCTTTCACATTAGCCATTTTTTATGGTACTTGTGCTTCAAAGACGAGTTTTGGTCATGGGCCCAAGGATAATTCTTCGTTGTGCCATATCAATTGACTCATACATAGGTTGCTCTAGCCACCGCCCTCTCTTCTTGAGAGTTTTGTTTCGTGTTTTGGTCTTCGTTGTCTTTTGCCTTCGTTTGAGCCGTGTTTGTGTTTGTGTTGCCTCGCGTGTTAGCTCTTGGTTTATACGTTTGCGTGAAGGTTGCGTTGCAAAGGTTGTTTTCCTCTCTCATTTGTGAAACTTGCATTTTCTTGGGTCTATGGTACTACCATGGCTTGCCACGGTACTACCGCAACCAGCACGGCAGTAATTTTGACTGCCGCTGGTTGAGCGGTGCTATCGCCGAGCGTGCGGTACTTCCGCCCAGGCGGTACTACCACAATGACACGCGGTACTACCGCGCATTCATGAGCGCGTGGGGGTTAAGAGCAGGTAGGGGGAGTTCTAACTCCCCCATACCCATTCAACTCCTTTTCCCCCACGACGTCTCTCTCTCTCTCTCTCCTGCCCAAGAATGGCGCCAGAGGACCTCGCTGGATCTCCGGCTCTGGCCGCTCTCCTTGCATTCCGACCAGTGAGATCGTTCCGTAGGGTGTAGGAGAGTTGTATTGCAGTAGAGATGCTATTTGGACTGTTGCTACTCGGTAGTTTTGATCAACCGTAGTACCGCTCCATTGTTGCGGCGTTTTGAATCTGATCCTGTTTGGATCTGAACTCGAGCGGAACTACAGCACCTCCCGTGCGGTACTACCGCTCTCGCCGTGTTTCTCGTATGGTACTACCACTCCCCCAGAGCGGTACTACTGCGTGTGGCGCGGAAGTAAAATTTTACTTCCACTCTAGGTGCGGTACTACCGCGGCTAGAGTTGTAGTAAAATTTAGTTCCGCACCACGGAGTAGTCCTACCGCTGACTTCAAACCTTCCTCGTAGCAACTACCCAATGTTGTTTCTACTTGTTTCATTTGTTTTGCTATGGTCTTTGCATTGATCCTTCTCGCTTCTTTTGCGTGTTCTTGTGTTGTGTGCTTAGGTGGTGGCTCCGGTTCCAATGTCCGTCGATTGAACCCTGTCCGTGACACGGGATCGAAGCGCCTGTGCTACCAAGATGAAGCTCCAGAGGGCTCTAATGCCTCCCAATGCAGAACCAAGCACACCTCCACAAAGCTCAAGGATCCCACGATGGGCATGGATGGGATACCACTGGCTGAGTTTATAACTCGAAGGAAGATCAACCCCTATGTGAATCCCCGTGCAAACTTCAGAGGGAATGATTTGTTCTGGACCAAGCAGCA
This sequence comes from Triticum dicoccoides, assembly GCF_002162155.2. Lineage (NCBI taxonomy): Eukaryota > Viridiplantae > Streptophyta > Magnoliopsida > Poales > Poaceae > Triticum > Triticum dicoccoides. The sequence continues at coordinate 771,997,765 of NC_041385.1, forward strand.
GAATCTTATCTATCTGGATGTGATCAAGGCCAAGAAGAACATCTACGTGGACGTGCACTGGACTGACAAGAATCACATGAGGCAGGATAAGCACCGTGACTACTTTGGTGAGGCTTTGGACCTGGTGGAGCAATTTGGCATTGAGCACATGCTTACCTTTCGCCTGGACTTTGACCCAGAGATTGTGGCTCAGTTCTTCGCTTCGGTCCACTTCCATTTTGATGAGGCAAGGACCATGACCTGGATGACCAATGGACAACCGATGACTGCTAAGTGGAAGGACTTCATGGATTTGCTTTAGGTTCCTGATGAGGGCTCGACACGCCCGTTGGTGTTCGCCCTCATGCCAATCCCAAGTCAGCCAACAAGAGCAAGCTTCGGCCCTTCTTTGTTGAGAAGACGCTTCCCAGTAAGAAGAAGGCGTGGGTGCTGAACTCTTTCCTTGACATCATGCATCGGATCTTCCGCAACAACCTCTTTTCGCACATCAGTGACAAGGACAAGGTGCATGCCTATCTTGTGGATATGATGCTCATTTGTGAGGAGGCGTGTCATGCTCAAAGCAACCACTTGATGTCTCACATATCATGTGGTGCGAGCTACAGTTTGCGGTGTTCAACCGTAAGGTCCCCATCTATGGGCCTTACCTGTTTCTCTTGATCACAAAGACTTGGGAGAAGCTCTACCCCGATGATGGTTTGTTGCCCCCGGCTGGATTCGTCATGAGCCCATCAAGCTCCGCATCAAGAGTCAATGGGCTAACACCACTACCAGTGTTGAGGCAGAGGCTGCCAAGATGGATGTGGATGAGGATGAGATCGAGGAGGAGGAAGCGGATGAGGATAGTTCTGATGGATACACTCCTCCCTCTATTGAGCCCTCTTGGGCTAAGAAGCTGAAGAAGAAGATGAAGGCTTTGTTCTGCATGTAGGCCCAGGGGCAGTACAGGGCCCATGTTGCCTCCAAGGAGAGTCACCAACACGATAAGAAGATATTGAGGACCTTTGGCGAGATTGTGCACAGTGGCTTAGAGGAAATCATCACTCCGAGGATGCCTGGATAGCCCAGCAGGGGTATCAGTGGATGGAGTCAAAGGAGGAGAGCATTCCAGCTGCCGAGACCGACGAGGAGTGTGTGATCACTTCAGCCTGAGCTACCACCTATGTCGTAGGTGTCCTCTTTCCCTTATTGGTGTCTCGATGACAAAGGGGGAGAGAGTGTAGGATTTGCGTGTCTTTGTCGTGTGTTTAGCTTTGTCGCTTTGCTTTCAGTCTGTTGTACCTTGTTTGCTTTGGTTTGCTTTGTGCTCGTAAGACCAAGTTCTTTATCATATGGTGTAGGAAATATGCACTCTACCGTATCTTATTGTCTTCGTTACTTAAGTATTTCGTGATCCTATGCTATCTTGTGCCCTTCTCTTTATGCTCATATTCATTATCTTGCCTACTTGCTTAGTGTTAGTTATATTGTTGCAAGAGATGCCTTGTCTATAAAATATAGGGGGAGTGTTGATCCTAGTATGTGTGTCGTGCAGTCCAAAGCACTTCTCTAGAGTGCACACATCTAGGGGAGCCCGTCTATATTTTATAGATGGTGGGTTTGCCGTTGTTTCCTTTTATATCCCTATATGCAAATCCCGTATTGTCATCAATCCACCAAAAAGGGGGAGATCGTAAGGGCATATTTATCCCTTGGTAGTTTTGGTGATTGATGACAATGCTTTTGCGGACTAATCGTGTGCATTGAGCATTTCAGATATATCATGTCTAAACACAAGACGATTTGGTGCCCCTCGAAGACCATTGAAGATGGTGCTTCTCTATGTTTCTTTTCGGTGGATTTGAGTCATAGGAAAGCCGTACTATTAAGAGGGGGTCCGTGTTGCAAAGGTTTGGTGGAATCAAACGTACACGTCTGTTCCATTTTCGCACCACCTTTCCTTTGGCTCCTTGGAGCATCCTCCATCTCTCCGTATCTCTGCAAAATGAAGGACTCCTAATGTTGCCGAACTGAGGCAGGCGATAGTACTGCTCTCTAGAGCGGTACTACCGCAGGCCCTTGCGGTAGTACCGGGCTCCAGCACGGTAGTATCGTAGGTGCTCATGGTAGTACCGCTCCTTGGCAACGGTAACGGCAACGCAGCTCCGGCTGGTTCTGGGTTGTCCCTGCGTGTCAAATGGCTCGGCATCGTCGTTGTAGTTCGCCTAGACCCTGCTCCCCCTCCATTTTCTTCTCCGGCGAGCCATGCCAGCGATCGAACAGTGCACGCCTGTGAGCTCGTCTTCTTCCTCGCCGGTGTCCTCTTCCTCCTCTCGTCTCCGAGCGCTGCTCATCTCCGTCACTCTCCGGCGCTCGTCTGCATCCCCCTCGTCGCCTTCCCACTCCTCCCCGTGACCGCTAGAGCGTTGGCCGGACTTGCCCGGCGGCACTCCGCTCGGCCACACCTCGCCCCGGCTATATAAAGAGCCCGCGACCCCCCTCAAGCATTTCAGCAGCTTCCCCACTCTCCTCTACGCCTCCCCACGCTCCTCAATTCCTCCCGGAGCAATTCCCCGACCCCCACCGCCGACATGGCCGCCGCCGCGATCTTCTCTGATTCTGGCGACCAGGAGCCACCCTCGCCATTCCACCTCCACCGTAGCCTCACCCGGACTCCAATGAGCCTCTCCATGGCCTCGTCCCTTCCTATCCCCCACCGAAGCACCTTGTTCACCGGCAACCGAATCCCCTCCCCGCTGCGTGCTCGGCTGCGGCTGCTACAGGGCTCATCGGCGGCAGCAACCACCCCCATCCAATGTGCATATCTGCCCTGATCGTCTGGGTAGGTCGTGCGCCCCGAGAGGTGGCCGGAGTCGCCGGCAAGCGCCGTCGGGGCGGATGCCTCCCTCGGCCAGGCGTGCGCCCACGCGGGAGGAAGATGTCGGTGTCAAAACCGGCGGATCTCAGGTAGGGGGTCCCGAACTGTGCGTCTAAGGCTAATGGTAACAAGAGGCAGGGGACACGATGTTTTACCTAGGTTCGGGCCCTCTCGATCGAGGTAATACCCTACTTCCTGCTTGATTGATCTTGATGATATGAGTATTACAAGAGTTGATCTACCACGAGATCGTAGAGGCTAAACCCTAGGAGCTAGCCTATAATTATGATTGTTCTTGTCCTACGGACTAATCCCTCCGGTTTATATAGACACCGGAGGGGGCTAGGGTTACACAGAGTCGGTTACAGAGAAGGAAATCTACATATCTGAATATCCAAGCTTGCCTTCCACGCAAAGGAGAGTCCCATCTGGACATGGGACGAAGTCTTCAATCTTGTATCTTCATAGTCCAACAGTCCGGCCAAAGTATATAGTCCGGATGTCCGAGGATCCCTTAATCCAGGACTCCCTCAGTAGCCCCTGAACCAAGCTTCAATGACGATGAGTCCGGCGCACAGATTGTCTTCGGCATTGCAAGGCGGGTTCCTTCTCCGAATACTTCGTAAGAGATTTAGAACACAAGGATCATGTCTGGCTCTGCAAAACAAATTCCACATTCCACCGTAGAGAGTATAATATTCCACAAATCTAATCTGCTAACAGCTTTTTATAGCATGACATCACGCCACGGTTCGATCATTATTCGAACCGTTTTTCACAACCAGCTACCGCACGTAATGCGAGGTGGTTTTCTTGACACATCTTGTCGAAGCAGAGATCGTGTCCCCTTATCACGGGATTCTCATCAACACGGGTATGGGTAACCCAACTGCGCCATCAATCGTGGCGCTTGGGAAATAAGCGATCTTAATGGGCAAGTGGGGAGGCGCACAGTTTCTACCGCCTTTATAAAGAGATAAGGATTCTCCTCTTTCACCCACGCCTACTTCCTTCTTCGCTCCTCCATTCTCGCACGCTCGAGCTCCAGCGCCCCAGTTCTCACCTTCTCCGCACAGCCAAACATGTCCGGAGCGGGAGGCAAGTGAGTGGCCTCCTCCATCAAGGAGGAGGACATTACAAAGCTCTGGGCGGCCGGATACTTGGCCGCAGATATTGCGCACCGGCTCCCAGACGCAGGGCAGATCATTCCGACTCCGGGGCCCCATGAGAGGATCGTGTTCCTCGCCCACTTTGTCCGCGGACTGGGATTCCCCCCTCCACCCATTTGTCCGCGGGCTCTTGTTCTATTACGGGCTGGATTTTCATGATCTGGCCCCTAACTTCATCCTCAATATCTCGGTGTTTATCGTCGTGTGCAAGGCTTTTCTCCGCATTAGGCCCCACTTCGGCCTGTGGCTAAAGATCTTCAACGTGAAGCCGAAGATAGTGGTTGGCCAGCAGGCGGAGTGTGGTGGCGCCATGATGTGCAAGATGCCCAGCGTCACTTGGCTTGAAGGCTCCTTTGCGGAGACCGTGAAGGGGTGGCAATCGGGGTGGTTCTACATTACCGAGCCGCACGACGCCGACTGCGTGGTGGCCCCCGAATTCCGATCTGGCATCCCTGTGCGGCTCACTTCCTGGAAGAAGAATGTCCTAGCCTGGGGCACATCCATGGAGCTGACCGGACTCCAGAACTACGTCAAGAACATGATAACCAAGAATATCAATCTTGTCAACGTCGTCCAGGTCATGCTATTTCGTCGGATTCTCCCATGTCAAAGACGGGCATTCAACCTATGGGAGTTCGACGCGGCCCAACACCAGACGCTACAAGAGCTCTTTGACACGACGCACAAAGACGTCTGGAAGGTGTCGTTCAAGTACAGCGAAGTCCCTCCTCCCACTTCCAAGGACCGCGGACTCAGCGCCAAGCGACATGCCAATGCGGCAAGCATTCTACATTTTGCAAGATGTGCCTTTCCTCAGTATATTCATGGGAGGAACTTAAGCCACCATACTGATCTAACAGGAATACGTGGCGACGGCGGAGCAGATCGACTGTGCGGCTCCGTTGCCTGAAGATCCAGCAACCGCTCTCCTGACGGAGATGCTGGTCCCGGCGCCTTATGAGGTGCCGGAGAAGAAGGCCAAGAAGAAGGTCATGAGGACCAGGAAAAGTCTTCAGCGCAACATGGTGCCGGACTCATCGTCCGAAGACACTGAGGCACACTCCTCCAACGACAACGAGGAGGAGGAGGAGGAAAACCCTCTCCCCCAAAACGAGGGGGAGAAGAAAAGGAAGGCCGCCCCTTCTGGGGAGGCCGAAGGGTCCAAGAAGGGATGGACCCTCCCTCCAGACCACTCCACAACCACCGCCTATAGCGAGGAGGAGTGGCTACCCAGGGCCAAGCCCCTGGCGAAGTCGTAAGTATTCATATGCCAGGATACTTGCATATTTTAGCTTTATGGCTTCTTATTATGTCAAGATTTGTTTGTGCAGTCCGCCCAAAGCCCATATCGACTTGCCCTCCTCGGATGGGTCCTTGAGCTCATCGGAGATGAATAGCTATTTGCTCCCGATGGCTTCCACTCCCCGGCCCACGGATGACACCGAGGTGTTATCTCAAAGGATGCCGGGCCGGGAGGAGGTAGTCCTGGAGACGCCTCAAGGCAAGACTCCCGATGCTGGGCTCATGGGGGGAAAGATCCCCATGGATTCGGATGAGGGGGCCGCAGCAGGCTTGGCCCCCAGCCGGATACTGCACTGGAACCTCCAGTGGTTCCGAATTCAGGCAGGCAGCCACCCGCCAAGGGGGGCGAGCCGTCTGTGCCAATGACCTCTGACCATCCAGAGGCATCGGATAACCTAGTGGAAGCGCTTCAGAGCGCTTCCCTTGGTGAGGGACACCGTACTCTTATGAGTACGGTGATTGCGAAGGTTCAATCCGCCAAGATCAGATTAACCGAAGCCTGCGCCAGCCTCCTAACAGGCTTTGAGGTAAGTAATTGAAATTATGAGAAAGTATCATGGTGTAGACAGTAGCCCCTGATGCTCTGTTTGGTGTTCGGCAAGAGAAGCCGAACAGAGGATCAAATATTGTTCCCAGGAGTCTAATCATATTATGTCTATGTGAATAAGCAGGCGTCGCTGCTGGCCGTCGCCGCCACTGCGGAGGTCTCCAGACTGAGGCAGAGCCTGGGGTAGGCCAAAGAAGAGCTCGGCCTCGTGAAGAGGCAGCTCGAGGAGAACAAAGGTAAGAAATACCCCGTCTGAATGTTATACAAAGGAAAAAATCGTGGATGCTAATAGAAGCATGATAAATTTTGCTAGGGGCCACGACCGAAGTGGCGGCCCTTAAGAAGGCGATGTGCGAGGCCGAAAACAAAGCTGCTAAGGAGAGCATTGAGTGCAAAAAACAAGAGGCGCGAGTTGATGAGGTCCAGCAAGAGCTCCAGGACTTCGTCAAAGAATTTGAGTCCTTGGAGAGTGACAGCAAGACGCACGAGTCGGAGCTTGCGAAGGCCCATCAGAGCGCACTAGACGCTAAGGCCAAAGCCCAGAAGGCCCTCCAGGAAATTGAGGCGGCCAAGAAGATAGCTAAGGGTAAGACTTTCATTATACAAAGCAAGCATGTGGAGGAGACTTTCCTTTTACTTACCCGAAGTCGGAGCTCTCCAGGAGCATTCGCAGATCTGCCGCACAGCATCTCTGATGCCGCAGAGTTCTACCGGGTTGTGGAGGGGAGCTCGGCAGAGAAACTGTTTTGGTCCCAGTATATTGGGGCCGAACACCTGATGTCCTTGAGCGACCAGCTAAAGCAATTGGTCGAACTCCACAAGGTGGACGAACTGGCCATGAAGGACTTCATAGTCCGGCTGTGGCCTGGCGAGCCCCTGCCCAGCAGCTAATTCGGCTTTGTCAAGTGGATGGTGAATGCCTGTCTGCAGCTTGAAGTCGTTAAGTGGTCCGTCTGTATTGAGGGTGCACGCAGGGCTTTCGCCCGTGCGAAGGTGCACTGGGGGAAGATGGACACCGAGAAGCTGGTGACAGAGGGGCCGCCGAAGGGCAAGCAACATCGCCACCCCGAACAGTACTATGACAATGTCATTGAGGGTGCCCGCCTTGTGGTGGATGAATGTACGAAGGATTTGATATTTGAATGAATGTAATCATGTCATCATGTATTATGAAAACTAGTTCATGTGTGCTATGTAGCGCTTGTTAATTTAAAATATTACCTTCTGTGCGGCCGTTTTAAAAATTCTTGAGAGTTGGCCAGTCATCGGCTTCCGCCCCCATGTAACAGTACCTGGGTGTTCGGGATAAGTATAAACACTCTTTATCCAAGTTTTTGGTCCTTTTAAGGAGGTGTTTAGCGCCACGAACGAGGCAATCGGACTATACGGCTTTATCGCCCTCACTTAGCCATAGAAGTCTACAATTTTAAATTTTGGCGAAGCCCCTAGTATCCGGAAAGCCAAACTTGGGGCGCTATGCACGCCTAAATCAGACGAGGCCGATTCCTTGCCTGATGCGGAAAAATCTTTAAGGATTTGAGACCTCTCGAACAGCGACCAGCTCTCGCCTTATCATGACAGTCAGTTTTCAACTTTCTCTACTGAGGTGCTCGTCCGAAAGAACCGGGACACAATCGCAGTAGTTCTCCCTGCGCTACCTTAGCCGATATAGCGGAACGTAAGGTACCAAAACATAGGAGCCGGGCAAACCCAACTATTGACCCAAGACATGATTCGGAGCTGATGCATATAGTGCTATAAGTTCGGAGTGCCGCACTGTCAAAAGTGTTCGGACTTGTCTTGCCATGTTATGGGGTACTGAAGCCCCCTGGCAAACTGGTCATGCCAAAATGCACTTGTATAATAAATAAGCAGTAAAGAAAAGGGGGCAAATATACTTAATAGCAAGCTGATGTTGTATACTATTTTCCCTTGTTATTCAAATGATACGTCAAAGCATACATATACAAGTAGTGCGATAAGCAGAATAGGACTGTTTGACACATCCTAACCAGGAGCAGGTGGTATGCGGTTATGTAAAACAGGTATAACGATCGTTATCAGAGACCACCTAAGGATTCCCTCGTATGCCAAAGCTTCGTGTCCTCCTGGTGTGTCCGTCCCGCTATGTGTCCGATAGCCGGTCTTTTGGAGGAGCCTCCTGAAGGTAGGGACCTGAAAGAAAAAGGGGTGCAAAAATGCGTGTGTCCTGGGGCGTTCGAACCGCATTATGGACCATGTCATGGCCGTGCCTCCGCCTATGCCCATGGTATTTTAAGTGTGTAGTTATGTACGCGCGGCACGAATGTCGCCGCTTGGCTGGGACTAGGGCGGAGGCCGAATTGCTAGTCGAGCTCTGGACGTGCCGGACGATCCTGTTGTAGAGTACTCCGGACTCGCTTGACGGTATCCGCGTTCTTTATCTCTGAATTGGCTGTTTGCCTAAGAAGGCTGTTTTGTACTTCCGCCGCAAGGGCCGCAGTGTGCTCCTCCATACGAAGCGAGCGCTCTGTGTTTCTATTAACTGTAATAACCCCACGAGGTCCCGGCATTTTGAGCTTGAGATATGCATAATACGATACCGCATTGAATTTGGCGAATGTGGTTCGTCCGAGCAGTGCATGATAGCCGCTGCGGAAGGGGACGATGTCGAAGATTAACTCCTCGCTTCGGAAATTGTCCGGAGATCTGAAGACCACTTCCAGTGTGATTGAGCCCGTACAACAGGCCTCTACACCGGGTATGACACCCTTGAAGGTGGTTTTTGTGGGCTTGATCCTTGAGGGGTCAATGCCCATTTTGCGCACTGTATCCTGATAGAGCAGGTTCAGGCTGCTGCCGCCGTCCATGAGGACTCGTGTGAGATGGAATCCGTCGATGATGGGGTCAAGGACCAATGCGGCTAAACCGCCATGACGGATACTGGTAGGATGGTCCCTGCAATTGAAAGTGATCGGACAAGAGGACCATGGGTTGAATTTTGGGGCGACTGGCTCCATCGTGTAGATGTCCCTTAGTGCACGCTTCCGTTCCCACTTGGGGATATGGGTTGCTTATATCATATCACTGTTTTCACCTGGGGAGGGAATTTCTTCTGTCCTCCCATGTTCGGCGGTCGGGGCTCCTCGTCATCCTTGCTATGTAGCCCCTTTTCCTTGTTTTTGGCATTCAACTTGCCGGCATGTTTAAACACCCAGCATTCCCTGTTGGTGTGGTTGGCTGGTTTATCGGGGCTATCGTGAATTTGAGATGAGCGATCGAGTATGTGGTCCAAACTGGACGAGCCCGGACTGTTTCTCTTGAATGGCTTTTTCTGCTGTCCGGATTTAAAGCCTCTGAATCCGGCATTGACTGTCGTGTCTCGGCATTGTCGCCATTATTGCGACGCTTGTGTCTATTCCGTCGCGGCTTGCCGTTGCTATCCCTGGCGTCCGAATCGCCTGAGTTTTTGGGTGTGATGTTGTTGCGAGCCAGCCAGCTGTCCTCGCCCACGCAGAAGCGGGCCATGAGTGTCGTGAGGGCAGCCATGGACTTTGGCTTCTCTTGGCCGAGATGTCGGGCGAGCCATTCATCGCGGATGTTGTGCTTGAAGGCCGCTAAGGCTTCGGCATCCAGACAGTCGACAATTTGGTTATTTTTGGTTAGGAACCGAGTCCAGAATTTCCTAGCTGATTCTCCGGGCTATTGGGTTATGTGACTTAAGTCATCAGCATCTGGTGGTCACACGTAAGTGCCCTAGAAGTTATCGAGGAATCCGTCTTCCAGATCCTCCCAACTGCCAATGGAGCTTGCTGGCAGGCTATTAAGCCAATGCCTAGCCGGTCCTTTGAGCTTAAGTGGTAGGTACTTTATGGCATGTAAGTCATCGCCGTGGGCCATGTGGATGTGGAGAAGAAAATCTTCGATCCATACCGCGGGGTCTGTTGTGCCATCGTATGATTCAATATTTACGGGTTTAAACCCTTCTGGGAATTCGTGATCCATAACTTCATCAGTGAAGCATAGGGTGTGTGCGGCGCCTCTATGCCGGGCTACATCCCGACGTAGTTCAAATGAGTCCGGTCTATTGTATTCGGCCCAGCCGGACTTTGGTTTATTGTATCCGGCGTGACGGTCATCATCACGTCTTCTGGCGCACCCCCGTGATCCGTAGATCGATCTTGACTGTCCTGCTTTGGTTTCCAATACTTCTTGCAGGTCCTTCGTGTAGCCCCGGGCCTTGGTATTATTGTTTGATTGGCGACAGGGTGTGGTCTGGACTTCGGGCTGGTATGCCGTTTTGTCGCGACCGCGGGGTGGCCGGTCAGCCGCATCATGCACTGGTAGTGTGGGCTTTAAAGCCTCCTCCTCGAGTTGAGGTAGCAGTCTGTGCTTTGGGTAGATTTTGCTAGGGCGTTCGAGTCCGTATTCCTCGGCAGCCAGGACCTCGGTCCATCTGTCAATTAGCAGATATTGATCAGCTTGAAGCTGTTGCTGCTTTTTCTTTAGGCTTTTTGCAGTGGCTATAAGCCGGCGTTTGAAGCACTCCTGCTCGACGGGATCCTCAGGCACGATGAATTCTTCGTTGCCAAGGCTCACTTCGTCTTCGAAGAGAGGCATGTAATTATCGTTCTCTGATTCTCCATCAGTTGCCTGTTCTTTAGGGCTAGCTTGCCCATCCTCTTGCTCGGTCTGCTTAGGCAGGATTGTCTTCGTCTTTGGCACCATTCGGATTGTTATCTCCTGTGCCGGCATCACTATTTTTGCTATGGCAGGGCTTGGAGCGGCGCCGATGACGCCGGTGTCTAGATTGCTTCCCCAAGGGGTTATCTTCCATTGCCTCATCGACATTGTTTTCTTTAGGGGTGTCCACCATATAAATATCATATGATGAGGTGGCGGTCCAGCGTCCTATAGGCGGTGGTTCCCGTTCTTCTCCTGCATCGTCATCCATACCGTCGATGTCTTCGTAGTCGAAGTCAAGCACGTCGGTTAAGTCATCGACAGTGGCTATAAAGTGGGTGGTGGGTGGGGGACGAATTTCTTCGTCGTCCGCTCCCCACTCGAGCCAGACATAGTTCGGCCAAGAATCTCCTGACAAGGAAAGATACCTTAATGAGTTTAGCATGTCACCCAAGGGCGAGTGCTGAAAAATATCCGCGGCGGTGAACTCCATGACCGGTGCCCAATCAGATTCGATAGGCACAGACGCACACGGTTCGGATCCTGTGGCTGGAGACGAGTCTGAGGGTCCGATGACGCCACTTTCACAGGAGGTGGAACCAGTGTTCGGCTCCAACTCCGATGAGTGTGCAGCTTCCGTGGCGGGGTCCATCCACCCGCCCTAGGAAGGCACGATCTGCTCCGGATTGATTCCCGGTGCCACCGCAGGCGCGATCTCTCGAATACTGTCTGACGGCAGATCAAAGTCATGCCTGTCGTGACCATTCGGTGTGCCTCGTATGGGCTCGAATCCGTCGAAGATCAAGTCTCCGCGGATGCCGCCAGTATAGTTTAAGCTTCGAAACCTGACCTGATGGCCAGGGGCGTAGCTATCGATCTGCTCCAGATGGCCAAGCGAGTTGGCCCGCAGTACGAAGCCGCCGAATACGAAGATTTGTCCGGGGAGGAACACCTCCTCCTGGACCGCATCATTGAAGATGATCGAAGGGGCCATCAAGCCTTATAGCGATGGCACAGTGGAACTCTCAATGAAAGCACCAATGTCAGTGTCAAAACCAGCGGATCTCGGGTAGGGGGTCCCGAACTGTGCGTCTAAGGCTAATGGTAACAGGAGGCAGGGGACACGATGTTTTACCCAGGTTCGAGCCCTCTCTATGGAGGTAATACCCTACTTCCTGCTTGATTTATCTTGATGATATGAGTATTACAAGAGTTGATCTACCATGAGATCGTAGAGGCTAAACCCTAGGAGCTAGCCTATGATTATGATTGTTCTTGTCCTATGGACTAAACCCACTGGTTTATATAGACACCGGAGGGGGCTAGGGTTACATAGAGTCAGTTGCAGAGAAGGAAATCTACATATATGAATATCCAAGCTTGCCTTCCACGCAAAGGAGAGTCCCATTTGGACACGGGACGAAGTCTTCAATCTTGTATCCATAGTCCAACAGTCCGGCCAAAGTATATAGTCCGGCTGTCCGAGGACCCCTTAATCCAGGACTCCCTCGGAAGAAGAGAGCAGGCCAGGTGGGCACCTCCCCGTGCGACCCCACCTGTCGGCGACAGAAGGGCAAGGCCCAGTGCCAGCAAGGATAAGTGGTCGTGCCCCCGCCGCGAAGCCGTTTTCCCCATGCAAAAGCGTATTCCTGGTTAGTACGTTTGCCTCTTCAGAAAGCATATTTTTCCTCTTCTCCGGCCCGAAATACGTTTTCCTCTCTGGAAAATGTATTCTCAGAAAAGACACGTTCTGTTTAAACTGCCAGGGACCTGTTTGTAGAAGTATTTTTACAGACTAGTCCCTGAGCTTTAAACGTCCATATCTTTTTACCCATAACTCCGAATGAGGTGATTCCAGCGCTCACGTTCTCTGCTCGTCGAGTTCTTTCTAATGGAATTATTATCACCATGTTTGCAAATTCTGAAAACGACCATCAAACAGCCCCTCTGAGAGAGAACTGTTTCTGGCAAATCTTTCTACGATCGTCTCACACTTCTTCCCGGAGTATTTGTCAACCCCAGGCAAGCCAACTTCTTATCATGAGCCCCGAACTTGCATGTTGGCTTTGCTTGCACCTCGTGTGTGTGTTTAGTTACAGTAGTTTCTTGTCTGTTCTGCCTGCTATTATTTCAGTCGTGCTATATGTTATTGTTATCTGCCTTACATGCTTGTGCTTTCATAAAATAATTTGACATGCTAGCTAGATGTTGTTGCTGATAATATCAAGCCTCTGTCTAGTTTATTGTTAGTAGTATCGATGTTATGATGATTCTGTTGCACTCGTGGAATTACTAGTATTCAGTATTACCATGTTTCCCATGATATCACAGTTCACTGGAAAAGATTGATGTTTTGTTACCGCATCTGTATGTTGCATTCATGTTAAAAATACTTGCATGATGATTGATGATGGAGAAGTTAATAATATGACTTAATAACAAACCTCCTCCGTCATCGATGGGATTGACTCATAGTGCCACCAAATCGAGCTTTTCTTTTCCAGTGCAGCCACATTTGCCTGTTATGGGTAGGCCTTAACTGGGTCTATTGTCATGCCTCTCGCAGGTGCCTCCAACAAGGGAAGGTTATGGGCGTGCGCTACGCTAATCAAGTAGGCGGACATAAGCCTTGTGTGCCCGGGTTTGGTTTTGAGCTCATGTCCCCGTTTGGGACCATTTTGTTTTGCCACGACAGTGGTTGTTGGTGTCTTTGATAGGCATGGGGCCACCCAGAACTAAACCCAAGGGGGTGTCGGTCGGAGTGGCTGGGAGAGTGTCATGGCAGTAGGACGGTTTTGTCGAAATGTCGTTGGTCCACCCGAATGGGAGTGCGAGGCCATCGATTTCATGGTGTGGGTACAGTGCGCTACCTCTACAGAGTGTATTTAATCTATCGATAGCTGCGTCCTCGATCATGGGCACAAGTTCGTAGTAGGTCACATTATCAGGTCTTGGTCAAAATGGAGGATGAACCTGAAATAACTAAGTTGATGAATAATGTGCAATAAATAATGTGATGACTTGGACTATGAGATAGTCGTGAGAAGTCACAGTGATGTTGATATGATCACGAGATGAGGTCTTGGTGAGTGTTGAACCAAGTGTGGTTCCGTTTGTGATCCATGAGTGATCACCGTTTGGTTACAAGGTAACCCGTTGAACCGAGCATGGTTCCGTTTGTGATCCGTGAGTGATCACCATTTGGTTACAAGGTAACCCGTTGAACCGAGTATGGTTTCGTTTGTGATCCGTGAATGGTCACCATTCGGTTGCGAGGCAACCCGTTGGTAAGAGAGTCTGAAAGACTCGGTGCACAAGTTTGGTTGCATTGCATGAGTAGTATGTTATTATTTGCATTTAAAGAACCATGGTAGAATAGGATATGGTTGCATAAATTTAACATGTTATGTCTGCATTGGATATGACTGGTAGTTTATTTTCAGCATAGTTTCATGATGCCATGCCATGTTTTGATTGAGCTTATGCCATGTCATGATCAAGATGCTATGCTATGTTTTGTTGTTGCCATGATAGAAGTAAGTTTGATATGCCATGTTATTGCCATGCTAGTAGATGCCATGATGTCGTTCATGCTTATTTTGATCCATGCCTCTAATTAATATCATGACATGCTTAGAAATTGTGTTGAAGTAGATAGTTGCATATGCTTGGTTCTTGCTTTGTGATCTGTATGTTTGGATGCTATGTATTTGGTTGTCTTGCAAATACATTCAATGTACTGACCTGGCGTGTCATGCCAGTTTTGTAAGCCGTGCCCAAATTGTTCGCTTGTTCCGTTGTGCTAGGCCGTAATCTTGCCAGTCCTGTGAGTTGTGGAGCCCAGCCAGAGTGATATGCTGCCAAACCTAGACTTTCGCCGTCATTTAAATAGACTTCTGCTACCATTCATATAGTCATAGGGCTATGCCAGATAATTGTATTCATCAATGATGTAATCATATACACATGTATTGGATGAATATTCTTGTACCTGGAATGATGTATTATGGACCTGTTGTGCGTCAGGTGTTATCCTGGGCTGACGTGCGAAGGCCCCCTGCTCCATGCGAATCGGGGTGCCACAGAATGGCTATGGAAATGCCATAATAGGTAGGTATGGTGGTTGTTTTGAGGAAAGTATATGGTGGGTGTATGGTACCGGCGAAAGTTGCACGGTACTAGAGAGGCTAGCAATGGTGGAAGGGTGAGAGTGCGTATAATCCATGGACTCAACATTAGTCATAAAGAATTCACATACTTATTGCAAAATTTTATTAGTTATCGAAACAAAGTACTACGCGCATGCTCCTAGGGGGATAGATTGGTAGGAAAAGACCATCGCTCGTCCCCGGTAGGAAAAGACCATCGCTCGTGCCCTGGGCGCGCCTTCCTACCTCGTGGACGCCTCGTGGCGTTTCTGACTTCAACTCCAAGTCTTATGGTTTGCTTTCGGTCCAAGAAAGATCATCGCAAAGGTTTCATTCCATTTGGACTCCGTTTGGTATTCCTTTTCTGCAAAACTCTAAAATATGAAAAAAAAAACAGAAACTGGCACTGGGCCTCCGGTTAATTGGTTAGTCCCAAAAATAATATAAAAGAGCATATTAAAGCCCATTAAACATCCAAAACAGATAATATAATAGCATGGAACAATAAAAAATTATAGATACGTTGGAGACGTATCAGGTGACCAGCGTGAAACGCCTTAAAGGCAAGGAGGCAATTCCTATCAGCAAGGTGCCGCTTCCCATCCGCTAGCCTAGTCAAATAGAACGCAGAAGTTAAGCGTGCTCAGGTTGGAGTAGTCCAAGGATGGGTGACCCGGTGGGAAGTTGCATATCTCAAGATTCATTTAATTGATAGGTTATCTTTTTGCTATAAAATCACCATGACTGCGCAAGCGCTAGCAAATGGTGCAGGTACTGTCTTAACCGTGTGCGATGCAAGTTCTCTGTAAAATCACCACGACTGAGCAAGCGCGAGCAAATCCCGGTGGGAAGTTGCATATCTCAAGATTCATTTAATTGATAGGTTTTTTTGCTGTAAAATCACCACAACTTCGCAAGTGCGAGCAAATGGTGCAGATACTGGCTTAACCATGTGCGATGCAAGTGCGCTGTAAAATCACCACGACTGTGCAAGCGCGAGCAAATAGTGCAGGTACTAGCTTAACCGTGCGCGATGCAAGTGCGCTATAAAATCACCACGACTGCGCAAGCGCGAGCAAATGGTGGAGGTACTGTCTTAACCGTGTGCGATGCAAGTGCGCGGTAAAATCACCACCAGTGCGGAAGCTAAGGGTGGGTAAATTTATTTAGAAATTAGGACTAACCGTGTGCGATAGACCAGCTAGCTAGAAATATAAAAACAAACTACATGCCTTGAGCATTGCAAAAGTCAGCGGCTCCGCCACTTTTCCTTATTATCATACACGCATATTCTTATTGGACCGTGCACGATCTTGGGCACTCCCTCCCCGCATCAATTCCTTTACCCAAATTTTAGTAGCTATCGTACTTCAACCATCGTCCACACTCCTCCAACACCGACCTTGTAGTAAAATTGCAGTAGCCGAGGCATTTGAGTCGTCGCCCTCCCTCGTCCACCACCATCTCCACCCACCATTACTAAAAAATTCAGTAGCTGCGACGTATCCTCAAACACCACCATCCCCCCTCCACAGTCCACCCACCCACCCCCCGCCCCCCTTGAACCATAGCTCGCGGCCGCCGCCGCCACCAACCCATGCCGGTCTGCCCATTCCCCCTAGATTAGATAATAAAGTTCAGGTTACCCTGCGATTCACATACTGTCGCCCCACTCCCCTGAGTTTTTAGATGAGGCCTTCGGTGTCCCTCCCCGCCAGATCTACATCCCCTGCTCCAGAATGTCGCAGCCTAAGCTCAACCATGTATCCCGAGGATCCCGACGAGCGTTAGGCCAAGAAGAGGTTTATCATGGCCTCTCCACCGGACGTTGGCGAGGTGGCCGTCGTTCGCCCCGACCTGTCGTCCCAGAGCAACACGTCGCCGCGGAAGCCGACAAAGACGTTGACTATGTTGCCATGTCGAAGGCTTCATGTTAGCGAGCTTGCATATTACTGTATCTCGGGAAAGCTGGCTACGATATCAAGCTCGTCGATAGTAACGGCTTCACGCGGGCCATGTCACAGGTTATGTGGTCCATCCCCAACCCCTCTAGTTCAACCATCGTCGATCTCTTCGACGACCTTGCCGCTGATCTCCTTCGCCAAAGGGCCAAGGATTTGCTATCCTTATATGCCATCGAGCCCATTTTGTCATTTTTGAAGGACATGTTCTACGGCAGCGTCTTTGGAACCTCAATTGCCAAGTCAGATCTCATCGACCACGATCACGACCACGAGGAGGGCACCCACGAAGGTTCTTCCAAGGTGAAACAACCCATCTATGACATCAGAGAGCTCACCATGGGTATGTGCTCTTCCAACTGGAAGGATCCCATCCATGAAATGTGAGGCAACATCCTATTAGCAAATCTTACCTTTTCTAGCTTGCCAACTCACACCCTTTGTTGTAGTAGCATTTGTCATGCGGTGCTATAACTGTGTCGTGTTTAATTATTTCAGTTATGCAAAAATGTATTGTTCAATAGGGCTATGTGATGTTTAAGTATAAATTGTCCACTTCAGTTTCAGGAATGGCTATATTTGGTTATTTATAGTGAGTAGATGCCTTGTTTATCCGTGTTTGGTTGTTAGGTTGGTTGAGTGAGCATTTTTTCCAGTTATCGAGTCGATGCCTTGTTTATATGTATTTGGTTCTTAGTTTGATTGCAGTGAGCATTTGTCCAGTTATCAAGCAGATGCCTTGTTTATCTGTATTTGGTTGTTAGGTTGCTTTTTTTAGCATTTTTCCAGTTTCGAAGCAGATGCCTTGTTTATCTGTATTTTCTTGTTAGGTTGGTTGCATTGAGCATTTGTCCAGTTTTCAAGCATATGCCATGTTTATCTGTATTTGCTTGTTAGGTTGGTTGCAGTGAGACTCCCAGTTTTCAATGGCTATATTTGGTTGTTATACTGATCATTTATGCCTTGTTTATTTCAATCATTCACAATGTGTTGTTCATTATGTGCAAGTTGGAATTGTGCCGCTCGACTGCATCAATACCAGTTTGAACGGCTATATTTGGTTCCAGTTATGCCTGGTGTAGTTAACACATACCCTTTATTTCAGTTTTACATATTTATCTAGTGATGTTTAAGCATTACCTACGTTCTATTCATTTTCAACAATACCAGTTTGAATTGCAATATTTGATGGTTGTTAAGCCTGTTATCGGTAACATTGCCTTCCATTTTATATATGCTTTAACAGCATGCTGAAACCAACACATTCAAGCTATCATTTGGAGATGATATTGTTTACCTTTGTTGTATTTGTTTGATGTTAAGGTTGTTGTACTTATCATGCCTTTTCACTACTTATGCAGGACAACAATGGGAGTGGCCACCATTTTTCGCCGAGGTTAGCTTCATCCCTCAGCTTGTACTCCCCCGTCGTTACATAGTGTGGTGCATATAGATCCAGGCCTGGACACTTGTTAGCTTCTAATATTGACTTGTTTCTTGTAGGTACATATGCCCTTGGCAAAGATCCATGCATCGACCCTTTTTGCGTATGGGGCAATGAGATATTCATGAACAAGCATCAAGTGAGGAAACTGATAAGGATTATTAGCAAAAAGATATGAATGGTGGCAATCAAATTATTTGTTTATGCTCTACCCAACACAACGGTGAGCTGTAGGATGGTACCTACAAACTCTGCAACCTTCTCTTTTTACTGCGCATAATGAGTTGTTAGACAACAATGTCTGAATCTTTTTTGTTCGTGGTGGTTCCCGAAGCAGTTCACTCAAGATTACCTCGCAAAGTACATGATTGGTGGACACGCAATAAAAGTTAAAATATTTCATCCAGACTATAATGAGCATCGAGAAGTCGTAATGAAGACAGTGAAGGATGGACGGGCAGCCATCACAAGGGGTTGGCCTTGAGTCGTGCTCACATTACGCATGGAGGAGGGCACAATATGAGCATTCCGCTTCAGCTTGTTCAACAACCAGAATGTCTTTCGCCTCTCTCTTTACAGTCTCTAGTACAACTGTGGTTCATCATTCTTTACTTGGTGCTTCTGTAGTTCTTTAGTATATGTACCTGTGCATCAAATTATGCATTCGTGGTTGAACCTATATTTGTAATAAACATGGTTGGATATGAAATAAGTGATTGCCTACTATCAAATGGAGAGCTGCAACCCGACGAGGACGAGTTACAACCAGGGGCGTGAGGGATGTTAGGGTTGTGATTATGCATTCATGGTTGACCTATATTTGTAATAAACCTATAGCCCGATGAGGAGGAGTTACAACCAAGGGCGTGAGGGATGTTGGAACAGGCTCTGCGGATTGCTACAACCGGTTTTTTAGCGAGTTACAACCGACTCACATGGTGAGCTGCAACTGCATAGGAACGGCGGGCTGCCACCGTCGAGGGCGAAGGTGCAACCACGGTGATGGGGTGCTGGAACCGACTCCAAGGGATGCTGGAACCAACCCCATAGGTTGTTGTGACCGTGGCTGGCATTCTGGAACTGGGCATGCTCTCGTGCTGGAATCAGCACTTGGCGATGATGCAACTAGCGAAATCCAGTACTCGAACCAACGAGTGGCCGTGCTGGAATGGGCGGATGGGGGTCCTACGTCCGGCCCCTAACGCTGCTAGGGGACAATGGCACATGACGCTGCAACCGGCAACCCGCCGGTGCTAGATATGGTGACTGCAGGGCTGGACGAGCAGCTTTTTTGCTGCGACCGTGGTGACCGCGAGCTAGAACCGACAATATTTTTTTCTGCGACTCATGGTGACCAGGAGCTGGGGAGCGGGCGGAGCATGATGTTGCAACCGTGGTATCCGCGCGCTGGAACCGTGGCGGAAAAATGCTGGAACCAGTCAATCTCGTAGCATCATGCGACAACCGGCTGCCTGCGATGCCGGAATCGTTAATGAGACGAGCTGGGAGCGGCAGGCTGAGATGCTGCAACCGACTGCCGACGATGGTGGAATGATAGTACGACAAGCTGCAAGCCGCAGGCAAGGCTGCTATAACCGGCTGCCGGTGATGCTCGAATCGTCAGTGAGACGAGCTGCAAGCGGTAGATGGAGATGCAACAACTGGCTGGGCATGAAGCTACAACTCCTAGCATTCTTTGCTGGAAGCAGACGCCAGAGATGTTGCAGTCGTCATCGGCAGATGCTCAAACGGCGGCCACCATTTGCTAGAACCGGCCATGAAGGTAGCTGGAATAGGTGGTGGCGGATGTTGCAAGCCACCACGGCAGATGCTGGAACCGGCCATGGAAAATGCTGGAACCGGCAATTGTGGATGCTACAGCTGAGAGACAGATGCTAGAACTGGTGGTGGCGGATGCTACAACCGCGGGTCAACGAAGCTGTAACAGTGCACTACAAGAAATATGTCAACTAGTGACCTTCTCTTAGTGACCCTAGCTGAATTGGTCGTAAATCCACGTCCATTTCACTTGGAAGGGCTCAAACCCTGAATTGCCTTACACGAAATGGTCATAAAGCAGACAAGAGTGGTCCATGACCTTATTTCTACCTGATTACGACCAATATAAATGGTCATGAGGTTGTGAACATGGATGCATTAGTACTTATTGCTATGACTAGGCGCCACCTCATCAGTTTTGCCTGTGTCATGTCCATGTGGCAGTTTTTGCCCTAGGTTGTGAAGCAACCTATATTTCTGTCATTCCCAAAATTCCCAAAAAAATCTCATAAATTCTTTGGGTCATACATCAAATATGTAAAAAACCTTCCTTGCCTAGTTCATAAATAATTAAAAAATATTCATTTTCCTATTATGTTCAGGAAAACACTTTGTGAAGGAAGTACCACTTTGGCATGTCCAAATGGTATCCATTTTCTACAGTGCTTTCCTATGCCTAAATAACCATCCTCCACCAAATGCCAGCTCAATCCATTCATTATTTTGAGCTCAGCTTCAACATTCGTATTTATGTCTTGTGTGGTACTTTGCAAAGCAAGTACCACCTAGGCTCCTCCTTTTGAGCTGAAAATTTGTGAAGACGGTCTTCTTAGTAACTGATCATCCTCAGCCAAAACTCACGCCCATTATCCATGTGCATTTCCTGTACCGCTAATCAAACACTTGGCTGCTTATTCATGTTTTAGCATCGATCGGTCTCCTCGTGAGAATCTTATGTTGTGATTTTCTTCCTAGAACCTACTAGGGGAGTGCCCAACCCACTAGACATGCCTAGGCCGCCCAGAACACATGGCAACGCCACGGTCATGAGGTGACCACGCGGCAGGCATGCGAATTTACGCACTCTAGAGTTGGGGCCATCGACGACCGTTCAAACCTCAATGTATCGCCACCAAACCATGTATTTATGATTAAATAGGTATTTATGTAACTAGAAATGATTTTTGGAAAAAATAAATAGCAAACTATGAGGCAGCTGCAGTTCAAATTTGACCTGCTTCCTAATGAATCGATGGAATTTTGTCTTTTTCACCAGAGGTGGATCAAAACTTTTGACACCCAAACATTTTGTCGATTGTGCATTAAATATGTCCTAATATTTTAGAAAATTGATTTGGTCCAATTTTGCAACAAATATATGGTAGGCCTTTCACAAAAAAAACTCATTTCAAGCACTCAGAAAATGGAAAATGAATTTTTCATGCAAAGAAAATGAAAACTCCCTTAGGCAACATTATTTGGAATTCCAAGATGCACCCATGTGCACAATATGAGATCATTTGAACAAACTATGCCATGAATATGGCCATAAGATTGATCATTTGGCTTGAAAGCCCTGAATCTTCACGCATGATAACTCATTTCTTAGAACACTTTTTTCAAATAATTTCCGTATTACAAGTTTATTATTTTTCCTGGAAACTTGGTCACATATAATGACACAATGCAAAGGTTTTGCAATTTTTTGATTTTGTTTGAATTTTTTATGCCCGTTTCAAAATGCGGTCAAAACTACGGGCTTGACGTTCCTAGCTAGTGGTTGAATCTTGGAAAACTTTTGATGTTTCTCTGATTAAATAGATACTTATGTACCTAGAAATGATTTTTGGAAAAAATAAAGAACAAACTATGAGGCAGCTGCACTTCAAATTTGACCCGCTTCCTACTGAATCGGTGGGAATTTGTCTTTTTCACCAGAGGTGGATCAAAACTTTTGACACCCAACCATTTTGTTAATTGTGCATTAAATATGGCCTAGTATTTTAGAAAATTGATTTGGTCCAAATTTGCAACAAATATATGGTAGGTCCTTCACAAAAAAAACTCATTTCGGGCACTCGGGAAATGGAAAATGAATTTTCCGTGCAAAGAAAATGAAAACTCCCTTAGGAAACATTGTTTGGAATTCCAAGATGCACCCTTGTGCACAATATGAGATTATTTGAACAAACTATGCCATGAATGTGGCCATAAGATTGATCATTTGGCTTGAAAGCCCTGAATCTTCACGCATGATAGCTCATTTCTGAGAACACTTTTTTAAAATAACTTCCGTATTACAAGTTTATTATTTTTCCTGGAAACTTGGTCACATATAATGACACAATGCGAAGGTTTTGCAATTTTTTGATTTTGTTTGAATTTTTTATGCCCGTTTCAAAATGCGGTCAAAACGGCGGGCTTGACCGTTCCTAACTAGTGGTTGAATCTTGGAAAACTTTTGATGTTTCTCTGATTAAATAGATACTTATGTACCTAGAAATGATTTTTGGAAAAAATAAAGAACAAACTATGAGGCAACTGCAGTTCAAATTTGACCCGCTTCCTACTGAATCGGTGGGAATTTGTCTTTTTCACCAGAGATGGATCAAAACTTTTGACACCCAACCATTTTGTTAATTGTGCATTAAATATGGCCTAGTATTTTAGAAAATTGATTTAGTCCAATTTTGCAACAAATATATGGTAGGTCCTTGACAAAAAAACTCATTTCGGGCACTCAGGAAATGGAAAATAAATTTTCGTGCAAAGAAAATGGAAACTCCCTTAGGCAACATTGTTTAGAATTCCAAGATGCACCCTTGTGCACAATATGAGATCATTTGAACAAACTATGCCATGAATGTGGCCATAAGATTGATCATTTGGCTTGAAAGCCGTGAATCTTCACGCATGATAGCTCATTTCTGAGAACACTTTTTTAAAATAACTTCTGTATTACAAGTTTATTATTTTTCCTGGAAACTTGGTCACATATAATGACACAATGCGAAGGTTTTGCAATTTTTTGATTTTGTTTGAATTTTTTATGCCCGTTTCAAAATGCGGTCAAAACGGCGGGCTTGACCGTTCCTAACTAGTGGTTGAATCTTGGAAAACTTTTGATGTTTCTCTGATTAAATAGATACTTATGTACCTAGAAATGATTTTTGGAAAAAATAAAGAACAAACTATGAGGCAACTGCAGTTCAAATTTGACCCGCTTCCTGCTGAATCGGTGGGAATTTGTCTTTTTCTCCAGAGATGGATCAAAACTTTTGACACCCAACCATTTTGTTAATTGTGCATTAAATATGGCCTAGTATTTTAGAAAATTGATTTAGTCCAATTTTGCAACAAATATATGGTAGGTCCTTGACAAAAAAACTCATTTCGGGCACTCAGGAAATGGAAAATAAATTTTCGTGCAAAGAAAATGAAAACTCCCTTAGGCAACATTGTTTAGAATTCCAAGATGCACCCTTGTGCATAATATGAGATCATTTGAACAAACTATGCCATGAATGTGGCCATAAGATTGATCATTTGGCTTGAAAGCCCTGAATCTTCACGCATGATAGCTCATTTCTGAGAACACTTTTTTAAAATAATTACCATATTACAACTTTATTACTTTTCCTGGAAACTTGGTCACATATAATGACACAATGCTAAGGTTTTCTAATTTTTTGAATTTTTTGAATTTTTTATGCCCGTTTCAAAATGCGGACAAAACGACGGGCTTGACCGTTCTTAGCTAGTGGTTGAATCTTGGAAAACTTTTGATGTTTTTCTGATTAAATATATACTTATGTACCTATAAATGATTTTTGGAAAAAATAAAGAGCAAACTATGAGGCAGCTGTAGTTCAAATTTGACCCGTTTTCTACTAAATTGGCTGTAGTTTGTCTTTTTCACCAGAGGTGGATCGAATCTTTTGGCACCCAACCATTTTGTCAATTGTGCATTAATTATGTCCTAATATTTTAGAAAATCAATTTGGTCTAAATTTGTAACAAATATATGATAGGTCTTTCACAAAAGAATTCATTTTGGACACTCAAAAATGAAAAAATGATTTAAAAGAACTCATTTCTCATAACTCTTTAAAAAACTATTTGTCTTATTCCAATTTGTGATTATTCCTGAAAACTATAGTCAAATTTGCTAACACAATGAGAAGTTTTTTTAAAAAAAATCAGGTCATAATAAAATAGCGAACATGATTTAGCATCTTAATTTTAGTCAATTATATGACCAATTTAAATGGTCAAAATATCATACTTGTATACTGCGTTCTGATTGATCCAGAGGCCTCTCATGCAGATCATGGATAAATCACCGTCGGATCCTCCTAGATCCAATGTATAGCTGGTCAAATGGGCCTTTTTTTCGGGCCGGCCCGTGAGCACGCGCGGCACGGCCCGCCTTGGGCCAGGCACGACACGGTCTAAACGGGCCGGGCCCGGCACGCGGCACGCCCTGGGCCGTGCCTGGGCCTGGAGGCTGGGCACGCGGGCCGGCACGACACGGCCCGATTATGTTTTTTATTTTTTTATACATCTATATATGGCCCAATATATAAAAATAGGTTAAAAACGCTCAATGCGGCAAATAACAGGCTGAAAATATGCGGCCCACCGTGCTAAACGGGCCAACGTGCCGGCCCGTTTACTAACTGGGCCGTGCCTGGGCCTGGGGGCGCAGCACGCGGGCCGGCACGGCACGGCCCGTATAGTAAACGTGCCGTGGCGGGCCGTGCCGGGCCAGGCACGATTACGATGGGCTGGGCCGTGCCGTGCCGGGCCGGCCCGTTTGGCCAGGTATGATCCAATGGCCCGCACCGCACCCACCGCGAGCTACCCCTAAAAAAAACCCCACCGCACATCACTCCCCTCTCTCCCCGCGCAGCGAACCCTAGCGGTCTCACCCTCTCAGCCCCGCACACCACTCCTCCTTCTGGATCCACCGCCGCCGCCCTCTGGATCTCGAAGTGCCGCTACTCCCTCCCTCCAGATCGAGAGAGAGCTCGCCGCCGTCCTCCTGCTCTCGCCCCTGCCCTTCCCTCCCCTTAACCCCGAGGCGGCAACGCAGACGGCCATCGACCTCGCCCACCTAACCCTAGCAAGAGGAGAGCGGCCATGGATCCGTCGAAGCTGAGTGAGCTGCACTCCTTCGTGGAGGAGTGCAAGAAGGACCCGGCGCTCCTCGCCGACCCCGCCCTCGACGCCAACCTCCCACCGCGGGGGTGGGGAAGACGGCCCAGGCGGCGGCGGCGCACGCCGCGCTCTTCTACTTCACGCTCCTCCTCGCGCTCAGGGTCGACGGCCGCGCCGACTCCTCCTGGTGGTACTCCCTTCCTCTCTCTCTCTCTCTCTTCCCCCACTGCCTCTTTCTCTCGGTTTCTCTATCTGAATCCCCACTCTCTCTTTGCAGATGGCGTGGATCCGGTGCTGCGTGGAGGAGAAGGAGGCCATGGAGTCCTGCGGCCGCGACGAGGAGGAGCCCAGCGGCGGAAGAGGAGCGGGGGCCACCCGGCCAGGAGATTGAGTCGAGGAAGCAGCAGCCGGAGA
>NC_041385.1:772023453-772031784 GCF_002162155.2 Triticum dicoccoides
GCGGCGCCTGCTGCAAGCTAGACAAGGGCCCCGAGTTCCTCACCCCCGACAAGGACAAGGCGGACGGCCCTGACCACCTCCAGGTAGGTAAACTCAGTACCAGTTAATAGCGGCGGCATTTCTTCTGTAGCTATGAACATACATACTACAAAAAGACTGGTTGTTATTTGATAGATACAAAATTTAGGTTAATATGATGGAGCATGCTGAATTGCTGACCATGATCGTAGCTGTACAAGAGCATGATTGGCCCCGATGGATGGTGCACCAACTACGACAAGTCCAACTGAACCTGCAACATCTACGAAGGTACGATAGTCTTCAAAATGAGTTCTCCTGGTTTTAGTCTTCAGCGCAGCGCACATGTGGAAGTTAACTGACGCTGTTATGGTTGATCTTTTTGGGTGTTGTAGACTGGCCATTCTTCTACCGGTTCGAACCGAAGGTTTTCAAAGAGTTCTTTGGTGTGCCATGCAGCAAATTCGACAGCGAAGACTGCAGGTTTGCTGGCTCTTGCTTTGTTGTTCGTGTATCTACATGTTCAGTTAGTTCTTTGCGATGCTGAGTTGATTTATCTGCTGCCTGTCATTTTCAGTGGTTGTGTGGATAACATCAAGATGGTGTATGGTCAGGACTCTCCTAAGCTTGGAAACCTCATGCGGGTCATAAGGGAGGAAAGTAGTAAGCATGAAGCAAGCATGAACCGGGTTACTGGTACCTGATTGATTATGGAGTGTAGAGTACTCACTCACCGAAGCAGTTGAAAACCGGAACACAAATACTGGTACCTAATTTTCACCTATGAATGAGTCTACATTTAAGTGAATCTTGTTCTGCTCAGAGTTGTTTAGTCTCGTCAGCTTGACAAAAAGCGAACAGTATTGCGATGCTTTACTGAATTGTAGATTGTCGCGGATGAATCTAGCTTGTTGGTTTCAGACTGAATTGTAGATGGTAGCGGGGTAATCTAGCTTGTTGGTTTCAGACTGAATTGGTTGGATTCATGTGTACTAGTAGCGGGATAATCTAGCTTGTTGGTTTCAGACTGAATTAGGCACACTGTACTGCACACACTAGTTAATGTTCTGTCTTTTTGAGAACATTTCGTATCTGTTGTCTAGTTCTATCCGGTGATACTCGATTAGGGCCCCATGTGTTTGAACAACTAGTCAAGTAACTTGGGTCCCCACTGGTGGTACAGCGTCAAGTTTGGAAGCAGCTGATGTGAAATGTGAGAAAAGTTGAACAGCTTACACATTTTCCTGAAATGGTATAGCTTAATTTATTTTTTAGCTACTGCAGCATTTCTTGAATGATTTTTGTTCTAAGCATTTTTCATACTCAATAAGCTAGTTCCTGAATCAAATTTGTTAATGAAATGTTTCTGTAGCATGCTATAGTTAATTAGTTGGCAAGTGTGATGTCCATTCACGCCTCCTCTGTTTTTTGCAGGTCTGGAAGCACTGCCGCGTCGACGACGAAGGTGGTGACCGCGGCGGCGAGCGGCGCGAGTTGCTGGCTGCGGGACTCAACGACACGGCTCATATATGTGCTTCCGACTAATCCAGCTTCTTTTGGTCTAGCTGGGCATTACTTTGAGTTCATATATGTGCTTGTCACTCCATAGGTTGTAGTGATTCCCTCTGTTTCCTTATATGTTCTTGTAGCTTGGTTGCTTTCCTGTTCATGCATGTTTGTACAGCTATATATAGTTTTGCTGTGAATCAAAGACGACATGCTTTCCTGTTCACTCCATAGGTCATGTGCTTGTCACTCCATAGGTTATAGTTTTGCTGTGAACCTAGGCGTGCTATGTGGGGAAGCAAAGCAGCAGGTCACAACTCCGGCCTGCAACTCCAGATGAAGGCACTCCGACGACGCATCATGCTACTCCCTTGGAAGGTTGGCTCCTGGACCGTAACTTTCTCTCAACATGTGCTCTGCTTGATACCAGTTCCTTGTATTTCTCTCAACTTGCACAAATTGCAATATGCAGGGCTTCCTAGTCCGTGGCCTGCCTTCTGGATGGAGCAAGGAGGGGGCATCATCCACACCGCGGAGCTGGTTGAGCCTTATTGCGAACTAGATAAGCAGGGCATCGTCGGGGACATCTCTCGCTTGTGCCATGGTAAGAGCAAAGCGCCACTCTGTCGTGCATGTATTGAAATCCTGAAATGTCAAATGCATGTTCGCTCTCAGCTGGGATATTGGATTGTACTTAGTTATGTGACTCGTTCATGTTCGTGCTGCTTGTTAAGTGATTACCTTTATGTACTTGCTACCAGTAGGATGGTCAATACATGCTTGTTTTGTATCTATTCCAGAACAGTTTGCTTGGTCGCCTGATGCTTGATGCATGTATAATGTGACTCGCACATCATGAAATCTGAATAACTTTGACATAGTTGCTCTGTTATCTTGCACTGGGTTGATACTTGTCATTTTCCCTTCCCAAATATATCTCAGTTTTGCTGTTATGAGAATGCTATATGCATGGTTTCTTATTAGATCTCAAATTCTGCAGCTATTTTTCATTGTTAGGAGAATGTTATATGCACGACTTCACTTGATTATATTCCTAACTTTTCTGATTTATAACTCGCAGATTTTGGCCTTAATTCGTCAAAAGTTGCTGTACAAGGAACTACAGGAGAAGAATCCTAAAGAAAACTTGCACCCAAAATGTGTTTTAGCTCCCTGGAGCTGGACATGTTAATATCTAGCTGTATTTTATATTTCAATACCTGATTTGTACTGCTGTGATTGTAAAGTACCTGCCATGATTTGGCTGTTGTTTGAAAATTTATGTGTTATTGGCTCTGTTTGAATCAAGTTATTGGTTGTTGCACAAATAGAGAATTGACGTGTGGCACCTAAACAACACACCCGGTCCCATTTCACTAGTGGATCCTTTAAATTAGGAAAGAAACAAAAGAAAACTGACAAGTGGGACCTAATTGGATGACCTGGGACCTGGTCCAAAATGGATTATAAAAAGGCCCAAATAAGAAATGGAAGTAAAAAGGCTGAACGCCTAGAAAATAAAAAGGCTGCAATATTGGCTTGGCCCATGAACCCAACCAAAAATTGACAGACAGAAAAAACACATAGGCTGAATTGTTGGGCTCGGCCCATTTAAAACACTGAATCGGACAGGGCTGATTCTTGTGCCACATCAGCTTGCCATGCTGGATGCCTACGTGGTCTGGGGAGGTTTCTTGTGACCAAAAATTTGGTCGTGGAACCAACGACCTTTTACGTATCACAAAGAATGTCACTAATTTCAGTTTACAACTGCCAGCTTTTGACCTTCTGGTTTTGGTCATAAAAAAGTCGCAAATGAAAAACTATGACCTTTCAGTGACCAATAGTGGTGGTCACAAGTTGACATATTTGTTGTAATGGTGTCGCACGATGCTACGACGGGTGTGGCGGTGCTACGAGGTCGACGAAGCTGCAACGATGTCGCACGATGCTACGACGACTGGTGTGGTGGTGCTATGAGGTTGACGAAGCTGCAACGGTGTCGCATGATGCTACGACTGGTGCAGGAAATGGTGGCTAGCAAACTTATCTTTTTTATAAAATTGATGAGCTGAATGTCCAGGTAATGCTTTGTCTATAACTAATTTGGCTGCTAGATTTTTTGAAGTTGTTAGACTGTAGTTTGATTGTTATATATTAGGTAATGCTTTGTCTATAACTAATTTGGCTGCTAGATTTTTTGAAGTTGTTAGACTGTAGTTTGATGGTTATATATTAGGTAATGCTTTGTCTATAACTAATTTGGCTGCTAGATTTATTGAAGTTGTTAGACCGTATTTTGATGGTTGTATATTAGAGCTAAAGAACAATATGTACTGAACAATAAAAAACAATATGTACTTTTTTCTCTTACGAGAGCTTCTCTAAGCTTTTCTAGTATGTTATCCTAGTTTATTCCTATTAGCTCGCAGCCAATGCAGTGTGTGAACAAGTATCGAATGTTTTGTTTAGGCTTTGGTTATTATGTGATTTTTTTATTCAGAAAACTACACCGTGGGCGTTCATCTTCAAGTGATTATCCATCTAACGTGCTTGTTGCAACCACTTTGGTGAGTTTCTCCACCCCATGTATTGAGGCCCTCCTTAAGTGTGGATGCAATTAATGTATACAATCCCTTTTCACACTTTGGATTTTCCTTAAACACGGATCATGCATGTTGATTGCTGAAGTAGATTACTTTAGTATTGCAAGTGTTTTCACCTACATGTGACATCTGAACTAGCAGTTTTGTAGTACAATCTCTCTTTTAGAGCTTTGAAATTTCCATTGCAGCCATAAAGTATGTTTACCCTATGATTCAACTTCTAGATATTTCTCATGATAATCGTAATCCAATTAATTATGTTGTTCATGACCATGTCCTGCTAGTGCGGCACAGTTTGATTCGCTCCTGGTTTAGTGTCTTGCTTACGTGCTTGATTGAGTTAAGTGTACAATAAAGAAAGGGGGGCTCAATGAGAGGGGCGATTTGGAGCCCGGGCTCAGCTGAGCCCGATATCACGCTCGTCCATATCTGGCTCGGGATGCGAGCAATTCCAGCTGGCCTGCCAATCGCGCGTCGCGGTAAATCGAGCATACAAGGAAATACGGTAAGTCACAGTGGCGTACGGCTCGGGCCGCGGTTGAGCGTTAGACGAACGGCGGTAGCGCGCGGACTGGGTCATGGACTAGGACGTCACCTTTTCTGTCTGGGCCTCGGATCAGATAATGGGTCCAGTTTGGAAGCTGACGACTGAGCCGTTTGTCGGTCCGGTAGGCACCACCCAGCCCCTCCGCCCGACCACCTGTGAGTAAAAAGAAAAAAAAATGGGTTTCCCCCATCTCCCTTGTCTCGCTCATTCCGGAACCCTCTCGCCGCCGCCCACGATAGAGAGAGAGAGAGTTGAGCAGCGGGAGAGACGAGCTCGACCGCGCCGCCCTGTGCGCAGTCGCCGGAGAATCTTCAGATGTACACTGCGGGCATGGAGTTCCTACTGGATGCAGTTGACAGGTTAGGATCAAAACAAATCTATGGTTTCCCCTTGTATGATTTCCCTGCCGCAAGCAACGATCTTAAAAAACCATCTCTTTTTCCTTGACATGTGCACTGGTTCTCACACAGGTTCCCAATAGGAGAGGAATTCGCCAACAACCTTGGGCAGCCGGATGCCGTTCCACTGCATTTCCTGCTGGAGAATGGTGGGAGGAGGGGAAATGTGGATGGTGCAGATTCAGACGGTGGATCTGCTTTGGCTGAGAATGTTGGGGAGATGGAGATGGTGCTGCGGTAGTAGGGTCTCGCCGTAAACATGCTGCTTCTCCGACGAGGTCAACACAGTCAAGTGACAGGGTGTATCCGGAGGCGCCTGGCTGGACAAAACGGTATGATATAGTATTATTTATTTCTAGTTTGCGTTTTTGTAAATAGCTAATACCCATGTTATTAATTACGGTTTTGCAAGAGGATATCACAGATGGAAAAATGGATTTCGTGATAGGTCCCCAGAAATTTTATTTCGTATGTTGAAAAATACAGTGGTGATTGTGATTGTGAGTTTAGTTCTGAAGAATGAGTCAACTTGCAAAATGCAGGCTTCGCCTTGGCAGTGCGACGCCGGACAGGGTCCCATGCCCATCCCGGATGAGTGCACTCGAGCTTTTGATGCGCAAGTATCCAGAGTAGCCTGACAAAAGTGTCGTGCGACCAGAGCTAGGCCTTAGCTTCGACTCTTTTGGCGAGGCATACGATTTCTACAATCTGTATTCGTGGGAGGTCGGATTTGGAATAAGATACGGCAAGAGCCTTCTAAATGCTGAAAGAACGAAGTGCATGCAAGAAATCGTATGTGGTTCTCGGTAAGGCAGTAGAACTTATTTCTGAAGCCATGTTGTTTGTACAAGCATTAGCATCAGCATGAACTGACTTGAAATACTTTACTCTCTCATGATGGTATTGCAGGAGAAACCAGAGGTTGAGAACAGTAGGTCATGTAGATGCGAATGCCCGGCGCTGATCAGACTTCTACGTGCATCGGATAATAGCTAGTACATTACAAAACACCGCGAGAGCCACAACCACTCGATGTCGCTGACAATGGGAGAGAAGGTGCACTGGCCATCACACAAACATATCGATGTGTACACGAAGGACTTGATTAGGCAGCTGAGGAAAAATAATGTGAATCTGGGAAAGGTCTATAGTATAATTGGCAGCTTCTTTGTCTCAGTTGAGAAGGTGCCCTTCATGAAAAGGACTCTGAGGAATATATGTGGCAAAATTAGCCGTGAGCAGGCCGATGATGATGTGCGGAAGATACTGGAAGTGTTTGCTGACATCCGTTCGAGCGACCCTGGCTTCACGTACGTGGTGTTGGCAGACAAGTCCAGCAAGGTGAAAAATCTGATGTGGGCTAATGGGAGCAGCCGAATGCAGTATAAGTTCTTTGGTGATGTGGTCACATTCGACACAACCTACAGGACAAACCTGTATGACATGCCATTTGGTCTATTCATGGGAGTTGATAATCACTATCAAAGTATAATATTTGGCGGGGGTATTGATGCGGGATGAGCAAGAAGAAAGCTTTGAGTGGGTGTTTGCTGAATTTATACGTCTGATGGGCGGGCCTGCACCAACGACCATATTGACAGGTCAGTATGTATAGCCCAATGTATTTCCAGCATAAAGTTTATAATTACTAGTACTAAAAATAGTAAGACGTGCCATTTTAATTGCAGAGCAATGCAGAGCCATGGAATTGGCGATAAGGAAGACATATCCAGGGACTGTACAAAGGTGGTGCAAATGGCATATCCTAAAAAAGGCGAAAGAAACACTGGGTCCGCTTTACCAAAAAGGCTTGCGCCCCGCTTTATATATAAAGCAACAACCCACAAGCATCCAGTACAACCACACGCTACGCCACCGCAACACACGCACACACCCAGGACGGGATACAAAGGCGCTGAGCGCAGCAACACTACTCCTAGCACTACCGCCCCGAAGATATTAAGCTACATATGACGAACCATGCGCTCCAAGGCGGCGCCTTCAGGAAGGAAACAACGCCGGAGCGCCGCCACCGCCCGATCCAAGGATCAAAGTTTCCCCCGGAGCCGCATGATGGGCAATGAGAGCCGCGACGACGCCTTCAAGAAGGGAGCGATCTTCGCCGCCGCCGGTCCGTCCGAAGATAGAGCAAGTTTTCACCTCGGCCAACATTCACCGCCACCGAACGCCACACCCCGGCTACCACGCCGCCCACACGGCCATGATGAGCGGGCAGCACCAAGGCGCGGGCTTTTTCCAAGAGCACCGCGCCACCACCACCACCACCAGGGCCGCCGCCCCAGCATCCAAGACCTCAACACCACCTCACCCGTGACCCGGCGCACCCCAACGAAAGAGACGAGCGGAAAGGTCCCACCTTTCGCGCCCCTGGGCAACCCCCAGCGTCGAGACCCAATAGGTTGGCCAGAACCGGCATCCACCGACCCATCCTGCTACCCCAAGCGCGAGATGAACTCGGTCCTGCAGCATCGTGCGCGAGACGAGGTCGGTCCTGCTGCCTCGTGCGCGAGACGAGGTCGGTCCTGCTGCATCGTGCGCGAGACGAGCTCTGTCCGGCGGCATCGGGCGCGAGACGAGTGGTGGATCACATCTGGGAAAGGACCAGCCCTTTGATGGGAGTAGCGCCCGGGTGACGAGGAGATGGGGTGAAGGACGAGACGGCCCGTACGCAGACAAACCGACGCCGGAGGAGCCGGCCGTTGCCGCGACAGATCCATCGAGTCACCGTGAAGCCGCCACGACACCGGTAGGCCACCGAGACCTACCCATGTCGCCGCCCACGGCCGGAGCAGCAGCCACGCCCGGCCGCTGCCCTACCCGCGTCGCCCGGCGGGCTCCAAGCGCCGGAGCCGCCGGGCACGCACCACCGGAGCTAGGCGCCACCTGCCGGCCCCCAAAGCCAGATCCGGACGGATCCGGCCCGAGACTGGTCGCGCGCCACCTCCCGAGATGGGAGCACCGCAACCGCCCCGCAGCGCGCAGCCCGAGGATCGCCGGAGCACCGCCGCAGCAGGCCACCCCGCCACCCCACGAGACTGCCGCCGCACCGCTGGATTCCGCGAGCGACCAGCACCGTCGCTCAAAGGGGCCGCCCCGCGCCGGCGCCCTCAAGCGGACGGAGAAGGAGGGCCCCGCCACTGCCTCGCCCGCCGGGCTATGCCCGACGAAGCGCGCCGACGACGGCGGGGGGAGGGGAGCGAGACGGGGCCGAGGGCCGCGGCCACAGGGGGGCCCC
>NC_041385.1:772032072-772041243 GCF_002162155.2 Triticum dicoccoides
AGCGGGGCGGGCCGGGAGGCGCGCGCCCGGCGGCCGGCGCCGGCGGGGGAGCGGGGTCGCCAGCGGCGGCGGGGGTGGGAACCCTAGGGAGGGGAGTCGGGCCGCGGGCAATGCCTGGTGGAGGACTGGGTCCGCTTTACACGAAGAAGAGCGATTTCCAGGGAGCGCTTTACACGAAGAAGAGCGATTTCCTGGGAGAATTCCACAAGGTTGTGAACCACATGTTTAACTGAAGAAGAGTTTGAAGCAGCTTGGGGGCAGCTGCTGGATAAGTATAACCTCAGGAGTCACGCATACATGACTCAGATTTATGAAACTAGGAGAAAATGGGCGAATCCTTACTTCAGGGGTGTGTTTTGTGCAAAAATGACAAGCACACAGCGGAGTGAAAGCGCAAACCACATGTTGAAAACTTGTATGCCCCCAGCAAGCCCAATGCATGTTTTTGTGAGGCAGTACATGCGGTTGCAGTTCGACCGCGAACATGACGAGAGCTATGAAGAGAAGAGGACCATGATTGTGAGTGTTTTTTTTTTGTCTAGAATGATAATTTCTTTATGCTGCATTCACTTTCTGAAAAACAAAAAGTTGATGTGTCTGGTACTGTAAATGGAACATGTCAGTTGCAATACTTACCAGCAAAAAATAATTCATTTGATTTGGTTATGTCCTCCTTTTGGCAAATTACAGGGTGGTGTTGTGAGACGTACGAACCTTGCCATAGAATGTCATGCCAGCAGAATATATACTAGGAGTATGTTTGAGGAATTTGGGCGCCTTCTAGTTGAAGGAACAGCCTACAATGTAACTGAAGTTGAGAGGCTACGGAAGTACAAGACCACTCACAACAATGCAGAAAAAAGGGAGAAGTGGAGCAGAGTTGAGTATGAGGTTACCATAAACGAAGACAAGTCAATATTTACATGTGAATGTGGCCAATTCGAGCACACTGGGATGTTGTGCTGCCACGCGTTGAGGGTGAGCCACTGTCGCTTTGGTTATTCCTGTGGGTACGGAAATGAAATTACGTGTGTAACGAATACTAACGCTTTGTCTGCTTGCACAGGTGATGGAGATCCTGCATCTTGAGGAGATACCCCAGCATCACATTGTTAAGGGATGGACAAGAGACGCAAGGGATATATTGCCGGAGCATTTGGTCCAGTACCAAAAAAGACAACTCAGTTAACTTATCATTCACATGTAGGCATGCAACACTGTACTTGAAAGCCAGGGAAGTCGTGCGGATGGGCGATGCAAGTGCTGCATGTTATGAGCATATGCATGCAGGCCTGGAAGCTCTCCTGGTGAGTGGGGCACCGTTGGCAGCTAGTAGGGATGGTCTGGCATTTGAGGATAGATTCGTCGAAAGAGCTGAAGCAAGGATCAATGGGAATATGGAAAATGCGGCTGCTATGAGTGTCGCACGGCAATGTCATAGTGCTGGGCATTCTGGTAGTGTCAACGGCCTCCACGGCCTCGAAGGCCCCAACAGGCAAAGAGGCGCAGGGAGGCCGACAAACAGCAGAGACAAAGCCCCGTACCAAGGGTTAAGCAAGCGAACCAAGTTCTGCATCATTTGTCGTCGCGGACGGCATGCCTGGAGAGGGGTGACGCGCCAAAGAAGCCGAGGAAGCCAGGAAAATGCAAGAACTGCGGAATAGAAGGTCATCGACGAAACACCTGCAAGCGACCACTTGGTTTAGCAAAGCAGTGATCTTTTATTTTTTTTCATTTCCAAATATGAAGCAAGGGATTCCCGCGCTGTGTTTTGCAAAATCATTTCTCTGGGGTTTGGGCCACACTTCCAGGGGGTGTGCATGTTTCTCTTGTGCTAAATTGATGCCCTGAACACCATTTCATATGGGTACTATAGTGAGATGACATCAATGTGTGTACTCTGATGAACAAGTGTACTAAACCTGATGTAATAAATTAGTTGGCTACATGGAGTTTCAGCGTATATGATGTCTTTTTTGCTTACGTGATGTTCTTTGTATTTTTATTTTGACTAGTAAATTTTGGGAAGATTTGAAACTGCGATTTTATCATACGACTGAAACACTTTGGTTATCATGGATGTGTACTGCATTCTAGCGGCAGCTCTGACCATGTTATGCTAGGACACATGTCCTTCATGCATCAAAGATCGAACCAGGTAGGTTTTGGGCGGCACTCTCATTTCAAAATTCAAAGAAAGCGAGAATCTGAGTTAATGCATAATGTGTTGCGGCTGTCAGCAACTACAATATAAGAGAGTGTGGCTAGACCGCTGTGCGTGCCTCCCCTCTCCCCCCTCTTCCTTTGTTCAAAAATGTTTGAAAAAGCGACGACAACCACGGATGGCGCGATCGTCTGTTCGCTCGCCGGCGAGCGGCACAACTTGCAGCGCTGCACGGCTCAAGACTGAGACTGTGATTTCTTTCAGAATGTGAATGAGCTTGGTGGGCGGTTGGGGGGTGTGGGTTGGCATTTATGGCAGGTGGGCTGGACGCCTGGATAGACGACCCGCACGGCTCGTGAAGTCGTGATGACCCAGAAAACCAGCCGAGCCATCCGTCGCAAATCTGTCCCGCGACGGCGGGTGGACGCTCCGTCGCAATGAATGCTTCGCTGCACCTTTCCAGGAAAAAGCATGTACGGGCGAGAAATACATCGGGAAGCACTAATCTTCACGCCAACCATCGGTGCTGATTTCGAGATCAGCTGAGCTCGGGCTCAGAAACGGATTTTCGGGGCTCAATCTGTTATTTAGATATGTGTTACATCTGTGCTTCTCTGAAATAAATGAAATTTAGTGTTGAGTTGAACCATACTACTTGTTGAGAAATGGTAAGCATCTGCTCTATGGAACACCATGTTTTTCTTTATTGAATTGGCTATCATACGCTTGGTCCTCCTTGACAAATAACAACTTGTGTTCAACTTGTTTATTTCAGATTTTGATTTCTAATAGTTATTCTTGTATGGAAAATGTTACACCACATGTAAAACCTTGTAGGTGAACATTTAAAACACTGCCCAGCAAATGAAGGGTGGAAACAGTACTAACCAGGATGCCACTATTCAATGGGATCCGAATGACGCCTAGAATCCTGAAAGGTGGGTTATTATGCTTTGTTTGGCTATTAAGTCGTACCTGCATGATCAAATATATAGACATGGTATAGTTATCCCTGCAGGATCATGCTTGTTTAGCAATAATACATTCTAGGGCAAACAAAAACATGAGATTATAATGATATTATGTATGTACATTCATAAAGGGGAACTTGTGTCTTTGGCCAATTTTTTTTCTCTTTCAACGAAATTTATCAGGTAATTTGGTTATCCTTCAAAAAAGTTCCTTGACATTCACTTGCTATTAATGTTGCTCCTCCTCCTATGTAGACCATGGGCAATATATATAAATTATGGCATATATGTCATTCCTGGCCATTTGTTGTTAATATCATGGCATACTAATCTCAGGTGTTAATCTGAAACTACCACAGTAATTTGTACGGCCGGTATGTCTGAAAGTTCATCCAAGAAATAAATAAAGAGAAAATTGGGTTACATTAAACAGGACACTCTAATATACTTTCCTACAGTCTTCTAATTACTACTGTCCAAGTGCTGAGGTTGCATTCCTTGCATAATGTTCCCCTTACTCCTTGAGTAAAAGGGTTCTGTATATGAAGAACTGACAAAGTTTCTGCAGTCGCTCTACTGGTATTCCTATATTTTTCCCATCTGTACAAAAAAACAAAAGCAGTAAATATATTCCTACCTCTTCCATGTAAGGGGCACTTAGACAAAAAAGGAGATGGTTTTGGACATGAAGGTATAAAAATATATAGTGCATCATCAAGCAATGGAGGAAGCTATAAGATCTGAATATCAACAAAAAATGCAGAACTTAATTAGCTCCTAGAGCATATACTTAAATGGGCATAGATCATGCAGGTTCATAACATGGAAATGCTCTTAGAAAGGTGGTTTACATGGATGTTGTCCTCTATTTATCTAACCAAAAGTATGGCGAATGTTACTACAATGTAGTAGTTACACTGTCGTTCACTTATAGTAGGATAGTAAGTGATTATTTTTCGCTGTCATTTTTGTGTATATTTATTTCTTTCTAAAAAATAGGGTACAATCTGGAATATTAGTATATTGGTTCCATCCTACTTGCTGTAAATGCTTGATTTTGATGGATTTTGTTCATGGCTTTGATTATACAGTCTGGAATTTTACCCTTTTGGGACAAATTCAACAGAGTATACAATCCAATACTAATGATTTCAATTATCATGGTGTATTCAGGTCAAATCTAAATACTAGTCTGCGTCCGCCTACCTTGGCAGGGATACCAGGTTAATCTACTTTGGTGTTGTAGCCTCTTTTCTTCTTACTCTTATTTTTTAGGAGCTAAGATGATACTTTCGGGCATTCAGAAAGAGTCACATCTATAATTAGCTCCCTACCAGGTAGCTATATCCAGTGTGAAATACTAGAAAACTGTACATCTACTGAAAGAGTCACAGTTATATTTATTTAGCTTCCAGCTCATTTTATCCACTATCTATAAAGTTGTATGTTTATTTTTTTGGAAACAAGTGTTGGAATATTGGCAAGTACCTATGTACAGTAACTTAAGTATATCCCCAGCACACTCTGTGATCAGCAATCATACAGAGTAAATGATGCATTTCCTTTCAAATGAATAGACAAAAGGTGGACAGAGGGCTTATATGCCACATCCATGGCTACTGCTGGATGTTGATTGGCGGTCTTCACGACTAGAAATGCTAGTTTTGTAGATTAGGTAAGTGTATTCTTCTTTCTGCTGTTGCTTGTGCACAGTGCACATGTGAATTCTGACCGCATTCAATTTCATAAATTAATTGAGCATTCTAATGAGACATGTTTAACTTTTGTAGCAAGCAAACATAAGGACTCGACTCACGGTGACCCATGAAGTTAGCGATCCGCGTCAACCGAATGTTTTACTTTTCATTTTGTACAACTGATGTCTCATACTTGCAGTCTTGTAGTTGTCCTTTGTTGAACCTGATGTATGGTGTATTCGT
This sequence comes from Triticum dicoccoides, assembly GCF_002162155.2. Lineage (NCBI taxonomy): Eukaryota > Viridiplantae > Streptophyta > Magnoliopsida > Poales > Poaceae > Triticum > Triticum dicoccoides. The sequence goes on from NC_041385.1 coordinate 772,037,148, forward strand.
GGTTATGTTTAGAACAGAATGATGTGTAGGTATGTGACCATTAGAGAATGGAATAAAAAATGTTTGGTGCACCTGATGTATGATGTCTTCGTGATTATGCTTAGAACACATGAACTATATGTATGTGACAATCAGTACCATATATATGCTAGTTAAAGTTGTGATTGGACAAACAAAATGTAAATGAGTTTTTGGTCGCAAAAGAAAACACTGTCTGATTGTTGGTTGGCAAAACAAACCCTGCCTGACTGTCGGTTGGGAAAGGCTAAAACCAGGCCCAACAGAATGTTGGTCGGGAAAGAATTCCCATCCGATAGTTGGTTGGGGAAGGCCCATGGCTACCCCAATGGGCTGTTGGTCAGGAAAGGCCCATGGCAAGCCCAACATATTTTTGGTCAGGAAAGATTCGCCATACCCATCAAGCAGTCGGTCGGGAAAGATATGTCGATCGAGAAAAGGGTTTCCCGTCTGGACTTTCCACAACAGACACGATCAGTCGGCAATAGTGTTTCCCGATCGACTATTTGTTGGCAGAAGTTGTTTTCTCGACCAAGTAGGTTGTTGCGAATGTAGTGTTGTGGTGTAGTATGTTAGGGTTTCTGGCACTAGCTATGTCATAGGAACTCGGTGGCACCGAGTAGAAAGAATCGGTGAGGCCGAGTTTGACTTTGAGTTTTGGACTTATTTGGATATGAGAAAGTGTCTGAGGGTTTTAGAAGAAATATCACTAAGCACTTGAGCAAGTAATCCATTAAGAGACACCTCATCCCCTTTTAATAGTATTGACTTTTCTATGGACTCAATGTGATCTTGGATCACTAAAATATAAATGAAGAGTCTTGAGCTTTTGCCAACATGTGTCCTTAGCATTTTGAGGGGTCAACATTCTTAGCCCATGCCATGTCATTCACTGAACTTTCTGAAATATCAAACTTGAAAGGATATTAGTTCAATGAGCTATATGGTGGTGCAACTTGAATAAGGCTATGGAAGAAGAGTATATGGCCCTTCAGAAAAACAAGGCATGGCATCTAGTTCCCCCACGACAAGGTAAAATTTTGATTGATTGTAAGTGGGTTTTCATAATTAAAAGAAAATCTTATGGAACTATAGATCGCTACAAAGCTAGGCTTATTGCAAAAGGTTTTAAGAAAAGATATGGTCTGGACTATGAGGACACCTTTAATCCAGTTGTGTAAGCTGCCACCATTCGCCTTTTTGTCTTTATTGTTTCCAGGGTTTAAGCAAATATGTGCAGAATGCATTTCTTCATGGTGTTCTAGGAGAGGATGTTTACATGAAACAACCTCCTGGGTTTGAAGATAAAAAATTTCCCTTACATGTGTGCAAGCTTGACAAAGCCATATATGGACCAAAACAGGCCCCCAGAGCATGGTACTCGCGTCTGGTTTTACTCCCTGCGAGTGATACCTCATTATTTATTAACAACAAGTCAAATACTTCCATATTCGTACTTATCTATGTTGATGATACCATTGTTACAAGTTCATCTAATGAGGCAATGGCAGGATTGTTAAAGGATCTGAGTGCTGAGTTTGCTTTAAAGGATCTAGGAGATTTACACTTCTTCCTAGGTACCGAGGTGCAGAAACATGGGATGATCTTCATATCTCTCGGGAAAAACATGCAACTGATCTAGTAAAGAGAGTTGGCTTGCAGGGATGTAAACCATCACCAACTCCATTGTCCAGCTCTAAAAAAATGTCTGCTATAGTTAAACAAAAGAAATATCTGGTCTTGTAAGGGTCAAGATATGTTAAACATACTTTGAACACTGGTCATACTTTCAGCAAGGGAAAAATATGACCAGTGTTACCACTGGTCATATTTCTCCATTGTCAGATATGTTAAACATACTTTGAACACTGGTCATACTTTCAGCAAGTTACCATTTACTCTTGTCAGTGTATTCTCTGACTCTGATTGGGTAGGGTGTTTAGATGACAGGCGCTCAACAGGTGGTTTTGCAGTATTCTTTGGACCCAATCTCATGCCATGGTGTGCAAAGAAACAAGCTACTATCCAGGTCAAGTACAGAAGCATAATGCAAGGCATTGGCAAATGCCACAACAGAAATTATCTGGGTTCAATCCTTGCTAAAGAAACTTGGTATAAAACGTACTCAAGCACCATGTTTATGGTGTGGCAATCTTGGTGCTATGTATTTATCTGCTAACTCAGTTTTTTCATGCTAGAACAAAACATATTGAAATAGATTTTCACTTTGTCAAAGAAAGGGTTGCTAGCAAGCAATTAGAATTTCGATTTATACATTCCATAGATCAAGTTGCAGATGCCTTTACAAAAGCATTGTCCACATGAAGCTTTGAAGAATTCAAGCATAATCTTAACTTGTCCAAGTTGTGATTAAGGGAGGATGTTAAACATATTGTGTACGTGACAAAGGATGGTGTGGCTCCGATGGACTCCAAGAACGATAGGTTGTTAGACATAGAGTTTATCTCATGTAATAGAATATCTAGTCTATCTCTATCCCTTGTCTTGCAAATTGCAATCTCAACCATATTGTACGCACATTCTAGGGATCAGCTCTTGGTTATTTAACACGTACTCGTCGCCCTCAACAGGGTACGACGCTTCCCCCTATTTCATCACACCAAAATGGTTTGCCTACATATCTAGTTACAGAGGGGTGAGAGGGGCTTCGTCGTTTTAGGTCACGTGACCAGGTCATTGGTTGTTTCGAAAAATAGATATGTCATTTTGCTCTTATGTCCTGAGCACACGGTGTGTGGAACAGATGCATTACAGAATAGTACTTTTAAAGTAGCACAGACCAAACTGGAAAAGTGAAGGTAGCAAGTGCACTGCAATTGAAGCGGCACACAATCAATCAAATGTACTCCTCTACCGTGGACATCACCACAGGACTCGCGAGCACCAGGCAACGACGCTATTCCCCTCGAACTCATCCTCCTCTGCATCAATTCCCCTTGAACTCGAGACCTCAATCGATGGTGAGCTCTTTCGCGCATGCCCACCGGGCCCGGAGGGGGAAGAGGGCGGCGACTGTCCTTTGCCTGGTGGTGGGACGGGCACGAATGAAGGTGGCGGCGGCTGGGTGAAGGACACGTGGGCGGCTGCACTGCTGGCTTAGTGCTGACCGCGGGTGGCTGGGATCCTCGCCGTAGACAAGGGTCGGGGCGGCATTGCCGATCGACAGGAGCAGAGGGGTTGGGGTCGTCGGCGATGAGGGCGGCTGCAAAGCTCGGCGGCGCTGGCTATTGGTCGGAGCCATGGCTGTGGGGGCTCAAAGGAAAGATGGAAAGGGGAGAGATAGAAGCAGCGGGGCGGCCGGGACAGGTTGCCGCCGGCCGACGGCGCTCCGGTGGGGTCGGGCGGTGCGGGGAGGATGTGGGGAGGCTGGACCGTGGGGTGGGAGCTCCTCGAGGGAAGGGGGAAAACAAAAAAAACGTCTCGGTGGTCTCCTGTAGCGCCATCTAGGGCAAGTGTTTTGCCACGTCAGCTTTTCGGGCTCCACTTGTCATGATCGTCATTAAATGGGTTAAAACCGTCAACTAGTGTTTTTTGCAAAAAAAAAAGGCTCAGAATTAGTGATTTTTGGCACAAAAGTGTATAAGTGTGGTTCTTGCAACCCTAGCCTTCAATGTCGATGTTTTCTGCAATTCACTCACAATGAAGCAGAGGCCGAGCTCCCGGAGGTTGGGGAAGCTGACGCCGTGCAGCATGACGGCCACGTCCGGGAGCCTCCGGACGCAGAGATAGAGGCGGGTGAGGGAGGCGCAGCTGAAGAACGTGGCGGGAGGCGAAGGTCAATCTGCCAAGGAAGGTTGACAAAGACGAGTTCTTGGATCCCCTTGGCAACGAGGGTGTTGGGCCAGCGCGCAATCTCGCCTCGGTGTTCGTCCATGGTGCTGCGGGTGAGGTGGACGCAGTGGAAGAGCCCAGGGTGCTCCGCAAGGACGCGGGACACCACGGCGATGACGGCACGAGGAGAGGGAACGCCGATGGGGAACTGCCCGGCCGCGCCGTCGTCTGGAAGTAGGTGGTCGTCGACAAGAGAGAGGGGCGCCAGCGCGAGGAGAGGGCAGCG
>NC_041385.1:772041408-772058272 GCF_002162155.2 Triticum dicoccoides
AGCGATGTACGCGGTGTCCTTGGCGGGGAGGCGGGAAATGGTTCCACGGAGGACCACGCCCGGGAGGCGGCTGATGCGGTCGACGCCGTCGAGGACCCACAACGCGCTGGCGAGGGAGAGGGTGGGGGTGGGGAAGGTGGGCGGGTCCGAGGCACGAAGTGGAGCATCATGTTGTAGTCGAGATCTAGCGTCTCAGGGTCCTCGCCGTTGCGCTCCATGCTGGCGCGCATATCACTCCTCGAGACTTCCCGGAAGGCGCCGATGAGCAGTTGTGGTCGTCCATGGCCACCTGTGGAGGGGAAGGTGGGGTGACGGCGAGGGTTTTGGTTTGGGGATGGGGAAGGAATGGAGGCGCGAGGAGTGGTGGCTTCTCTATGACACTGCTTAAAAGTAATAGAAGAAATTTTTTTACTTTAAAAAGAGCATTCTTCGTATAAGGCTGCCGCCGGTCTCAGAGAGTTCTTATAAGTTTGGTTAGAATGATAGATAACCAAACCATCTCTTGGTTTTCCTTTCTTTAATGTGTTAGCTCCTGTCGTGAAACAACTCCTTCCTTTTTCTTTGGGCTCTCAAAATTTTATTTCGTAGCACTGGGCTGTATAATGTCTTGGCCAGACTTTGATATGGATGGTGATTTCAATCGGACCACCCATTGTGTATCGGTGTGCTTCCACGGCTACTGTTATGTTTTCATTTTTATTTCTGTAACACATCTTGTGTAAGAGCCAAGTTTATATTCTCACGTTTTCAATTTAAATCTTGTTAATAGATTGGCGCACAATCTTGCTAGACATAGTTTCAATTTAAATTCTATTTTTATTTGGGATGGTGATCCTCCCAGCTTTTTACTTTCGGATATTGTGGATGATGTAACTTTGATATGAGTTTAATAAAGTGCGCCAAGTAGTTTAAAAAAAATTTATATTCTCACGTTTTCATTTCTTTGTCATCATTCTTCAATATTATACTCACTCCGGTTCTTTTTTCTTTGCGCATAACTTTTTTCCGTTTTTCCCCATATGGTCTGCGCATTCATCTCTTCTGACGATCTTTACCAAATCTGCCCCTAATAACTCGCTTCGCATGCAATGCGTGCAGTTAATTCATCTCCCTAATTTACTCGCCTCCCACGCCTGTATTGGTCTACTTCCCTTCCGGAAAGAGCTCCTTTGACATACGGCACCTGCCGTTGGATAGCTAACATATGGGCCAGGTTCCAAGTGAGCCCACTTGTCACTGGTGGAACGGCACCCTGCCGTAAGGCAGGGGATCCTCGTCCGTTCTCTTCCATGCGCAGAGAGAAAGTTGTTGCATGCAGAAAAACTAGGAAGGTGTGCGCGCATGCGGGGAGGGACATGAGGAGAGCCAATCAGCTGCATGCACGGTTATAAGAGCAACTCCAAAGCTGCGACCCATTTCGTCCGCCGCCGTCCGTTTGGCTTCACGCGGACAAAAAAGGAGGCCCAACGCGTCGACCCAAACCCAAAACGCATCCGCCGACGCATTTGCGGCCAAAATGCGTCGGCGCGGACACGGAACGGATGCCACACGCGCCTTCTCGATGTCCGCAGCGGCCCCACCTGGTGGTCGCCCAACTACCCGCCACCTCACCGGTCAGCTTAATTTATGACCCTGGGCCCACGCGTCAGCGACGGCGGTCGTCCTTTTTTAAGCCGATCGTGTGCCGGGGCTGTCCTCATCCAGTTCCCGTCCTCATCTAGGCCACACTCGCTCCCCGTCGCCGGCAAGCAAACCCTACTCAACCCTAGCCACCCTAGCCGTCCAAATGGGGCTCTTCTCCGGCGCCGGCAGCAGCAGCAAGTCGAAGGGCAAGGCCCCCGCCGTCCCCTTCCCGCGGAGTTCATCCCGCCTCCGCTTGCACCGGCTCACCGGCAGAGGCAGCGGGTGAACGTGCCCGTGCACCAGGCGGAGTGGCACTGGCGCCACCGCGTGCCTCTGCCGTACCCCGACGTCGCTCTGCCGCACGACTGGCATCTGGATCCGGAGAGGATCCCAGTGTCGGCGGCGCCACGGTCGGCTAGGGCGCACGCGGAGGAGGTGTGTCACCGGCGGGCGCTCCTGACGCAGGAGCAGCGCCGCGACCAGGCCTATGCCTTCGACTCGCCCAACTGGGCGCGCTGGTTCGCCTTCGAGCACGAGGAGGCGACGTGGCGCGGCGTGCGCGAGGTCGACCACAGCTTGCCGCCGCTGCCGCTCATCGTTCGCGAGGAAGACCAGGCGGCAGAGGACGCCTACCAGGCGGCCCTTGCGGCCGTCTACTAGGAGAGTGAGGAGGACGAGCGGCGCAGGGCGGAGGCGGCGGAAGAAGAAGAGGCTCGGTACGAGTCGGCCACGGCGCAGGCCATGACCCTCTCCGCGGCCGGCGACTGCGTGGTGCCGCCGTTGGCCCCGTCGTCCCCTTCCCGCCGCCTCGCCAAAGCCGAGCTGCAGCCGAAGCCGGAGCCCATCGAGTGCTACTCCTGGACATGAGTAGTGCGCGAGTGGGTCAGGGCGCCGCCGGTCTGGCTGGGGGCTATGGAGGAGCAAGAGGCGGCGTACCTCGAGCACTGGCGGCAGATCCGGGTGGCCGAGGAGTGCCGCGACGGCGAGTACCTCGAGATGCACGAGCGCGACGCCGAGGCCGAGCGGTTCCAGGCCGAGGAGGAGGCGCGCCAGGCCGCGGCGGCACTGCCAGCGCCGGCACAGCCTGCGCCCAACATGACCGCGCTCTGAAACACGGCGTTCGGTTGGGCCTGTCCGGCGCCGACGCTCATCTACCTCATGGACATCGAGGACGACGACGACGATGCCTAGGGCAGCACGCCGGCGCGTAGTTTTTAGTTTGTTTTTATTTTTATTAAATGCTAATATGGACGCGTGGACTCCCGCGGGCCTTTGTGACCGGCTTTAATGTTTAATTAATTTTGTTTTTATGTTAAATATGTATGCATTCAGTTTTTTTACGCCGTCAAAATGGGTCGCGCCAGCTGTTGAAAATAATAACCAGACGGTTATTAGTGGAAATCCCCGATCCCGATCTCATCCATGATTCCACAGACGTGGGAACCATCACGGCAGTTGTTTCCCTGGAACGACGCCTCTTCCCTCGAGCGGCGCCTCCTCAAACCATCGCATCCCTACGATGCGACTATTCCCTTGTATATAATTGTACTTCATCCATCAATAAAGATTACAGTTCGATCTTTTTTCCTTTTCGATCTTAAACACGTTATCAGCATGCTCTTCTCTGAGCGAAGGTGGAAGACGCCTCAGGCCCCGCGTCGCGACGCGTCCCACGCCCGGCTGTGCGCCGCACTCGCCGGCGGCATGGCCGCTACCTGCACCGCACCCACCCGCGTTCCGCCCGAGCCCGCACCAGGCCGTGGCCACCACGTCGCAGGACGCGGCCACCGCGCCGCATGGCATGGCCACAGCGCCAGCTGCGCCGAGACGGTGCTCGCCACCTCGGCCCTCTTCCGCCTCCGCCAACGGCTGACGACTCCATGCCCGCGCGCTCGGCTGTAGCCAAAATTGTGGCCGCGCCCTCCTACGTCGTGGCCTCACCGCCTGCGCACGCGCCTGGCCGTGGCCGCTCTCCGCCCGGCCGTGCCCGCGGCCGCCCGGCCTCGACTCGCCACTGCCGCGTCTTCGCCAACCGCCTGGGCTCGCCTCCAGCCCCTCCGGCGTCGTCCGCCTTGGAGCAGGGATGGAGAACACCGACACCACCGCCCCGCCACAGCCGGAGATGGTCGCGAGCTCGAGCAGCCACACGGGTCTGCGCTTCGGTCGCCTCTTTGGTCGTGTCGTCGCCGCCCCGGCTGCAGCCCTGGAGCATGGGCTCCGACGAGCCTTGGCCTGCATCTTTTTGACGAGGCGGCCAGCCGCCTAGCGCCAGCGGCGGCAGCGGCCAACGGCCGGTGCCCGGCATGGCAACGCCCGCGGCGCGACGAGCCCCTCCAAGCCAAGCGGTGGCTTCCGGCTAGCAACGCCCCCAGGGGTGGCCGCGGAGGCCCTCGACGTACGGCGTGTCGTCGTCGTCCCTAACGCCGCCTTTAGTTATTTTGCACCGTCGCCATACATTGTGCGCACAGCCTTTTGGCAAAAAATGCCTAGCGACGCCTCCAAGGGAAGAGGCGGCCTCCAAGCCTCTCAACTGATTAAAATAATCTCTTTACCCTACTTGTCATTCACTAGTTTGTACCTGTGCACAACGTTGAATAGGAGAAAGTACATGCTTTGGCTCTATATTATATTTGAACCTAGGGTTCACTTAGAGACAATGTGCAGTCGCTATACATTACACACTTTTCAGCTGAAATTAGAGGTTGGACGAGGGGCCCACCTTAGAGGCAGCGTTGCCTCCAAACATTGTGGATGCTCTAAGTGGCAGCAGCGTCCATTGAGGAATCGCACGGGAGAACCCCAGCGTCCACACAAGAGAAAGATTGGGGAATCTTATCTCTTTGGCTATTTTGCACTATGATCACTGTATTGCAGGAATTAGCAAAATAGACTAAAACAGTGGTCATGTCTGATTTTTGCAACAATACAATTCCAGTTCTGGAATTTTTGAGAACCGGTTCAGATAACAGTACTATTTACTAGTATTTACCTGTTTTTGACCATGTTGTTTATAAATAAAATTTCTGTTGAGTATTGTTCTCCGGAATAAAATTATGCTATAAATAATTTCCATGCTCACATATGTTGAGATTATTTATATCTATTATTTGCAATTGAGATTTTTAATCTCTTGCAAAGATAAATTCAGTACCTCTGCAGTACTGTTTCTCCATTGAGTACGAGGTATTCCGGAATGTTTCTATGATGTATCTATTTCCATTTTTTTGACAAATATGTATCTATTTTCATGTTAACCACATGTCGAGATTAATACGTCTATTTGCAATTGAGATTTTCAATTTCTTGCAAATACAGATGCAAAATTCTTAGTGCTTTTCTTCAAGTTGATGCATTGAGATCACAACGTAGTGTGTAGATCTACTGTTTTGCAGATTATCACCACTACAGTTAAAGCCTACATTTTGTCATTTTGACATTATGATTGCTTAACAAAGTGCTCTCCCACATATTTACTATGTCGTGACATAAGGTATTACGAGTGAGTATCTACTGATTTTATCAGATTATACTCCTTAGTGCTACAAGATCTACTCCATTATGAAGATTATCTTCAAGGTGTCATACTTAGCAATTTGAGATTCACACTAATGGTTTCAAGCTAAGTTCTTGAAATATCCATTAAGTTTGCAAAATTCATTACAACAGTAACCATGATGGTCTTTAATTTACTACTCGTAAATTAATTATCTCTGGTTTGCCCCTATAAGTAGTAGATGGCTAAGTAATTTGAGGCTCTTGCTCTCAATGACCACAACTTACTTAAGCGGGTCATGGACATCAACATCAGTCTTGCCTCCCATAGGATAGCGCGTGCAATCCAAGCCACGCCACCGGGACGCAAAGAACCTCAAGGCTAAAGGTTTGAAACACACTTCAAACCTTCAACCTAACACCATTATGGAAGTCAGTTGTTTACATGATGGTCTTCTAGAACTGAGCAATAAAATGACTATCATGTTGTCACGGGACCCTATGAGCACGGAGAACATGAAGTTTGAATATGCATCAACTGACATGTTTGGAGACTACATTTAGTCCCTCAATCTCCTTAGTGATCTATTTATTTATGTCCATTTCTGATGTTCTAATATGAACATGATTATTGTTATCATCATATATTGTATATCACAATATATTGTATCAGCACTTTGGTACAAATACATGTGTATGTATTCTATATATCTGAGTGATTTTCATATTGAGAATCTTCATGTCTATATATAGATTTCTACAGGGGTCAATCTGATGAAAGATGATTTGTGCCATGTGGACATATGCACCACGAACTCTATACTCACGGAAGTGAAATGTTTCCATTCTCATTAAGAGAAAAGAGATATTTTAAAATCGCTAGATGCGATGAGGTATTTGTTGGCTCAACTCGAGTCATATTTACTCTCCTGTGGGTACTCGAGTAACGTCGGGATGCTTTATTGCTTCCGGGTTTAACTCGTACCCTCTAAACTATAGAGGTATCCATCAAAATAGTTTCCATAGCGAAACTTATGATGATAACAAAGAGAAATAACTTCTCTTTACCATATGCAACGGATATGGCAACCACATTCTCTGTGTATCATCTGGATTGTACTACACATACGACACAACCCGTAGCACATGTTGTGTACGAGATAGTTTTCCAAAATGTCTTGTACATAACAAACTTGGCATACTTGCCTTGGTCATCGAGACATTGGGTTGAAATCGAAACTATAAGCAATTCCAATAGTTTATGGTTATTATGATGCTAAATTCTAATACCATTTGGATTTTGTGTGCACTACAAGTGACACAGGAAAGCTAATTTTAAGGCTCGCACACCTTAAAGTCTACGTTGAACCACTCAGACTCCTTGAATGCATCAAGTTGAGGTAAGTGGCTCTTCCCATCCATTGACTAGACTATTCAGGTGTTCCATGATTCTAAAAGACACATCTATATGATGGTCCCAAGTGTGTGTGTTTTTTCACGTGAAACCATTGGCTCATTATCCTGACATCGAATTCAAGCAAATCAAATGGATAACATTGTAGAATTCTCCTTGAGTGCCTTCTCTATGGCCCTTGGATTGAAGTTTAGCAAATTGTCCTAATGTCTAGACTCAAAATGGTTTGGTAGAATCCTATATCCAAAGAATTAAGCTCATTGCATGATCTTTACTTTGGAATTGCAACTTACCAACTTTACGTTGGGGTCATGCAGTTTTACACGCTCATGACCAAATTGCGTACTATTATTCCCCTCTATCTTTGATACGTGGAAACATACCAAGTATTCCCCATCTGCGGTAATTCGGTTGCATACCGATATCACCACCCGGCATACATCATTGGCCCCTCAACATATAGTTGGGATCTATATGAGGAATAACTGTATTTCCGTCAATACCTCAAGCCCCTCGCATGGGGAGTTATTCAAGGTCAGTATGCTAATTCAATGAGGAACATTTCCAGGCATTAGGGGGAGATTTCAAGTACCATAAAGAATGCCAGGAAATTAGTGGAATTGTCAACACATTTTTGCCTCAAATCCACGTACGCAAAGATCTGAACCATACGTTCAGAAGATTTGCAACACTTTGCAAATAACCTACCAGATTCATTTACTGATTATAAAGGTGTCACACAATCCTACAATCCTGCAAAAGTACGCCTGAAAGAGTGGAGGTACCAACAAAATCCACTCCACTCCCCGTTCAAAGCAACAGGGAGAGATGTATGGCAGAAGTACATCAGGATTCAGCTTCTCACAAACAAGGATATCAAGGCCTGTGAATCAGTAAATGCAAGTCAACTTCATGTTGGCAGACACCTAATGGGTAGTATACACCCAGTGGACGGGAAACCTCCACCAACCCAGGTCATAGTGCACACAATGACCGGGACATAGGAATACCCGACTCAATCGCATTGGGAAATCGCGAGCAGTCACCATGGGTAACGATATTTCCATCAACTATATATTGATATATAGATTCTGGAGAATCATATAACCGGAAGTCTACAATTGTCGACATACATTTCTCAACTAGATTGCAAAAACCTTTCAAATGATTCAGATCCAAAGACCATGGCCATGACAAAGTGTGAACAACACTCGGACTGAACTCATGCAAAGGGTATAATCTAGGTAGAAGTATCTTGCTCAATAATGGGAAGGTATTCATAAGCAATACCTACACCAGTTTTCTTCTGGAAACAGGATTGAGAACAACAAAGTGGTGAAACAGGGAACAAGTATTGTAGCACAAGGGTTCACACAGACACTCAACTATTCTCTAGAGGTGGAATCTCTTTCTGATAACTCATATCATTGCCAGCACAAAATCATCTATCTCTGCAGTTGATAGATGTAGTGATTACATATCCATGTGGATCACTAGATTTAGATATAGATGGTTCCCGATGGAATCTAATATCTGAATCAAAATGCAAAATGCAACATACATTGTGTAAAATTAATAAGCCACCATATGACTTATTATTATCGTCGGTACATTTGGTACAACTGACGTAGTGAGTTCTTTATGCACAAGGATTACTCCTACGCTGATGATTACCCGTACATGTCAAATGGCGGAATTTGAGACGAAGGATTTGAGCAAAACCTCGAGCACCTTCACTCATGCATTATGGTACACCATGTTGTCTATATCCAGAATATTGGATAGATTGATTGTGGACAAGTCTTATCCATCTATAATTCCCATGGTTGTTCGTTCTTTAGACATAGAGAAAGATTCATTTAGACCATGAGGAGATGGAAATAAGATGTTGGGACCTAAGATTCCATATCACCGTGCATGCATTGGATCCACCAAATACAAATGGTTGAAACTCAAGAATATCTTTCGATATCTCCAATGCATCAAACATCTTGTCCTAATCTTTCATTTTCAGAGAAATCTGGATACCAATATTGTTGGATACACCGATCAGATCCCTACTATGTCAAATCGTAGACAAGATTGGTGTTCCTGCTAGGTGTGGTAGCCATCTCATGAGGGTATTTGAAATTGACCTCGTGGCTACATCCACCAACCACTATCTCAAAGATAATGTTGCTCGTGTTGCCCGGATGCAAACATGTTACATAATAAGCAATATCACTATATTGCATATCTTACAAAGTCAAATCATGTGAATGATTTGTTCATCAAGTCTCTACCAACTTCTACATTCCAGAAATATATTCATGGAATTGGTATGTGACGGCTTCGAATTTGCAAGAATCAGGGCGGGTATCTTCCTGAACTGTTCCTGTTCAATGCATCATATTATACTCTGTTTTCCTTCATGAGTTTACTATACAGGTTCTCATAAAGGTTTTTAATGAGGTAATATCAACACGAGATCATATGTCATACTTTCAGTTTTCCCCACTGGGGTTTTTAGGAAAGTATATGCGACATATTTATTGTCCTCCAAATTCTATGAATATACTTCATATCGAGTTAACAGAGGCAATAATCATTATATGTTGGGTCATTTTCTCCTTATTTTCCCACTGGGTTTGAAGGAGTTTTACCAGCACATCCCACACTACTTCTCATATTTTTTCCATAGGGTTTTTGGAGGAGACTTTAATCGAATGATGTATTCTTATGTCAAGCGGTGATTAGGGGGAGTGTTGAAAATAATAACCAGACGGTTATTAGTGGAAATCCCCGCTCCCCATCTCATTGATGGTTCCACAGATGTGGGAACCATCACGGCAGTTGTTTCCCTGGAACGACGCCTCTTCCCTAGAGCGGCGCCTCCTCAAACCATCGCATCCCTACGATGCGACTATTCCCTTGATATAAGTGTACTTCATCCATCAATAAAGATTACAGTTCCATCGTTTTTCCTTTCGATCTTAAACACCAGCGTTGGGCGCACGCGCCGACCCAAACGTGGATATGAACGTTTGTGTACGCCTGGCCGACTCAAATGGACAAAAAGCGGACAAAATCGCCATCTGTTTGAGTCGGCCCATCGGAGTTGCTCTAACAACCCAGCTTTTAATCCATGCATGTAGCATGTACCCAAGGGCAATTTTGTCGAGAGAAAAACGAGGGAAGCTATCCATGGTATCCAAACTGCAGAGAATAGAGGACCGGAGGGAGTATTCACTAATCCCTCTGTTGGATTATGTAAGGGCATCTTCAATAGTTGTAAGATTGTTGTTGGTAGACTTTGCCACATAGGATTTTTAATGACGTGTCATACAATAAATGAGGAAAGAGAGAAAGGTTGTATGTAGATGAACCAACACCCCTTGCACAAGCTCTAAATAAGAGAGCACCATATTCATTATCTCACATCATATTGGGCAAATTAGATACTCCCTCCGTCTAGGTGTGTAAGTCATCTTACGAAAATCAAATAATCCCAAAACACTTAGGCGCGGTGCATTAACTTCTACCTCGTTTCTTGTTTCTTGACATATCAACCAATAAAAGATGTGGGATGTGCATATTTTTAATGACTTGAGACTACCAAACATGACATGCAGTGGTTAGTTCATTGCATGCAATGCTATTAATTAGCAAATAAGCATTAAGTTCTCTCGTTTTCCTCTTCTCTTTGGTCACGGTGCACAACCTAAGATGACTTACTCACCTAGATGAAGGGAGTACAACCTATTGAAGTTGTTATACGTTAAGGTGTTAGTTGATAACATGACATATTTTACCAACAAGCTAACATACAAACTATTGGAGATGCCCTAAGATGACCATGCGTTCTAAGATCTACCTTTGACAAATACTAGCCAGTTTTGTAGCTGATGCACCCTTCCCTCTCTCCCTCCCCGGACCCCCTCGTTAGCACTCTGCAAAGTGTTATGCAAATGTATGAATGCTTCCGTGTTGAGCACCGTAGACGCCTCGTCATTAACGGGAACGTCTCATCCCACTGAAAGCGCATTGTCGGAAATCCTGATATAAATCCAGAAATAATGCGAGCACCAGGATTTGAGTTGAGGATACCACTGTCCATCTAAACATCTCAATGCTCGCCCCACGTTGACTGCTCAAAAAAAAAAGAAAGAAATAATCAGTTAAGTAAAGTACTCTATATCCACGGACAGGAACTTTTGGAACATGGTTCCATGCACACCCGTTAGTACAGTAAAATAAAAAAAATGCAAAAAAAACCAAACGAATCTAAACTTTTAGGGTCAACTTGATCGACCATTTCACATCGGTGGTTTCGTGGCAAAGAAATACCAACTTTCATTCCTTAACGAAACTTCACATGTGATTAGAATGGTCAACCAAGTTTGATACTTCAAAATTATTCACCGTGCTTTCTATAGCTAGCAAAAAGTTATATGCAGTGATAGTGCTCGATAGCATAGTTAAAATGCCCACATACACCTAAAAAAAAGGTTAAAATGCCCACAATATCTGTATTGGCACTTCTTTGGTATTTGTAGAACTGCTACAAACTTATGATTATATTTTTCAAGTGATATATCAATAAAATATAACCTGTCAATAAAGTTATCCATTTAATTTCTTTGAAAAGGGGGGATGGCGGTACAAGCAATAGGAAAATAAAGACAATCAAATGTATTAAAAACATGTATTGAAACTTTCAAATTCAGAAGGTATTGCACCACGGCTGCAAGCAAATCAAGTTGTAGCTCTCCACAACCAAACTAATAATTCACTGATAAAATATTAACTTGGTCTAAGATAATTCAACACATGATGAAGAAAACCAAGAATTAACATGTGAGACTTCTTTTGACATCTGCGTTATCATAGCTTTTTCAATCATTGGTGGGGCTGTGCAAGATTGCGTAGGCCACAGTCAAGGACATTTACAGGCGACAGCAGACCAAAGATGGGGATGTTCGGCCTCCAAGAAATGTTGTTCAAACCCAGGTGCTTCAGCGAGGCTGGGAGCGTTGACTGGCGTGCTATCAGTGAGTTGAACAGCTTAAGCTCTGGCCCCGAAGGCTTTGAGAAGTGGCAACCCAACGGCAAGGAGAGCCATATTTTCCCATCTTCTTTAGTCTTCAGCGATAGTTTCATCCTCGGGTGAAGATAGCCTTCAGCAAAAGCAAGGTTAGTAAAGTAAGATTTATGATCAGCTGCAGGTAACACCTGCTAAAGCACCTACTTTTCAGAACTTCAGCAGATGAGCTGCACAGCTTTACTACAAATGACGTTACTGCCCTTAAAAGTTTTGCATTCTACTCAAATTTATAATTTCCTCTTGTGAGACGATGAAATGAACCTTAGCTCAGTTCCTCTTACTTATTCAACCACCACCTAAAAAATGTTTTGCACTTCCTACTCCCTCCTGGCGGCTTTGTAAGTTGGTTCATGGACCCTAGGTGTTTCCGGGGTGTAATTCACCCCATAATGACCTCGTATTTAATCATCCCGTAATTATTCGCCATGGCTATCCAAGGGAAACAACATCCACCAATGCATGCAGGTTTCGCTAGCCATTTACTACTGTAGTTGATAGAGGATTGGGCAATGGGAGATGTCGTTGATAGAGGATTGCATGGAGGCGCATGCATAGATAATGTAGAGTACTCCCTCCATCCTTCAAAGAGTGTACTTCCAACTTTGCAGGAGGCTCAAACTATCTCAAGGTTTGATCGAGTTTGTGCAAAAATATATCAATATTTGTGAAACCAAATAGAAGTATGATGAAAATATATATTATCATGAATCCAATGCTACTAATTTGATGGCATAAATGCTGGTGTACAATTGTATAATACAGTCAAACATAAAAATGTTTGACTTTCCAACAAAGTTGGAAGTACTCTTTAAAGGATGGAGTACGCGCGAATTTTGGTATGCATGGAGGATGCCAACAAACGCTGCATTAATCATGGGAATCAGCCACGGGCCAAAGAATCAATAAGAAGTGTAACCACGCGTCTTGGTCGCAGCGCAATGGTACTCCTGATACCCGTCAAGAGGGACAACCAAATTTAGGGTCTCTCACAGCAAGGAAGTTCAACCAACCAGTAAAGAAGATCCAAAAATTTGTAAAAAAAACACAGCACCATACCATAGAACAAGCATCATCAATGTTTACCTGATTCTGATCCTGATGAGGTCAAAATGGCATGCAGGGACTGTAGTGTAATGGTCTGCCCTATATTACCACATTCATTCGAACTCAGTGGCTGTACAAGAATAGTTAAATATCAGTGAATTGAGATGGCAAGATGAACACATCTACAACATAAAGATCAATAAAGCATACCTGATTGGTTTCCTCGAAATTCAATGTTCTTGGTGCAGATGTGGCTTCCCCAGCACATGATCTTGAGCAAATTACAAGAAAAGGAAGTTGTCAAATGTTATCATGACAAAATAGAAAAATATGAAATTATATCAACAAATTTGGACCATCGCTGTAAAAAAGTTGTCCAAACATATAGAACTTACAGTGGATCGTAACCCAAATCAGGTACAGAGGTATCACCATGGATCTATGACCATAAAAATAGGAAGTTAGGTCATAAAATTATTCAAAACGAGGAAGGAAGGACAGGTCACTTACTGTTGCATTATTGAGGGCATTCTCAGAGTAGTTTGTCTCTGTGGATGGGAAAAGACCTGTAATATGATGAAAATCATTAACAAACTCATAAAGTCAATGCAGTTGGAAACATGGGTTTCAGCAGCAACAGGACAACAGATTTAGCACAATAATTCAAAAGTATGGTCCAGGACATGTTTGAATGCAAAGTAAATTTGGAGTACTCATGCAGTGGTAAAACAGATTGTGGTCTATATAGTAGTTTGAGGTGACGAACTGCATACACTATTCCACAGATGTGTAAATTCTGTAATAAATTCTTCCAAGACCATTAATATAAGAAAAGGCTTGCTGCAATTACAGTTGTACTTGGAAAAGTTACCCGCAGTTCTCATTTTTTCCTTTAGTACGAATTTTTTAGAGTATTAGAAGTTCTTCCCTAGAGATCTTCTACATAGAAAAGAGAAACACCTCTTTCGTTTCACATGTTGGCTAGCTTCATTTATATGGTTGATTAGGTTTTCCATGGCAGACTGTGAATCCTAATAGTATAAGCAAACAACCTCAAAAGAAGACTAGGTAGCAACATAAGCACAATAGCTTACAGAACCAAATAGAGAAGCAAACCTAGCAGTATGAAGCACTATTCATGTGAGATGCACAATAAATACCTGGAGTTGTATTATTCAGATAATAGGAGAATGTAGAGGGAAGCAACGTTGGTAGAGCATAGCCACCTTCCGCATAAGTATATGGTTGAATTAGTCTCAACATCTTCTTTTCAATGTCAACACCAACAATCCATGTCTTGTAATCTTCAGGTTTCACCTTTGCTAAAAGGTAGACAACACTGTCACCATGAATGCCAAAGGTCGGGCAATATGTTTTCAGGTTCCTCAATGTCGAGTTTTCAGCAAAAGCAAGCCACTGAGGCGACACCTTACAATACTTTGGGTCATACTCGGAGATTTCATCAACATGAACAGCATGGGTCCTGAGCCAATAGTCCCGTGAAGGAAACCTAAAATATGACTGGATCTTCCAACCATCAGGGACAATAATAGGTTCCGCTTGCTTTAAAACAGGATAGATGAGCTCCGAATCATGTATGATATCGTTGCTGTCAAAATGCTGCATCGTCTTGGAAATGATATTAGAAGTCTCATCACGAGCAATAGCTGGTATGCAAAAATTATCAATCTCAATGAACTTGAAGATCCCATTGCGGTAGGTGACATCCCGGATAAACTCCACATCTCCTCCAATTACATGGGGATTGTTGATTTCAGGTTTGGGGAGAGGGATGAGTCGGAGAACTGGGTCATTATCAAGCACCTTGCAGGTGACAATGCCACGCCAGAGGTCTACCCAGCCAAACTCATTTGCTCCAAGCACGAGCACCTTATTGAATTGACAAGGCAGGTCGTCATTTGTCCTGACGGCAGGAGATTCCGGCAGCTGCAACGGCTTGGTGCTCCACTGGTGCGTCTTAGACGAGTAAACGTGGAGGTCGTAGTGCCCAAGGTCCCTACCCACAGAGAGATCGGCAAGGACATAGTTGTCCTCGTCATCGGGGCAGGGAACGATGCTCAAGCATATCGAATCGCAACTGCTACCTAGAGGAGTTGACGGGATAGGTTCGAGCGACGGTTTGCCGCCCCCTGCCTTGTACATGAAGTACTCGACGAGATTGCTTCTGTCGCTTCGATTGATGAAGAGCAAACGAAAGAGGACGAAACCCTTAGCTGAAAAGAGAAACAGTGGCTGGAAGTCGAAGTCGTCGTCGTCGCCCTCGAGCTTGGAGAGGTGGAAGCAGAAGTAGGAGACTTCCGGCGGAGGCACGAGGTAGAAGGCCACCTTGACGGCGCGACCGCCGAATGTCTCCGACGTAGCGCTGGCGGAGTCGACGCGGTCGAGCTCGTCGTCGTAGCCCTTCTTTTCGAGGAGAACCCAAGCAGGATACGAGGGAACGGTGGCGGCGGCGGCGGCGGCATCGGCGGCAGAGGTGGCCATGGCAGGCAGCGCAAGAGGTGGGCGCGGATCGGATTTGGGGCCTAGGGTTTGTTGCGGCGCAAGGCGTGGATGCAGCGCGAATTTGGGGATCTAGGTTTGCCTCTCCACGGGGTGACCTCCGGTGTAGTCCTGGCCATGGGCCGCCCGGCCCGGACAGCCCGGCCCGACCCGGCCCGAAAAAGCCCGGCCAGACCCGGCCCGACGCTGCTCCCGGGCCGGGCCTGGGCCTAGGTTTTGAGCCCGAAGACTAGGTCGGGCCGGGCCTGGGCCCGCTGTTTATGACATTTACTGAAGAGGCCCGGCCCGAGGCCCGACGTGTTTTTTGCTGTGATGGGCCGGGCTCGGGCCTGAAAACTAGGCCCGACGGCCGGGCCGGGCCGGGCTTGGGCCTGAGTTTTCTACCTCGGGCTTGGTCAGGTCCGGCCCGAAGCCCGGCCCGGCCCGGAGGATGGCCAGGTCTACTCCGGTGCTATATCGCGTATGCTACGGATACACGCTGGCTTTTTTTTTCTTTTTTTCTTTTTTGAGAATCTCGCATACACACGCTGGCTAGCCTGCACCGTCGGCTTGATGGGCCGACTTAGTGCGGCTGCGGCCCAACAGGTAAGTTTATTTTTTTCTCCTTTTGCGAACAACTGAATTTTATTTCGAAATCACTGGTTGAGGAGCGCTCTCCGCAACGATTAGTCGGGGAGTGCTCCGGACGCGACAAGTGTCACACACGGAGTGCTCGTGAGACTTTTCCGGGGCGCTCCCGTTATTTCCGGTTTTCCTTTTTGGTTTTTCCTTTTTTTTCAGTTTAGTCCTTGTACTTTTAGTTTTTTGTAATACATTTTTGATCTGTTTGTCTTTGGTGTTGTCAAACCGTCGCCGCCGACTAGGCTTTTGTTGTCGTCCTCGCCGCCCGCCGCTCTTGTCTCCTGCTTACGGCGGCCCTTCTTTACCGCGACGACGCTTCCCCGTTCGCACCATCATCGTTGCCTATCAGTTGCATTCATTGGTTCCCTGTTTCCTTTTTTTCCCTATTTGTTCTCATTATATTTCTGGGATCGAGATTTATCGGGTAATTACAGGTGGGGGCTTCCAATATTATCAGATGTCAACTTTCAGCTCGGTTTGTGCAATTAGTTCTTGATAATCATTGTGTTCTTTGCAGGTATGGCTTGTCCTTTTTGCCGTATGCCGGGTTCGTCTATTGATTCTTCTGTTGATGTGTTCAGTGTGGTTTTGGATCAGCGTTTTTCGAGTCGTGTTGTAATAATGACATTTTATAATTGATCAATTTTTGGCACACATACTAAAGAAATATGCCCTAGAGGCAATAATAAAGTTATTATTTATTTCCTTATATTATGATAAATGTTTATTATTCATGCTAGAACTGTATTACACTAGAGGCAATAATAATGTTTATTATTCATGCTAGAATACTATCTCGGTCGTTCGATCACGATCGCGTGGCCGAAAACCGCATCTTATTTGGACTCTCCTAGCTCCCAGAATCTATAAATAGGTCCCCCCTCCATTTTTCGCGGATGAATCCCCCTAACCCTAGCTCCGCTCCCTCTCCGCCGCCGGACACGTCCGGATCGGACCGGACGCGTCCGCCCTCGCCCTCGCCCAACCAGGAGCCGCCACCTGTCCCCGCCGGTGTCCTCTGTCTCCTCGCGCCGCCGCGGGCTCGCTCGGCCCGTGCGGGGCCCCCG
>NC_041385.1:772058740-772061312 GCF_002162155.2 Triticum dicoccoides
CGTGCCCGGCCTCCGAAGAAGCCCAGCGAGCCTCTCCGCCCCGTCCGCCGCGGATCCAGCGCCTCCGGCCGCCGGCCTCATCTCTGCGCCGCCCTGCGCTGGGGACCGGCCAGATCTGGTCGCCCGCCGCCGGATCCGCCCCATCCGGCGCCCCCTCGTCCATCTCCTCCGCCGGCGCCGTTCCCCGACGTCACAGGAGCGCCTCGCCGCCGTTCCCGACCCTGTCGGCGCCTCCTCCGCGCCACTCCAACGACCCTGCTCCGACAAACCTCGGGTCCCGCGCCAGATCTGGATCTCGAAGGTTGACCCCTCCTTTTTTCCCTAAGGCTCGAAATTATTTGCATTTTTGTCTCCTGTTCATCGCATCATAACTCCGCATCTGTGGCTCCGTTTTGGGCGTGTAGTATATCAAATTGTTCGTTGTGAGATGCTCTTCATTTCATTCCGTTGTGCCATGTTTGTTTGAGGTCATCTTGATGCCCGAATCATCGTTGCAAGAGTGCTATGTGATGTTAACATGCTGAAACTGTTATAACTTGCTGTTTTGTCTTTTTCATTGCATTTTGTGTGTGCATCCTATGAGCTTGATGTCTACACGAGTGTTGAGCTACATCATGCCATCTTTTCAGAGGTGCAATCCATGTATTTTTGTGAGTCTTGTACTGAGTGCATCGAGCTTGTTAAGTAGTGTACTTGCTGTTACTGTTTTGCTAGGCTGAATCTGTTACAACACGATGCTATATAAACCTACTACTACAAGTCATTCTATGCATAATCTGGAGTTGTTCACTAATGATGTTTTGTTGTACATGTCTTGCTCTATCCATTCATGCCCCTGGTTGCATTTATAGCCTGCTATAGCTTGTTGCAATCTTGCTGCAAACTTGTTAAAAAATGTTGCTGTCAGCCTGTTAACATTAAGTTCAACGTTGCCATGTGTAGCTTCGCAAACATGTATTCTTACTGTTGGTCATCTTGCCATGCCATGTACTGCTCTGTGGTGAGTGGTTCAAGTGCACCAACCTACCTACTTATTGTTGTTCCTACCATGTATGAATCTGTCATATCTTTTGCCATGTTTACATGGGTGCCATCATATCTTCTGTGCCTTTTTGGCTCATGGTCAGTAAGGGACTCTTGTTATATGCAATTAGTAGATTCATGCCATACTTTTGTTTGCCATGATAATTTCTTGTAACATGTTGTTTGATAGCTCTAAACATTGCAACCTGATGTTATTCCTGCTAAGTCTGTAAACTGTTATTATTTGCAAACTTGCCATGCCCTTTTGAGCATGTTCTAGTGATTTCTGGAGATAGCTCAGTGTTCATGTTTTGTTGTGATTTACCTGTACATCATGTCCATTCCTTTTGTTTTCACGTTGGGATGCTGTAGCATATTGTTTTGATTCTTGCTAGATGCCTAGTTGCTGTTTTGGACAGCTTGTCCTTTAAACTTGTATAGAGTGCATGTGTTGAACCGTTGCTCCGTTTTGATGTGCTCTATATGAAACTTGCTTAGAATTGCATATAGTTTCATATTATCATGTTGCATCCCTGCTTTGAGGTGTTTGCTTGATATTTGTATGCATTTTGCATCAATGCCATGTTTGACTTGTTTTGCTCATATCTTCTAGTCCGTAGCTCTGAATCTAATGAACTTTATATGTAACTTGACTAGAATCTCGTGTAGATCATCTTGGTGCATCTTAACTTACTGCTTAACAACTTGAACATAGGGTTTATTCATTTCTGGACCAATTTCTAAATTTGCATATGAGAACGTACCGGAATTGTTATATGTTGCTTCCGGCCCCATTTAAACTTGCCTTGATGTGTTGTTCTTGTATGCATCATCTATTGCCATGAGTAGCCTCATCTAGCTTGGTCATGCATCATGCTTGGTTGAGCATCATGTCATGTATATGTGTGGTGTGTTTACCATGTTCTGTGCTTCTTCTCGGTAGTTCCCGTTTCGTTGCGATCGTGAGGATTCGTTCGTCTACGCTTGGTTCGGATTCATCCGTTCGTCTTCTTCATGGACTCGTTCTTCTTCCTTGCAGGATTTCAGGCAAGATGACCGTCACCTTGGATCTCACTACTATCATTGCTATGCTAGTTGCTTCGTTCTATCGCTATGCTGCAACGGTTAACCGGGTAACCATAAAAGCCCTCTTTTGTGTGCAGCCCAGCACCCCTTCAAAGTGGTCCAAAACCCATACTAACCCCCTCCATGCTCTCGGTCGTTCGATCACGATCGCGTGGCCGAAAACCGCACCTTATTTGGACTCTCCTAGCTCCCAGAATCTATAAATAGGTCCTCCCCCTCCTTTTTTCGCGGATGAATCCCCCTAACCCTAGATCCGCTCCCTCTCCGCCGCCGGACACGTCTGGATCGGACCGGACGCGTCCGTCCTCACCCTCGCCCAACCAGGAGCCGCCACCTGTCCCCGTCGGCGTCCTCTCTCTCCGCGCGCCGCCGCGGGCCCGCTCGGCCCGTGCGGGGCCGCCGCGGCCCGCACCGCGCCCGCCGCCGCCCGGCCGCCGCCGCCGCGCGACGGCAGGCACCCCGC
>NC_041385.1:772061574-772068445 GCF_002162155.2 Triticum dicoccoides
GCCGCGCCGCCTCCCGCGCCCGGCCACCGGAGAAGCCCGACGAGCCCCTCCGCCCCGTCCGCCACGGATCCCGCGCCTCCGGCCGCCGGCCTCGTCTCCGCGCCGCCCTGCGCCGGGGACCGGCCAGATCCGGTCGCCCGCCACCGGATCCGCCCCATCCGGCGCCCCCCGTCCATCTCCTCCGCCGGCGCCGTTCCCCGAGGTCGCCGAAGCGCCTCGCCGCCGTCCCTGACCCTGCCGGCGCCTCCTTCGCGCCACTCCGGCGACCCTACTCCGACGAACCTCGGGTCCCGCGCCAGATCTGGATCTCGAAGGTTGACCCCCTTTTTTTCGCTGTCCCGAAATTATTTGCATTTTGGTCTCCTGTTCATCGCAGCATAACTCCGCATCCGTGGCTCCATTTTGGGCGTGTAGTATGTCAAATTGTTCGTTGTGATATGCTCTTTATTTCATTCCATTGTGCCATGTTTGTTTGAGGTCATCTTGATGCCCGAATCATCGTTGCAAGAGTGCTATCTGATGTTAACCTGCTGAAGCTGTTATAACTTGCTGTTTTGTCTTTTTCATTGCATTTTCTGTGTGCATCCTATGAGCTTGATGTCTACATGAGTGTTGAGCTACATCATGCCATCTTTTCAGAGGTGCAATCCATGTATTTTTGTGAGTCTTGTGCTGAGTGCATCGAGCTTGTTAAGTAGTGTACTTGCTGTTACTGTTTTGCTAGGCTGAATCTGTTACAACATGATGCTATGTAAACCTGCTGCTACAAGTCATTCTATGCATAATCTGGAGTTGTTCACTAAGAATGTTTTGTTGTACATGTCTTGCTCTATCCATTCATGCCCCTGGTTGCATTTATAGCCTGCTGTAGCTTGTTGCAATCTTGCTCCAAACTTGCTAAATAATGTTGCTGTCAGCCTGTTAACATTAAGTTCAATGTTGCCATGATTGTTGTTAGTGATCCAAGCATGCTATGAACTTGCTCTTGCCATGTGTAGTTTCGCAAACATGTATTCTTACTGTTGGTCACCTTGCCATGCCATGTATTGCTCTGTGGTGAGTGGTTCAAGCGCACCAACCTGCCTACTTATTGTTGTTCCTGCCATGTATGAATCTGTCACATCTTTTGCCATGTTTACATTGGGTGCCATCATATCTTGTGTGCCTTTTTGGCTCATGGTCAGTAAGGGACTTTTGTTATATGCAATTAGTAGATTCATGCCATGCTTTTGTTTGCCATGATAATTTCTTGTAACATGTTGTTTGATAGCTCTAAACATTGCAACCTGATGTTATTCCTGCTAAGTCTGTAAATTGTTATTATTTGCAAACTTGCCATGCCCTTTTGAGCATGTTCTAGTGATTTCTGGAGATAGCTCAGTGTTCATGTTTTGTTGCGATTTACCTGTACATCATGTCCATACCTTTTGTTTTCACATTGGGATGCTGTAGCATACTGTTTTGATTCTTGCTAGATGCCTAGTTGCTGTTTTGGACAGCTTGTCCTTTAAACTTGTATAGAGTGCATGTGTTGAACCGTTGCTCCGTTTTGAGTGTGCTCTATATGAAACTTGTTTAGAATTGCATATAGTTTCATATTATCATGTTGCATCCTTGCTTTGTGGGTTTTGCTTGATGTTTGTATGCATTTTGCATCAATGCCATGTTTGACTTGTTTTGCTCATATATTCTAGTCCGTAGCTCCGAATCTAATAAACTTTATATGTAACTTGACTAGAATCTCGTGTAGATCATCTTGGTGCATCTTAACTTGCTATTTAACAACTTGAACATAGGGTTTATTCAGTTCTGGACCAATTTCTTAATTTGTATATGAGGACGTACCGGAATTGTTATATGTTGCTTCCGGCCCCATTTAAACTTGCCTTGATGTGTTGTTCTTGTATGCATCATCTATTGCCATGAGTAGCCTCATCTAGCTTGGTCAAGCATCATGCTTGGTTGAGCATCATGTCATGTATATGTGTGGTGTGTTTACCATGTTGTGTGCTTCTTCTCGATAGTTCCCGTTTCATTTCGATCGTGAGGATTCGTTCGTCTACGCTTGGTTCGGCTTCCTCCGTTCGTCTTCTTCATGGACTCGTTCTTCTTCCTTGCGGGATTTCAGGCAAGATGACCGTCACCTTGGATCTCACTACTATCATTGCTATGCTAGTTGCTTCGTTCTATCGCTATGCTGCGCTACCTATCATTTGCTCTTCAAGCCTCCCAATTCGCCATGTCAGCCTCTAACCTTTTCACCCTTCCTAGCAAACCTTTGCTTGGCTATGTTACCGCTTTTGCTCAGCCCCTCTTATAGCATTGTTAGTTGCAGGTGAAGTTGAAGATTGCTCCATGATGGACAGGATTAAGTTGGGATATCACAATATCTCTTATTTAATTAATGCATCTATATACTTAGTAAAGGGTGGAAGGCTCGGCCTTATGCCTGGTGTTTTGTTCCACTCTTGCCGCCCTAGATTCCGTCATATCGGTATTATGTTCCCGGATTTTGTGTCCCTAACGCGGTTGGGTGATTTATGGGACCCCCTTGACAGTTCGCTTTGAATAAAACTCCTCCAGCAAGGCCCAACCTTGGTTTTACCATTTGCCTCACCACCACCTACTTTTCCCTTGGGAGTCGCTCTCTTGAGGGTCATCTTTATTTTAGCCCCCCCGGGCCAATGATTGTCTAAGTGTTGGTCCAAACTAGAGCACCGTGCGGGACCATCCCTTGGGTTACGTCGGTACCTTTACGCTTCGCTTATCCGGTGTTGCCCTGAGAACGAGATATGTGCAGCTCCTATCGGGATTGTCGCCGCATCCGGCGGCTTTGCTGGTCTTGTTTTACCATTGTCGAAATGTCTTGTAAACTGGGATTCCGAGACTGATCGGGTCTTCCTGGGAGAAGGAATATCCTTCGTTGATCGCGAGAGCTTATCATGGGCTAAGTTGGGACACCCCTGCAGGGTATAAACTTTCAAGAGCCATGCCCGCGGTTATGTGGCAGATGGGAATTTGTTAATATCCGGTTGTAGATAACTTGACACCAGATCCGAAATAAAACACATCAACCGCGTGTGTAGCCGTGCTGGTCTCTTTTCGGCGGAGTCCGGGAAGTGAACACCGCTTTGGATATGATTGACGTAAGTAGGAGTTCAGGATCACCTCTTGATCATTGCTAGCTTCACGACCGTTCCTTTGCTTCTCTTCTCGCTCTTATTTGCGTATGTTAGCCACCATATCATGCTTAGTCGCTGCTGCAACCTCACCACTTTACCCCTTCCTTTCCCATTAAGCTTTGCTAGTCTTGATACCCATGGTAATGGGATTGCTGAGTCCTCGTGGCTCACAGATTACTACAACAACAGTTGCAGGTGCAGGTTATGCGATGATCATGACGCGAGAGCGATGCTTGCTTGTTTTGGAGTTCTTCTTCTGCTTCGTCGATCAGGGGATAGATTCCAGGTCGGCAGCCTGGGCTAGCAGGGTGGATGTCGTTTGAGTTTCTGTTTGTGTTTCATCCATAGTCGGATGGTGCTCTTTTGTAAGATGATGTTGTATTCGTGGGGCATTGTATGCCTTTTGTATGTATCCCTATCTATTATGTAATGTTGATGTAATGATATCCACCTTGCAAAAGCGTCTTCAAGATGCGCTTCTATCCTTGGTGGGACCTTCGAGTTCCTTTAGGATAGGATCGCATCTTGGGCGTGACAAGTTGGTATCAGAGCCTCGACCGACCCTAGGAGCCCCCTTGTTTGATCGTGTAGTTTGGCCGTTGTTGAGTCTAGAAGAAAACTATTTTCAGAGTCTAATTATATCAGAGAGTAGGAATTCTTTTTACTCCTTAGCCCCTTCGTCGCTCTGGTGAGGAATCTTGACGTAGGTGTTTTGAACTACTCCTCTTCATCTTCAAATTTTCTTTAGGATCACGCAGTTGGTTTTTCGATCGTTGTTCCTCAGCTCTTCGCATCCGGTGCATTTCTCGTCAAGACGATTTGACGCTCTTTGTTTTTGCAAGTTCAATCCTTAGTTGCTTTCTTTTCCCACCCGCCCACCCCTTTTTCTTCTCGGAGCCGGAGTCCGTAATCGAGTATCCATCCTACTCGTGCGAAGCCTTTGCTTTCTTTCAACCGGTGTTTTCCCTTCAAGATATTCGTCGGTGCCCCCTTCCAAGTTGCCTTTGTTTTTCCCGCTCTCCCACCCTCTTCTTCCCGGAGCCTGAGTCTCTTTCGAGCATCAATTTCATTCGTGCGGAACCTCTTCTGGCTTTCGTAAATTATTTCAACCGGTGAATTCTCATCAAGTTAATCGTTGTGCGTCTCATTTTCTTTTCCGGTGGTTTCAGTTCAAGTTTTTTTCGATGTTGATCATGTTCATGTCCTTGACTCAAGTGCTTTCTTTGCTCGCTCCCCTCTCGCCAGTTTATCCTTCCGAAGTGCTCAAGACATCTCAGGAGATTCGTCTGTGTTCCAATTAATTCGAGGTTGTCACCTCATTCAAATATTTCATTTGTTCCGGTGCATCATCTATCTGTTCAACAATCCTTTCCAACAGTGTTTTCTTTTAGTGGCCCCTAACCCACAGGTCTTTTCCCAGGATCTTACCTGACTCTTCTAATTCTCCCGGGGTTATTCTCAAATTCTTTTCAAGTGTGACGTAAGAATGAATTTCATCAGTCAGATGCCATCTCCAAGATTGTTTTAAATTCTTTTCATCTTTGGTTGAACCCTTCTTTTTTTTACATTCTACCGGAGTGCCTCAGTAATTTTGGTGGTGTTTTCTCATCGTCTTTTGAAGACCAAAGAAGAGTTTTTCCTCTAAATCTTGTCCGTTCTCTTGAAGTTTCGTGATTCTAGTTTCATGTTATCCTCTTGAATTATTCCATTTGTCAGAGATTCCTTTTATTACCCATCCGGAGTATGACAGAAGTTGTTTTCCCGTTTCTTTTCACCGGAGGCCGTCATTCCAGAAGAATTCTTTGTCCTCACATTCTCAGCTACCGTTATCCAATTATCCCGGTGCTTCGTTCAAGTATTCTTCAATCAGTTCACGATCCCTTCGTTATCTTGTCTCTTAATTCTTTCAAGTATCTTTGTGCTTTTCTAATTCTTCCCGGTGATTCATTCTCTTTCGTCAGTCATTTTTGAATTCTAACGGTGGTTCCTTCAGATTCTTTTTCCTTGATTATCATTTTAATCCATTCGTTCTTTCGAATCCTACCGGTGGTTCATGAAGACTTTCTCAAGTTTTGTGCTATACCCCCCCTTAATCCTTTTCAACAAGAATAAGTAGTATGCAAAAATCCATTGCTTGTTATCAATTTAATTTGATGAAGGATAAGCAGACAATAAATCTTATTCTTATTTCCTCAAAGTGATTAATCCTTTTCTTCGGAGTTTGTTCTTGGTGAATAAATTCTAGTTCCAAGCGTTTTCATCTTTTCTTTTCCGGAGTTCAAATTTCCTCGGCCATCTCGTCGAAGCTCCATCTTAATCATCGCAAGGCCTTAATCTTATTCTTTCCATCCTTGAATTCTATCTCATCATCCTTCTATTACCGGAGTTCTTCACAGTGGGGCGTTAGTATTCATCAAGAGTTCATCGAGATTTTGTTGGATAAATTCAAGTATCTTTTCTTCTCACGTCTTGAAGTGCAATTAATTCTCCATATTATTTTGAAGTGGAGTTTTGCATTCCTTCGTTCTTCTCAGCTATCCAATCATTTCCGTTTGTGGCCGATTTTCACTTTATGATCTTGAGATGTTACCTATAAGACCACAACAAGCTTATTCTTTTCGTTGTTGATTTTCTCAACAACTCCGTTTAAACCTTCCTTCTAAACATGCTTTCAATTTCATTCGTGGCACAAGTTGTCATTTTCTTCTCCGTTCTTTTCATTCAACTCTTTCAATTCTTTCCGGAGGTTTTGTGTCATGTCTTCATCAAGTATCATTTCCATCCTCTCTAGCTCGTGTTCTATTCCTCCATGTTTCAGCCGGAGTGCTGCCTAAATCCTTTCAGTCTTATTCATTTCTTATCTCGTTCTAATCGGAGTGGTTTCATAGTCCATCTGATTCCGTGAGCTTTCGATTCTCGTCATTCTCGTGGTTCCTCTCTTGTTCTCGAGTGTTCTCGATTCTTTGCTGCTTCTCTTGAGTTCTTGTTTCACCTCATCCCTTTTCCCTTCCGTCTCGTCCTAAGATCTCGGGACGAGATCTCTTGTTAGTGAAGGAGTGTTGTAACGCCCCGGATCTGATGCGCCAGGTGTCTTCCAGTTATTCACCATCATTGCCATGTCATTTGCTTGCGTGTTGCATTTTATCATGTCATCATGTGCGTCTCATTTTGCATACGTGTTCGTCTCATGCATCCGAGCATTTTCCCAGTTGTCCATTTTGCAATCCGGCACTCCTATGTCCTCCGGCGTTCCCTTTTTGTCTCTTGTTGTGAGTGGGTGTTAAACTTTCTCGGAATGGAACATGATTTGCCAAGCGGCCTTGGTACACCACCGGTAGACCGTCTGTCAAGTTTCGTACCATTTGGAGTCCGTTTGATACTCCAACGATTAACCGGGTAACCGTAAAAGCCCTCTTTTGTGTGCAGCCCAACACCCCTTCAAAGTGGCCCAAAACCCATCCTAACCCCCTCCATGCTCTCGGTCGTTCGATCACGACCGCGTGGCGAAAACCACACCTTATTTGGACTCTCCTAGCTCCCAGAATCTATATAGGCCCCCCCTCTCCATTTTTTGCGGATGAATCCCCCTAACCCTAGCTCCGCTCCCTCTCCGCAGCCGGACACGTCCGGATCGGACCGGACGCGTCCGCCCTCGCCCTCGCCCAACCAGGAGCCGCCACCTGTCCTCG
>NC_041385.1:772068637-772076565 GCF_002162155.2 Triticum dicoccoides
CCCTCCGCCCCGTCCGCCGTGGATCCAGCGCCTCCGGCCGCCGGGCTCGTCTCTGCGCCGCCCTGCGCTGGGGACCGGCCAGATCCGGTCGCCCGCCGCCGGATCCACCCCATCCGGCACCCCCTCGTCCATCTCCTCCGCCGGCGCCGTTCTCCGACGTTGCCGGAGCGCCTCGCCGCCGTCCCCGACCCTGCCGGCGCCTCCTCCGCGCCACTCCGGCGACCGTGCTCCGACGAACCTCGGGTCCCGCGCCAGATCTGGATCTCGAAGGTTGAACCCCCTTTTTTCCCTAAGGCCCGAAATTATTTGCATTTTGGTCTCCTGTTCATCGCATCATAACTCCACATCCGTGTCTCCGTTTTGGGCGTGTAGTATATCAAATTGTTTGTTGTGAGATGCTCTTCATTTCATTCCATTGTGCCATGTTTTTCTGAGGTCATCTTGATGCCCGAATCATCGTTGCAAGAGTGCTATGTGATGTTAACATGCTGAAACTGTTATAACTTGTTGTTTTGTCTTTTTCATTGTATTTTGTGTGTGCATCCTATGAGCTTGATGTCTACATGAGTGTTGAGCTACATCATGCCATCTTTTCAGAGGTGCAATCCATGTATTTTTGTGAGTCTTGTACTGAGTGCATCGAGCTTGTTAAGTAGTGTACTTGCTGTTACTGTTTTGCTAGGCTGAATCTGTTACAACATGATGCTATGTAAACCTGCTGCTACAAGTCATTCTATGCATAATCTGGAGTTGT
This sequence comes from Triticum dicoccoides, assembly GCF_002162155.2. Taxonomy (NCBI): domain Eukaryota; kingdom Viridiplantae; phylum Streptophyta; class Magnoliopsida; order Poales; family Poaceae; genus Triticum; species Triticum dicoccoides. Next base: position 772,069,392 of record NC_041385.1, read on the forward strand.
TCACTAAGGATGTTTTGTTGTACATGTCTAGCTCTATCCATTCATTCCCCTGGTTGCATTTATAGCCTACTGTAGCTTGTTGCAATCTTGGTGCAAACTTGCTAAATAATGTTGCTGTCAGCCTGTTAACATTAAGTTCAATGTTGCCATGATTGTTGTTAGTGATCCAAGCATGCTATGAACTTTCTCTCGCCATGTGTAGCTTCGCAAACATGTATTCTTACAGTTGGTCATCTTGCCATGCCATGTATTGCTCTGTGGTGAGTGGTTCAAGCGCACCAACCTGCCTACTTATTGTTGTTACTGCCATGTATGAACCTGTCATATCTTTTGCCATGTTTACATGGGTGCCATCATATCTTCTGTGCCTTTTTGGTTCATGGTCAGTAAGGGACTCTTGTTATATGCAATTAGTAGATTCATGCCATGCGTTCGTTCGCCATGATAAGTTCTTGTAACATGTCGTTTGATAGCTCTAAACATTGCAACCTGATGTTATTCCTGCTAAGTCTGTAAATTGTTATTATTTGCAAACTTGCCATGCCCTTTTGAGCATGTTCTTGTGATTTCTGGAGATAACTCAGTGTTCATGTTTTGTTGTGATTTACCTGTACATCATGTCCATTCCTTTTGTTTTCATGTTGGGATGCTGTAGCATATTGTTTTGATTATTGCTAGATGCCTAGTTGCTGTTTTGGACAGCTTGTCCTTTAAACTTGTATAGAGTGCATGTGTTGAACCGTTGCTCCGTTTTGAGTGTGCTCTATATGAAACTTGCTTAGAATTGCATATAGTTTCATATTATCATGTCACATCCTTGCTTTGAGGTGTTTGCTTGATATTTTTATGCATTTTGCATCAATGCCATGTTTGACTGGTTTTGCTCATATCTTCTAGTCCGTAGCTCCGAATCTAAGGAACTTTATATGTAACTTGACTAGAACCTCGTGTAGATCATCTTGGTGCATCTTAACTTGCTGTTTAACAACTTGAACATAGGGTTTATTTAGTTCTGGACCAATTTCTAAATTTGCATATGAGGACGTACCGAAATTGTTATATGTTGCTTCCGACCCCATTTAAACTTGCCTTGATGTGTTGTTCTTGTATGCATCATCTATTGCCATGAGTAGCCTCATCTAGCTTGGTCATGCGTCATGCTTGGTTGAGCATCATGTCATGTATATGTGTGGTGTGTTTACCATGTTCTGTGCTTCTTCTCGGTAGTTCCCGTTTCGTTGCGATCATGAGGATTCGTTCGTCTACGCTTGGTTCGGATTCATCCGTTCGTCTTCTTCATGGACTCGTTCTTCTTCCTTGCGGGATTTCAGGAAAGATGACCGTCACCTTGGATCTCACTACTATCATTGCTATGCTAGTTGCTTTGTTCTATCGCTATGCTGCGCTACCTATCATTTGCTCTTCAAGCCTCCCAATTCGCCATGTCAGCCTCTAACCTTTTCACCCTTCCTAGCAAACCTTTGCGTGGCTATGTTACCGCTTTTGCTCAGCCCCTCTTATAGCATTGTTAGTTGCAGACGAAGTTGAAGATTGCTCCATGATGGACAAGATTATGTTGGGATATCACAATATCTCTTATTTAATTAATGCATCTATATACTTGGTAAAGGGTGGAAGGCTCGGCCTTATGCCTGGTGTTTTGTTCCACTCTTGCCGCCCTAGATTCCGTCATATCGGTATTATGTTCCCGGATTTTGTGTCCCTAACGCGGTTGGTTGATTTATGGGACCCCCTTGACAGTTCGTTTTGAATAAAACTCCTCCAGCAAGGCCCAACCTTGGTTTTACCATTTGCCTCACCACCACCTACTTTTCCCTTGGGAGTCGCTCTCTCGAGGGTCATCTTTATTTTAGCCCCCCAGGCCAATGCTTGTCTAAGTGTTGGTCCAAACTAGAGCACCGTGCGGGACCATCTGTAGGCAACTTGGGTTACGTCGGTACCTATACGCTTCGCTTATCCGGTGTTGCCCTGAGAACGAGATATGTGCAGCTCCTATCGGGATTGTTGGCGCATTGGGCGGCTTTGCTGGTCTTGTTTTACCATTGTCGAAATGTCTTGTAAACCGGGATTCTGAGACTGATCGGGTCTTCCTGGGAGAAGGAATATCCTTCGTTGATCGCGAGAGCTTATCATGGGCTAAGTTGGGACACCCCTGCAGGGTATAAACTTTCGAGAGCCGTGCCCGCGGTTATGTGGCAGATGGGAATTTGTTAATATCCGGTTGTAGATAACTTGACACCAGATCCGAAATAAAACACATCAACCGCGTGTGTAGCCGTGATGGTCTCTTTTCGGCGGAGTCCGGGAAGTGAACACGGCTTTGGGTTATGATTGACATAAGTAGGAGTTCAGGATCACCTCTTGATCATTGCTAGCTTCACGACCGTTCCTTTGCTTCTCTTCTTGCTCTTATTTGCATATGTTAGCCACCATATCATGCTTAGTCGCTGCTGCAACCTCACCACTTTACCCCTTCCTTTCCCATTAAGCTTTGCTAGTCTTGATACCCATGGTAATGGGATTGCTGAGTCCTCGTGGCTCACAGATTACTACAACAACAGTTGCAGGTGCAGGTTATGCGATGATCATGACGCGAGAGCGATGCTTGCTTGTTTTGGAGTTCTTCTTCTGCTTCGTCGATCAGGGGATAGGTTCCAGGTCGGCAGCCTGGGCTTGCAGGGTGGATGTCGTTTGAGTTTCTGTTTGTGTTTCATCCGTAGTCGGATGGTGCTCTTTTGTAAGATGATGTTGTATTCGTGGGGCATTGTATGCCTTTTGTATGTATCCCTATCTATTATGTAATGTTGATGTAATGATATCCACCTTGCAAAAGCGTCTTCAAGTGCTTCTATCCTTGGTGGGACCTTCGAGTTCCTTTAGGATAGGATCACATCTTGGGCGTGACAATATCTTCATTGGTATTGAGGCGCTTCAAGAACTCTAGCATGCTTTCCTCTACACCTGCTTGATAAAATGGAAGCTTCCATATGTCCTCATTAATGGTATTTGGGTCAATGAACCCAATGTCATAGCGTCCAGATTTTTTCATTTCATACATCTTCATCCTGCATATAATACCACAGAAAAGAATATAGTGAGGATAATTACATGTAATGATTGATCAAAATTATCACTACATAACTAGCTTGGGACTTAAATTACAAAAAGAAATCACTTACAGACAATAGCAACTGACGATAGACTTGTCGAGTGCGTCTTGATTGTATAACTGAAACAGTTCTGGATACTCAATGGCCAGAGCTTTCTCATGGTAATGATGCTCATGCTTGACATTCACCATGAGGGCCTCTCGATTGGAAATCTTGGTAATGTTCATGTACCATTGATGCAATTCATACATTCTTGTTGGGAGGTCCTTGACCTTGTCTGGATGGACCAAAGGTTGGCCCCAGACATATTTCCATTTTATTTCCGATTCTCTAAGCGGAGACATGGGCTCGATTTCGAGGAGTTGTCCAACAGAGATCTTGAGCATTTCAGCCTGCATTATATGCTCCTCCTTTATTACCACATCTCCCTGCTGGGGAACACTAACGGTTTGCCCACAATAATATTTGGCGCGCGTACTCCTCTCATGTGTTGTTGGCACAACAAGCGGGGGGATCGCTTGCGCCGCCTGTTCTCCCAACTGGGGAATGGTTTTCCCGCATTTTTTGCCAGCTGCTTGTTGGCTCGAGCTCGAGCTCGCTTCCTTCTTTAGCTGTTCTCGATGTAGTTTCCTGATTTGGTGCTCATAGTCCAAGTCAACAGGCTTGGGAGCTGGTTCTCTAGCCATATGAATGAAGTGGTCAATTACTTTCTCAGGCACTTTCTCCTTTGGCGGCGGTGCCGGTTTCGGTCCAAAATGGGCGTCCACTTGGGCCTGCACTATGGCTGCGTTTTGCTCCTTAGTCATGTCGTAAGGCCTCTGAGGAAGAGGAGCGAGGTTTGGACCATATTTATATCACTTGTCTCCGCCTGTACTTCCTGAACTACCTCGACTCGTACCGCTACGCACCATAGCTGCGGCATGTCTCTTCTGTGATTGCTGTAACGGCGGAGACGACTGACGTGGCTGAGTTGGACCAGGAGAAGTGGCCTGACGATGTGCCAGACTTGAAGGAGGAGGTGTGGCCTGACATGGTGCCGGACTTGAAACCGAAGAAGTGGTATGACGCTGTGCCGGACTTGAAACCGGAGGAGTCAGCTCACGCGTTCGGGGACTTGGAGGAGAAGGCAGACTTTGAGGAGGAGTCGGCTCACGCGTTCGTGGACATGGAGGAGCGGGAGTCTGCTGACTCGGTGGCGGACTTCGAGGAGGAGTCGGCAGACGACGGGGTGTCAGTGGACTTCGAAAGATGATGCAATCCTTTCTCCATAGGATGATACAATGTATGGCCTCTCCCAGTGTGCGCTCGTCTTCACCTCCAGGAATGTCAAGCTGTAGCCCCGAATATGGGTCCACCACTTCATCAACCATGACACGAGCATAGCCCTATGGAATCGGGATGCAATGGAAGGTTGCTTCGGGGGTAACTGGAAAAGCAACGCCGCCCGCCACCTTCATGGATATGTTCTTCATTTTGGAGTGTAGCTCACAGTTAGTGTTCTCTATGATGTCATCCACAGGGTATGTATCCAGCAGTGTGTCGCCCGGGGCAGAACCAACGCTGCTTCTCGGCATGGATGGGACGGTGCTATCCAATGCTGGACGATCATCCGCTTGCTGCTGCCGCTGTTGAGACCCCCTTTCCTGGCTAAGTGAGTCGATCTGCTGCTGCTGCTGCTAGAATTTGAGTGCCAGGTCCGCGTGCCTTGCTTCTAGGCCTTAAAGGCGTTCTGCGTCCTGCTTCCTCTGCTCCTCCTCCAGCTTCATTTTCTTCTCCTCCTCCATCTTCCTTCTTGCACGGGTCCTGTAGTCCTCGTTCCATTATGAAAAGCCCTCATACCAGGGAATAACGCCCTTGCCTCGTGTTCTTCCCGGGTGTTCAGGATTTCCCAGGGCGCGCGTAAGCTCGTCGTTCTCTCTGTTGGGCGTGAACACCCCCCTTCGAGCTTCTTCTATTGCGTCAATTATCTTTTGTTCGGCTCCTTTTAGATTTTCCTTCCATGAGACTTCGCCTGTATTCGGGTCCAACGCCCCCCCATGCGCATAGAGCTAAGTTCTACACCTGGGGGGCCAGTTCCTAGTAACCGGAGTGACCCCTGCATCCTCCATCTCTTGCTCATACTTATCCCATTTAGGCAATCCCACCGCGTAGCCACCTGGACCCAGCCTATGGAACTGCATCTTTATTGCGGCATTTGCCTTGTTTTTCATCGACCGTTCCTTAGATAATTCTGAATCCTTGAAGATCATGAAATCGTCCCAGTGTTCTCTTCGCTTCTCCAGTGTTCCCATGAAATCTGGAGTCTTCCTTTCATTAGCGAGGTAGTTGGCCCATACAGTTTTCTTGTGGGTGTTGAATGCAATTGCCATCTTCTTAATAGCAGCGGCCTTGACTTTCTCCACATCTGCTTCAGTGAAATGATCTGGTAGGGTGAAATGTTCCATCAGAGATTTCAAAAGGTCTTTTTTGGCTCTGTCGTCGACCCAAGTAACACCTGGACATTTAGTCTTTGGCTCTTTCCATTCTTGAATGGAGATCGGGAGTTTGTCCTTCACAAGAACTCCGCACTGACGAGTCCACTTGTCCGCAATGTTCTTAGGCGTGAGGGGTTCGCCACTAAGTTTGGTGGATTCGATGTGGTACTTTACACCATCCTTCAACAATCTGCCCGGGCCTCGCTTTGTCTTGCTGTCTGTAGAAGTAGATTTGCTCGATCCGGAGGGCTGAAAGAAGAAAGATCGATTCGTTAATATATCTTCAATAAAAAACATGTGATGATCACCATGATGCATGCTTATATAAATATACCTCGCCGGTAGTCTTTGTTATTTGAAGATCAGCATTGTCTGTGTCATCACAAACATTGTCTGTGTCATCATAATCATAATCATAGTTCATGACTTCATCAGCTCAGTCGTCGAGATCGAATATCTTTTCATCACCCTCTCCAGTATTGTTCAGATATTGGGAGCCGTCATCTGCTTCATTCAGATCATCTAGCCTGTGAGGGCTGCGTATGATGTCGAACAATTCCTCTTCTCTCTCTCTGCCTGTATTGTCCACCATAGCTTTTACTTTACTAATACACAAGAAATATAAAACAATTTAGTATTCAAATTACAATGCATGGATGCAATCAATAAGGAAAAACTGAGTCTCGAATACATCGTCTCGAATATATAATCTCGAATACATCATCGTCTTAATATATATAATCTCGAATACATCGTCTTGAATATTATATATCGAATACATCACTGGCTAGGTACCTAATAAAGATGGAGTACTACCGAAGAATCTAGGCCACTCGCGGTCCCTGGGGCACGGGCGGTGGACACCCAAAGAGAAGGAACCGTCACAGGATCATATCTCCGGTCATCTGCCCAAAGAACCTGCCAAGTATTGGAGAACCTGACGTCCATAGCAGCCATGTAGCGATGGACGTGCTCGTCCTCCTCCCTGACACGGCGACGCACAACCTCCGGCGGTGCCGACTCCCTCTACACCGAATGTGGCCCACGCGAACGCCACCAAAGGACATCAGGGTCGACGACAGGACCCGAGGCCGGGTTCCTCACCAAGCGGCGCGCCCCTCCAGGTAGCACCTCCCAGTGCCAGCCCGGCGGAGCCCAGTCTCGGACATGGGTCCTCTGAAGCAGGACGTCGTCGGAAATGGGTCGACGACGAGGATGCGAGTCGGGCATATCGTCGAGAACAAATACTATATGCCCACAAAAAGTAACATTTTTTAAATGATTGGATTGTGATAACTTAAATGCTATATATATGCAAATTCTAACAATTTGACATTAACCTAATTCATCTAACTAAAACTAATTCTAAAATTTCCTGATTATATAACTAACATTTCTATAACAATTCTAATATTTATATAACTAAAAAACAGAAAAATCGCTAACATTTCTATAACTAAAAAACAAAATTTTTTATAACATTTCTATATAACTAACATTTCTAATATTTCTATAACTAAAAAAAGAATAATTTCTAACATTTCTATAACTAAAAAACAGAAAAAATTA
>NC_041385.1:772077192-772079562 GCF_002162155.2 Triticum dicoccoides
GGACGACGGGGACGGGGACGGCCGGGGCGGCGACGTCGACGGGGACGGCGACGAGGGACGGGGACGGCCGGGGTCGGCGACGAGGGGCGGGGGCGGAGACGTCAACGGGGGCGTCGATCGGGGTAGGGCGGCGCGACGGAGGGAAGAAACAGAGAGGGAAAGTGAATTTTTTCCAAGTAATGTGTATATAGGATGGACCTTTAGTACCGGTTGGAGCCACCAACTGGTACTAAAGGTCTGTTTTGGCCAGGCCAAGCGGCGGGAAGCGCCCCCTCCCTTTAGTACCGGGTGGTCGCTACAACCGGTACTAAAGGCCCCCCCTTTAGTACCGGTTGGAGCCACCACCCGGTACTAAAGGGGGTGCGCTGGTCCAGGCGGTGCGCAAGTTTAGTCCCACCTCGCTAGCCGAGGGGCTACCACATTGGTTTATAAGCTCCAGTGCGGTAGCTCTCTCGAGCTCCTCTCCTAATCAGGCCTACTGGGCCTACCTATTCTCTTCTGCCCTGTGGGCCTACTGGGCCTTTGCGGGCCTGCATCCTGGCCCAACAAAAGGTTGGGTTCCTAGTCGTATGTAGGCCGCTTTGGCCCTGTAGGCGGGCTTTTTTATTTTCTTAATTTTTTAGCTTTATTTATTTTTGTTTTATTTATTTTTGAGTTGTTTTTTTGCTGTATTTAGAGTTTATTTGTGAATATGTTTGCTTTAGGTACAAAAAATTACAAACTTTGTGTTAGTGCCGGTAGTTTTCAAATTTGAATAGTTTAAATTTTGAATTATTTGAAATTTGTGTGAATCACTAGTTTGTGAATAACTTAACTTTGAAAAAAGATTTTTCAGTGATTCTTATTTCTTATGTTTAATATTAGTGTGTTTTATCATTATATTCAATTTGGTAATGCTTAGGTTATTTAAAAAATGAAATGCCTTTGTAACAGTTGAGTTTTCGTCGGAAACCCTGATACTTCGAAAGAGATTGTCCATTTTGTACACGAAGTGCATCCAGTTTTTGTCGTAACCCTCTCTACTTTTTTGCACATGCTATTTGGATGAAATTATGATACCATGCCAACTTTCAACCTTTTCTGAGTTCATTTGAAATGCTTTTCAATTTCAGGGTCATTTAGCTGGAAAAAATCAGTAAATGCATGAAAAGAATTTGTTTGCACATAAAATTTCTTCGGGTTTCAAATGCCAAAACACATAACTACCCTAACTATTACAGAGATTCCCTCCTAGGTGTGAAACACAGAAGAAAGTGATGATAGTGAAGCCGATCACACCCTAGGTCTTTGGGTGTGAAACTTTTTCTTCGCGTGTGTCCCTTTGCGCCGTAGCCATGGAAAATCTTCATCATTTTTTTGCGGGTAAATCTTCATCATTTAACTGGATGCTCGGGTCAATATTCACTGTGAATGGAGCAATTTCATCAAACTTTTCATAATCTTCTGACATGTCTGTCTTTTCATCCACTCCCATGATGTTTCTTTTTCCTGAAAGAACTATGTGGCACTTTGGCTCGTCGTATGATCCATTCGCTTCCTTATCTTTTCTTTTTCTCGGCCTAGTAGACATGTCTTTCACATAAAAAACCTGCACCACATCATTGGCTAGGACGAATGGTTCGTCTGCATACGCAAGATTGTTGAGATCCACTGTTGTTATTCCATACTGCGGGTCTTTCGTTACCCCGCCTCATGTCATATTGACCCATTTGCACCGAAACAAAGGGACCTTCAAATCACCTCCATAGTTAAGTTCCCATATGTTCTCTATGTAACCATAATATGTTTCCTTTCCCATGTTGGTTGTTGCATCAAAGCGGACATCACTGTTTTGGTTGGTGCTCTTCTTATCTTGGGCGATCGTGTAAAATGTATTCCCATTTATCTGGTACCCTTTGAAAGTCATTATATTCGAAGATGGTAACTGGGACAACGAGTACAGGTCATTTTGAATATCGCCATCATTCAGGGCACATTTCTGCAACCAACCGGCGAAAGTCCTCGTTTGTTCGCATGTAATCCAGTCGTCAGACTTCTCCGGGTGTTTGGAGTGTAGAAAATTCTTATGTTCCACCATACACTACTAGGAAAAGGGCTATAGATGGGATGGACACTAATGGCGCACCTGCCATGTGGTGCGCCATTAGTGTGGAAAACACTAATGGCGCACCAGACACAAGGTGCACCACTAGTAACAATTTTTTTTCATTTTTCCATACATACTAATGGCGCATCTGAGCGAAGTGCGCCATTACTAGTTCTAACTAGTAATGGCGCACCAGCCACAGAGTGCGCCAGTACTGTATTCTTTTTTTTATTCTTTTTTTTGCAAAACTACTAATGGCACACCGTGTCACAGTGCGCCATTAG
>NC_041385.1:772079953-772084287 GCF_002162155.2 Triticum dicoccoides
TATATTACTCTTTTGCAAAACTACTAATGGCGCACCACCTGCAGGTGCGCCATTAGTAACCAGGGTTACTAATGGCGCATTTGCAGGTGGTGCGCCATTAGTAACCTGGGACCAACAAGATATTTTGGACAGCCACACCTACCCACTCACTTTCCCCACTTCATTCCCTCCACCTCCTTCTCCAAGCTTGTCGGCTACCTCCTCCTCCTCACCTCATTTGCACCATAGATTCATCAAAATTAAGTGGTGAAGTTACCTTTTTTTGATAGGTAAGTAAGGGGAAAGCTATCTTCATGTTGTAGATCTACTTTTTTTATCCCTAGCTCGCTCCAACAACGTGCACATGCACTTTTTGTGGCCTAGCTAGATCTATGTATGTTTGTGGTGTTGCATATATGTTTGTATTTGCAGGTACCGGTATTTGAAATGCGATAGTTGCCAATATTTTGTCGGAATGTTGATTCATTTCCGTTTCGGCGAGAATTTTGGCACTATGCATTCTTTTTGGTCCTATTTTTAGGGAAGGTCATGTCAAATTTTTTCTTGGTTCTAAAATATCGTTTTGCTCTACCCCGCAGGCGACCATGGTCCGCATGATGACCGAAGGCATCGTGAATAGTTTTTGAGCTCCGCAAAGGCCGAGATGCTTCAAAAGAACAAGACAGAGATAAGATGTCCGTGTCGAAGATGCAAGCTAAAGAGCCTTATTGTGGACCCGGATTCCGGGCAGGTGCGGGTCCACCTACTCTTGCGTGGTTTCATGGATGGCTATCGGTGGCAAGGTGATGAAGATGACTATGAAGTCGTCCATGGGGGCCGGGACATGATCATGACGGTGATGCTGTACACAATCATCATGTAGAAGATGCCGGACATGATGATGAGGAAGATCAAGACGAAGGGCATGATCATGAAGATGAAGACGCCAGAGCAGACGACGATGGAGGCTGGGTGCAGGACCCTCATATTCAAGAGCTACTTCTCAAGCAGATGGATAACGCAAGAGCTGCCGCCCGAGAGAAAGCCAAGCTGGATCAACTGGAGATAGACGCGGTTACTCCATTGTATGAAGGATGCAGGCCCGAGGATACCCGCCTGAAAGTAACGCTCATGGCTCTGGAGATCAAGGTAAAACACAAAATGACCGACGCATGCTTCGACAAGAACATGTCATTCTGGCACGAACGTCTTCCCAAGGGGAACAAGTGCCCGCCCAGTTTCGAGGAGGCGAAGAAAATCGTGTGTCCCCTGGATTTACCGCACGTGAAATACCATGTGTGCATGAACAATTGCATCATTTATCGGGACGAGCACGCGGAGTCTACCATATGTCCGGTGTGTTGCGTCACTCGATACAAGAAGAGGAAGAAAGCTCCTCGAAAATCGGTGTGGTACTTTCTGATCACTCCTCGTCTGCAGCGGTATTTTGCGGACCCTAAGGTAGCAAAGCTCCTGCGTTGGCACACAGATAGGGAGGAGAAGAAGCGGGAAGATGACAAAAATGACCCGGAGATAAATAAAAAAGACAATATGCTGAGTCACCCTAAGGATGCGAGCCAGTGGCAAGCGTTGAACTTCTAATACCCAGAATTTGGGAAGGATCCAAGGAACATCGTGCTGGGCGCGAGCACTGATGGAGTCAATCCGTTTGGCAGCCAGAGAAGCACACATAGCACCTGGCCTGTGTTTGTGTGGATGTACAACCTTCCCCCCTGGTTGTGCATGAAGAGGAAGTACATTCACATGAGTATGCTAATTGAAGGGCCGAAACAACCAGGGAACGACATCAATCTGTATCTGGGGCTGCTGAAAGAGGAGCTAGACACGCTGTGGAAAACGCCAACCAATACGTGGGACGCCGCAGAGAAAGAATATTTCCCTATGAGAGCCGCACTGCTCACGACGGTGCACGACTATCTCGGTTACGGATATCTCGCGGGGCAGGTAGTCCACAGATTTTCTGGATGCGTAAGGTGCATGGATGACACAACGTATCGCCAGCTAGATAGAGATCCCGGGTCTTCGAAAACCGTGTTCATGGGACATCGAAGGTGGCTTCGCGACGATGACCCGTGGAGGAAACGCAAGGATCTGTTCGATGGTGAAACCGAACCCCGAAGACGCCCGCGTACGAGGAGCGGCGAGGAAATAGATGAGCTGTTGAAAAATTGGAAAGATTGGCCACTGCCGGGAAAAAAGCAAAAGGCGCCAGAGCCGGGAAATAAGTGAAAGGCGCCAGAGCCGCTGCTGAAGGTATGGAAAACAAGGTCTGTTTTCTGGGACTTGCCGTACTGGAAGATCCACCGTGTGCCTTACAGCCTTGATGCCATGCATATCAGGAAGAACGTGTGCGAGAGTCTTCTTAGTACCCTGCTCAACATGCCAGAGAGGACCAAAGATGGGCCGAAAGCAAGGGCAGACTTGAAATCAATGGGCATCAGGCAAGAGCTTCATGCTAATGATGATGATGATGATGATGAGGCGAAGCAGGACACAGAAAGTCGTCGCAAAGGCAACAAGGCCAAGAAGACCGGAAATGACTACCCTCCTGTGTGCTTCACTCTAAGTCAGGAAGAGATCGAGCAGTTTTTCACCTGCCTCGTAGGAGTAAAACTTCCTTACGGTTACGCGGGGAAGATAAGCAGATACCTAGACCCAGCGAAGTAGAAGTTCAGCGGGATGAAGTCTCACGACTGTCACGTGCTGATGACGCAGATACTTCCAGTTGCAATCCGTGGGATCATGGACGCGCACGTCCGTGAAATGCTATTTGGCCTATGCAACTTTTTCGACGTCATCTCTCGGAAGTCGATTGGCGTGAGGCAACTCAGAAGGCTACAGGAAGAGATTGTGGTGATACTATGCGACCTTGAGATGTACTTCTCGCTCGCATTCTTTGACGTTATGGTGTCTGCTAGTCCATATCGTGGAGGATATCATCCAACTTGGGCCGACGTCCCTGCACAGCATGATGCCGTTCGAAAGGATGAGTGTTGTCATCAAAGGATACGTTCGCAACATGTCACGTCCAGAGGGAAGTATAGCCAGGGGCTTTCTGACCGAAGAGTGCATCTCCTACTGCACGAATTATCTAGGCATCAAGAACCCCGTTGGTCTGCCCGTCAACAGGCACGTCGGCAGGCTCGCTGGATGGGGTCACCGTGAGGGTCACGGTGAAATGCATGTCGACTTCGAGGGTCGACTCGCCAACTTTGAAAGAGCAAACCTAGTCGCGCTACAACACATAGACGTGGTCGATCCTTGGGTGGTAGAGCACAAAACCTTTATTGAGAAGACGTACAGTGACCGAGGCCAACAGAGGACAGACGGAGATATAATCAAAGAGCACAACTCATGTTTCACGCGTTGGTTCAAGTAGAAGCTTCTGTCGTACCCTTTACATGAGGATTCTTCCGTGGAAGAACAACTCATATTCGCCTTGTCATAGGGCACCGAGCACAACCTGATGACCTATGAGGCATACGATATCAACGGCTACACATTCTACACCGAGAACAAGGACATGAAGAGCGATGGTTATCAGAACTCCGGGGTAACGATGGAATCCTACACCGGTAACGACAAGGACAAATACTACGGAAGGATCGAGGAGATCTGGGAGCTGAGCTACGTTGGAGAGAAGGTCCCGATGTTCCGTGTCAGATGGGCCAAGAGCGTCCTAAAAGAAGACCGGTATTTCACCACCATGGTTATACCCGAAGCCAAATCCAAGACCGCGGGTGCAAACGTCACCCTGAAAAATGAGCCATGGGTACTGGCTTCCCAAGTGGACCAATGCTTCTTCATTACCGACCCGTCAAAGCCCAGTCGTGTTGTCGCGAGGAGAGTCAAAAGGAAGATCATCGGAATGGATGGAGTAGCCAATGAGCAAGACTTCGACAAGTACGTTGACCTGAAGATCGAACATGACGACGACAATGAAGTAGCAGCACACACCACAAGAAGAAGCAGGACCACCCTACCTAAAGGACGTCCGTTCCACAAAAGAACTCCATTTGCAAAAAAGAAGGGCAAGAAGATTGTGAACAGATAGCTAGCTAAGATCGATTGTATTTAAATCGTAGCCTTCATTTCTTGATTGTATTTCATGGGCACTTTTTGATATCATGAATATTCTAAATTTCATGGGCACTTTTTGAATTCATGAGGACACTCGATCTCGACCCCCCGCCATCTTGATCTGGATTCCCCCTCCATCTCGATCTCGATCCCCCTCCATCTCGATCGCTATCCCCCTCCATCTCGATCTCGATCCCTCCCCCGCTCCACCACCACCGACGAGCACCCCCCGCACCCGCCCCCGCTCCACCGCC
>NC_041385.1:772084523-772117838 GCF_002162155.2 Triticum dicoccoides
GCCGACGAGCACCCCCCGCACCCTCCCCCGCTCCACCGCCGCCGTGGATGATATTTTCAAATAAAAAATTTGATGATATTTTAAAAAAAATTATTACTGTTTTTATAAAAAATATTACTATTTCATATTCATATTCATTTTTTAAAAATAATAATAAAAAAGTTTAGACTACAATTGTTGTTAAACAACAATTATTACTATTTTTATAAAAAAATACTACTGTTTCATATTCATATTCATATTCATTTTTTAAAAAATAATAAAAAAATTCTTACTTATGGCGCACGGGTGGCTGGTGCGCCATTGCTATCTAAAAAAAAGAATACTTATGGCGCACTATCGCGCTGGTGCGCCATTGCTATGAAAAAAAACATTCTAATGGTGCACCGCCTGGGGGTGCGCCATTAGTAATCTTCCCCCATCCATACACCACCGCGCCGCTCCTTCCCCCTCCCTCTCGCCAGACTACTTCGATTCGTCCCTCTCCCTCCACCGCGCCGCTCCCTCCCTCGTCCGTCCCTCCACCGCATTGCCGCCGCCGCTGCCCCGACCCACTACGCCACAGCCGCCCACGCGCCCCCGCCGCCTCCCTCTCCCCTTCCTCCCCCTCGAGCGCCGCCTCCCCCCGAGCCCCGCCTCCCCCCTCGAAACCCTAGAAACCTCGGAGCCGCCCGATGTCCACCAGGAGAGGAGGCCCCACGTCCAGCAGGAGAGGAGGCCCGCGACCTCGCCGTCGTCCAGCAGGAGAACAGGGTACTAATCCCTTTTCCGGTTGTCTCTTGCTAATTTTCTTATTCATCTCCTCCAATCTATGACGCGTTCTCATCTATAGCTGTGTTGTGCGGTTGTGTTGTGTGAAGGAAGGACTTGGTTCAACTTGGATACAGAGAAGCTGCTGCTGTGGGTTTGACTTGTTTGGATTTGATTCCCCTGTCACCAAGGTGACCACTTGTCTCGCCTCTCTCCCCCTCTGTACAAGTTCATGGCTGTGGAGTGCTATGGTCGATGCTTGTCTCAGCTGTATGCATTTGATTTCAGACTATATAGCTTGTATATGCAAAGTGGCTAGGGTTAAATAGGTCTGTACAGTAAAACATTTGCTTCTTATTGTACATGACTATGTTTATTGTGCTGAAACATCTGTCTGATCTAATTAGAATGTATATGGGAGTTAAATAGGTCTGATTTTTGGGTAGAGGCAGCATCCATGTATTTGGGTAGCTAGTGGTTGTTTTTTGCTGTGTTGCAAGAAAGGAGATAATGTTGGCAGAATGTGCTTGAGGAAGAAAAGTAAAAAAGTGATTGGAATCGCATGCCTAGAATGCTGTTCACTTATTGTCTTCATATTTAAAATCATCTGTTTTAAGTAAAGTAGGCTCCGAGAAAAACCTTCCAGAAAAAGCTAAACAGCACAAATATACTGCTCTTGGATTGATGATTTGATTATGTAGCATTCTGTTTGGGAGGCTCTAATGGAGGATAGATTGGAAGATTATGTTATTATTTGAGCAAGTTCACTGATGTATTTAGTCAGATAAAAAATACTGACGCTTAATGCTTTACATATTGTTTTGGAAAGATCATATCAAACATTCTGCTTATGTAATGTATGTTTAGAGGGTGGAAGTAACTCTTGGTGAAATATCTGCACTTACATGACTAAACTATTTGGCAAATGACATATTGACTTTGCTTGCCAAAATGTGCATTCTCTTTTGAATTACAAGCATAGACAGTCCATACACTCTTTCATAATCAATGCATCAGGGATGATTATCATGTTCTTACTAGGTTGAACAAACCAAAGATCTGATCACAAAACAGGCTCAGCCTAAGAACTGTACCAACAGTTGCACAAACTTGGGGCTGCACAAATTTGGTGCTGCACAAACTTGCTCCTAGGCCACGAGAGAGATTGAAATTGAGTACTCCTAGGCCAAGAGAGAGATTATGTTAAAAATTAAGTTAAGCAGGCATGGTACTCTTATTTTGAAGTAAAAATTCAGTTTAAAAGTCAGTTAAAAGTCCAGTTTTCGAGCTTGGCATCGATAAATAAATTGTCCCTTCTTCTGCATTTGACAAGTAATGACTGTTGATAAGCTGAGGCATGGATTAAGCTGTTTCTTTGCTCTGAATTACTTGTGATGCCTCTGAATTACTTGTGATCACATTGAGAAAGACTTGTAAAGATGATGATCATCTTTTACAGAAAACAATTTGTGATCATCTTGCTAGTTTGCTGGGTTTTGTCTCCGACCATTGTGTCATGATGATATTGCAGGTTCCCCGAGAGGCCCTTGAGTTTGCCGGAATGTCTATTAACTTCTGTTCCGGCAAATTCGGGTACTCCATATGTCCTATTTTTAGCAAAGGTCATGCTAAATTTTTCCGTGAATTTTAGCATGACTTTTCTAAAAATAGGACATATGGGGTACTTGCGACTAATGCATGGGCCGGGGTATCTTAGTACTTAGTTAAGTAGGATCAACTGCCCCGCCATTCTTGCTGAATTAAACCATAGGTGGCAATAGAGCCAAGTGATTAGGCCCAACTTAGAATTCTCCTTAGCATCGATAAACCCTAGATGATAAACCCAACATAGCAGGTGGCAATAGAGCCAAGTGATTAGTGCCAAGTGATTAGGCCCAACCTAGGGTGCCTCGGCATCGATAAACCCTAAATGATGAAAACTTAACTTGGCTGCCCCGGATGCCTCGGTGTCGATGAGAACCTAAATGATGTACGCTTAGGCTTTTAGGGTGCCTCGGCGTCGACAAACCCTAAATGATAAAAGATTAGCTTTTAGGATGCCTCGGTGTCGAAAACCCTAAATGATGAGACCATGATCTTGTTCCTTGACAATAACCAACTTTTTGACCAAACTTTTTTCCTATTTAGAGCGAAACATGGCCCACAATGATGAGGCCGGTGGTTCGGGAGGCAAGCAATTCTGGGAGCTATCCCAGGAGTTGGAGAAAGAACATCACCGCTATGAGGACACCGTGGAAGACACCGATCCTGACTACACAACACCTAGTGGCGTCATGGATGACACCACTAATGGCGCCGCCGAGGATGCCACCACTGATGATGGCGGCGCACACACAGATGGCAGCCAACCGAAGAGGCAACGGAAGGACCTGCGCCCGAGCGTGCTCGACACCGTCAGGGAGGAATTTACTGAAGTGGAATCCGACGGGAATCCGACGGCGCCCAAACAAGTAGTCAAGGGGTACTCGGTTCAGCTCAGGTGCATTCTCCGGAGCATCGTCTCGATCAACACCGAGAACCTAAGGCATAAGGACCACGGGAATTTGCGCAGTGAAGGCAATGATTGACAAAGGTGGTAGTTATGACAAGATCAAGGCGAAATATCCTTTGATGCGCGAAGATGAGTACAAGGAGTTCAAGATCAAGTGCGAGAGCAGCGCAACCTCCAAATCAAGTTAGTGGGGGAAAGAAATGCGGAAGTTGAACTTAGGGGTCCACCAACTCGGTCCCGGCGGTTACAGAGTGGCGGAGCCTATATGGGACAAGGAGGACGCGGAGCGTGCCGAGCAAGGCCTACCACCCCGCTTCAAGAAATACTGTGACAAGGAGACCAGGAACTTTCTCAGGGCCCGGTACAAGGAGGACCCGGTAACAAAGGAGCTTACCACGGATCTGAAGATCAGGGCGCTCGAGCTTGTTCTGGTAAGGAATACACCCCCGTGTAATTAGCTCCATATGGTTGCATTCTAATTAATCCCCAATATTTCTAAATGGTTCATGTTCCTTCCGCAGGACACTGAAAGCAGTAGCGCGGGGTCGTCTTAGAGCTCCCCTTTCGACACCCCTTTAAATAGGGCGTTGAACGTAATGAAAAACAAGGATAAGCTCAGTAAGCCGACGTCAGCTGGTCGTGTGGCCGGCAAAGGCTTGTCCACGAAATGGTCGTCATACTATACCGCTGGTGGGCGAAAGGAGAAAAAGACCAGCTCGGAAAGCCAGTCGCGCGAGGTTGAAGCACTCAAGTCACAAGTGGCACGGATACCGGAGCTTCTCCAAGAGCAAGTGGAACAACAACTGGTAACGAAGCTCAACGCCATGGTGCCTATGTTGATTCATGGGCTGACGACGTGGATTGCGGGTGGCCAACAGGGGCCTCCCCCAGTTCCCAGCTTCACAGCCAGCAACTCGCACAGCGCGCAGGCGGCGCCATTGGTGTCTCCGGCGGCGCCATTGGTGTTTCTGGCGGAGGCGGTATTCGTGTCTCCGGCGCCGGCACGGGCATTAGAGCTTAATGCACCCGGGTGTACGTCGGCCGACACCTCGCCAGCAAGCGGCCCCTCCGTCAGTTGCACGCCCGCCGTTGGCAGTGCCTCGACATTAGCCGAGCTCGACGGCATCACGGTAACTAAGCCTCTCGGCCGATGACTTCATCTCATTGCCTTTGACTGGGCATCCCTGACGCCCTACATGTTTTCACAGGGCGCCGCCAACGTTCCTTGCACTCTTCTGCACTTCGTGGGTGGCGAGTTGGTCGATGTCGCCAAGGGCAGAATCGTTTAACCGGGCAACCCCATGTTCCACAGTAATCCAATGCCACCCACAGTGTATAGGGTTGAAGTAGTTTGGGTGCTGCCAGGCTGCGACGAGCTGTTAGCTCCGATTCGGCCCGCTGGGGCCGACGAAGAAGATGAGATGACCCTCAGCGCCTGCGTAAGCTGGCCCCTGCTTTGGCCGAAGAGCTAGATTCATTTGGGGACAGGGGACACCACCCCACAGACAAGACCGCCAGTCGTGCCGGCGCCAAGCCATGGCAAGAACGCCGCAACACTACGGGACCTACCGGACATCCCTATGCCGGACATCACTATGGCACAGGATCCGGACATGCATATGGCACAGGATCCGGACGACGACGACAACGAAGACGGTACATTTACCAACGTCGATAAGTACTTTGCCGAACATGGGTACACTGACGAGTTCTGCAGGCCTCTTTCTCAAGAACCCAACCAAGACGACCGCGATCTAGCTGGTATGGCGGAGAAATCCAATTGCAACAGGCGTCGTCTAGCGTTCAGTTCTCAGGAGACGCCTCTAGCTCTCGCCTTCATCAAGCCTCAGATAGCTGAGGTGCGAAATATTATCAGGCCCAACACGCTCAAGAAGGCGGTCTGTGAGCAGAACTCGGTCCCATTACAGGAGATCAAGAAGAAGGGACAGAAACGAAAGACTAACAAGGGCGCCGGTGCGAGCCAGCCGGCACCGAGTTCAATCCGTGCTCAGGACGGGCCACCTTCACCTAAGGATATCTCGAGGCGGGTGCATGTGGCGAGTAGGGCGAAGCTACCGACAAATATGGTCAATGCTGCAACCGGTGCTATACGGAGTCTGCACGACAATGTTCTTTCTTTGGAGAAGCGGCGTCTCAGAGAGAATGATGTGGCATACCCGATTTTCGTGGCCAAGGTGCCAGAGGGCAAGGGCTTTGTGGATGGCGACATCGGGGGTACGATCGTCCTGCGGTTTGATGACATCTTTGCTATGTTTAACCTTCATCCGCTGCACTACACCTTCGTTCGGCTGTTTTCACTGAGTATGGAGATGCGGATCATTAGAGACAAGACCCCGAACATTGTGATAGTCGACCCCTTCTACATGCGTGCCAAGCACTTGAGCAGCGCTGGGGACCGCCAAGTTGCGAGTTCACACCTCGAAGGCGTCATTCTGGCAAACCCAGATAAGCATAACTTCCTTGTGGCTTACTTTCTCGAGTAAGTCATCCCTTAACCGCCCCGTAACATATGATTTCTTAGATTTCGATCGTTTTTTTTTTGCTAACATTCCGTGTTTTGTGCAGTGACACACATTGCACACTCATCCTCTTAAGCCCGAAATATTCCATGGCCATGTATTTCGACCCGAACTGTAACTCCAAGATAGACTACACAAATATCAAGAAAGTTCTTGATGATGTTCTCCCCGGCTACGCCAAATATGGAGGCACCTTCACCAGGGCAGTTCGTAAGTACGGCAAGCACATGTCCTCCCACAATACGAAGTTCTGCTGCGTCTAGCAGCCGCCTGGCGGTCAGAAGGATGCCTACTACGCCCTCCATCACATGCGGGCGATCGTAAGGGACCATCATCACCTTCTGCTACCAGATAATCTCAAAGATTGGGCCGCGAGCTTGTCGGCAATCCAGGACGCGGACCTCAGACAAGAATTCTTTCGCATCCAGTCGGAGTTTGCGGACATCATCCATCAAGATGTCCTTCATACCTCGGGGCAGTTCTTCCTCAGATATCAACCGTCCAACAGTGAGATAGACGAAACGCTACAAATGCAGGCTGACAATGACCGCGATTTCATGAACATCACGACAGACGGCGGCTTCATCCACGCTCCTGTCCCATGAGTAGAGTCGAAAGTAGTGATGTGTAGTTCTGAAACATTGATTGGCTCATGTTGTAATTAAACTTTAATGAATTCGTATGTCTCTTTGGCTTGGACAGTCGTTCAACTTAGATGTAATCGATGCTATTTATTAGTAGGACCATGAATCATGCTATTAATGTCTTGCTTTTCTCTTCCGATCCTTTTGTTTCATACTTACATATTGCTTATGTATTGTCTGTTGTTTAGCTTGTGCATAGAGATGCCATCGTATGTCGTGTACAAGGGTAAGGTTCCCGGAGTCTACGACGACTGGGAGGAGTGTCGGAGACAGGTTCACCGTTTCAGCGGTAATAGTTACAAAGGGTGCACCACTAGGGCGGAGGCCGGATCTAGATACACCCGCTATCTAGCGGGAGAGAGGAGGGAGCGTTGGAGGAACCGGATGAAGACCAGTTTGATTGTGATGATGCTCATCGTGATGACCGCAACTCTCTTCTATGTGATGGTAGTTTAGATGATCGATTTCGACTTGTAATGTGAAGACAAACTCGATACTCACGGTCTTGAGACTTGTAATGTTTTATCTTTGTTTGGTCTTTTGAATTCGGAGACTAATATGATGAATTGTATTCGGAGACTAATCTTCTATTGTATTCGATAAATCTGCTGTTGCTGTTTGCTGCTATCTATATTCGGTCCAATAATATATTTTGTAACCTGTGCAAAAATCAGAAAAGTAAAAAAAATAAAACCTAATATTCATACAAATGGCGCATCACCTCAAGGTGCTCCATTAGTATGCCAAAGGATACTAATGGCGCATCACTACAGAGTGCGCCATTAGTGTGACAAAGCACATGGTTACGTATGCCCCCTGGGAGGCATACTAATGGCGCATGTTGTTCCATACTAATGGCGCACTACGAGGTGCGCCATTAGTATACCAGACACTAATGGCGCACCAGTGGTGCGCCATTAGTAAAAAATACTAGTGGCGTGATACTAATGGCACACCAGCAGTGCGCCATTAGTAGGCAAAACTGGTGCGCCATTAGTAGCCCTTTTCCTAGTAGTGATATACGGAGCCACCAAGGCGGAATTCTGTAGAATTGTGTAGTGTTCTTCAGTGAGAGAATGCCCGTCCATACATATTATTTGATGCCCTCCTAGCGTGCCTTTTCCTTCCAGTCTGCCCTTATGCCGCGATTCAGGTTCACCAATCGGCTTAAGGTCAGGAATGAAGTCAATACAAAACTCAATGACCTCCTCATTTTCATGGCCCTTCGAGATGCTTCCTTCTGGCCTAGCACGGTTATGAACATATTTCTTCAAGACTCCCATGAACCTCTCAAAGGGGAACATATTGTGTAGAAATATATGACCCAAAACATTAATCTCTTCGCAAAGGTGAACTAGGACGTGCGTCATGATGTTGAAGAAGGATGGTGGGAACACCAAATCGGCTCTGAACTATGGGTCGGAGCGGACTCGTGTGCGGCCTCCAGGGCACTGACCGGTAGCAGAGCTAAATCATGCCCATCGTGACAGTGCGACACGCTCGGCTGTGGCTCAACTCCATTGAAGATCATGTCCCCGCGGATGTCAGCCGTGAAGTTTAGGCTTCCAAATCTGACCTGATGGCCAGGGGCGTAGCTTTCGATCTGCTCCAGATGGCCAAGTGAATTGACCCGCAGTGCGAAGCCGCCGAACACGAAGATCTGTCCGGGGAGAAAAGTCTCACCCTGGACGGCGTGGTTGTTGATTGAAGAAGCCATCAAGCCTATCAGTGACGACACAGAGGAACTCTCAATGAAAGCACCAATGTCGGTGTCAAAAGCGGTGGATCTCGGGTAGGGGGTCCCGAACTGTGCGTCTAGGCGGATGGTAACATGAGACGAGGGACACGATGTTTTACCCAGGTTCGGGCCCTCTTAATGGAGGTAAAACCCTACGTCCTGCTTGATTAATATTGAAGATGTGTGTTACAAGAGTGGATCTACCACGAGATCAAGGAGGCTAAACCCTAGAAGCTAGCCTATGGTATGATTGTTGTAATGGTTGTTCGTCGTACGGACTAAAGCCCTCCAGTTTATATAGACAGCGGAGAGGGCTAGGGTTACACAGAGTCGGTTACAATGGTAGGAGATCTACATATCCGTATCGCCAAGCTTGCCTTCCACGCCAAGGAAAGTCCCATCCGGACACGGGACGAAGTCTTCAATCTTGTATCTTCATAGTCTTGGAGTCCGACTGACGATAATAGTCCAGCTGTCCAGACACCCCATAGTCCAGGACTCCCTCAAAGGGCCTCATAGTTCGGCTGTGGCCCAAGGAGGCCATGCCTGGGAGCTACTTCGGCCTGGTACGGTGGCTGGTGGACGCGTGTCCCTGGGTTGAGGTCGTCAAGCATTCCGCCTGCATTGAAGGTGCCCGTCGGGCCCTTGCCCGTGCAAAGGTGCACTAGGGCAGGATGGACGCTGAGAAGCTTCTGACGGACGCGCTGCCAGCGGGCAAAGAGTATCGCACGCCCGAAATGTATTATAAGAGTGTTCTGAAGGGCGCCCGCATGATTGCGGATGAGTGCTCCAAAGATGTAATATTTGAGTAGACTCGCATTGTGTTATCCTGTGCGCTGAAAACTGTGTTCATATGCGCTAAGCAATGCTTATTAATTTAAAATATTACCTTCTGTGCGGCCGTTTATCAAACCTGAGAGATGGCAAGTCTTTGGCTTCAGCCCCCATGCCACGAGTGCTGGGGTGTTCGGGATAAACTTGAGCGCTCTTGTTCCCATTGTTGGGTCCATCTAGGGAGGCGCTCAACACAACGAACGAGGCAACCGGACTTATAATGCTTGAACACTCTCACTTAGCCATAGAATTCTATAATTTTAAATTTCAGCGAAGCCCCTAGTGTTCGGAAGACCGAGTTCGGGGCGCTATCCACGCCTGGGCCGGACAAAGCCGGTTCGTCGCTCTAAGCGGCATAAGTCTTTAGGGACTCGAAAAGACCTCTCGAACAGCGACCAGCTCTCGCCTTATCATGACGATCAGTTTTAGCTTTCTCCACTAAGGCGCTCGCCCAGCTCAACCGGGGCGCAATCGCAGTGGTTCTCCTAGTGCTACCTTAGCCGATAAAACGGAACGTAAGGTACCAAAACATGGGAGCCGGGCAAACCCAACTATTGACCCAAGACATGATTCGGAGCCGATGCATATAATGCTATAAGTTTGGGGTGCCGCACTTGTGAAAGTGTTCGGACTTGTCACACCATAATGCGGGGAGCTTAAGCCCCTGGTGTATTCCGCCGTACCAAAGTGTACGGATGCAGCATGTCATAAACGAACATATATAAGAAAGAAATGCAATTATAAGCAAAAAGCGATGCATTGTTTATTCCAGAAATACTGCCATGAATGCAGAATGATACAAATAGTGCGGTAAGCAAGGGATTGGACTATTAAACATGTCCCCCTCCAGGGATAGGCTGCGGAATGGTGTATTAAACAGATTTAATGCTCGTGATGGAGACCACCTGAGTGTTCGTCGTAGCCTTTCTCCTTCCCTAGTTGTTGCATCGTGAGTTCGGCAGGTCTACTGCCGGACAGGGCCTCTAGTGAACGGAGTCCTGCGGGTAAGAAAAAAGAAAAAAGAAAAAGATCGACACACTTGTGAGCCCCTGGTGTGGTTGAGCCGCACTCTGGGCCTGTCATGGTCGTGCCCCTCCCCCTATGCCCATGGTATCTCCAGAGCGTAATGATGTACGCGAAGGACTAGTCTTGCAATTATGTGAGGACTGGGGTTGGGGCCGCATTGCTACGCGTGCTCAGAACGTGCCAGGTGGTCTTGTTGTATGTTACTCTGGGCGCATTTGGCCGTGTCCAGTCGCTTAACGGCCGGACTCGAAAATTGCCTTAAGAGGCTGCTCTGTACTTCTGCCGCGAGAGCCGCTGTGTGTTCCTCCGTTCGAAGGGAGCGTTCAGTGTTTCCGTTGACCGTGATGACTCCTCGAGGGCCTGGCATCTTGAGCTTGAGGTATGCGTAATGCGGCACCGTGTTGAACTTTGCAAACGCGGTCCGTCCGAGCAGAGCGTGATAGCCGCTGCGGAACGGGACTATGTCGAAGATTAACTCCTCGCTTCGGAAGTTATCCGGGGATCCGAAGACCACTTCCAGTGTGACTGAGCCTGTACAATTGGCCTCTACACCTGGTATGATGCCTTTGAAGGTCGTCTTTGTAGGTTTAATCCTTGAGGGGTCTATGCCCATCTTGCGCACTGTATCCTGATAAAGCAGGTTCAGGCTGCTGCTGCCGTCCATCAGGACTCTGGTGAGGTGAAATCCATCGACGATTGGGTCTAAAACCAATGCGGCGAATCCGCCATGGCGGATACTGGTGGGGTGGTCCCTTCGATCAAAAGTTATCGGGCAGGAGGAGCATGGGTTGAACTTTGGGGCGACTGGCTCCATCGCGTATACGTCCCTGAGTGCACGCTTCCGCTCCCTCTTGGGTATGTGGGTTGCGTATATCATGTTTACTGTCCGCACTTGTGGGGGGAAACCCTTCTGTCCTCTATTGTTCGGCGGCCGGGTCTCTTCCTCGTCATCGCTATGCAGCCCCTTGTCATTGTTTTCGGCAATTAACTTGCCTGCCTGTTTAAATACCCAACAATCCTTGCTGGTGTGATTAGCTGGCTTTTCGGGGGTGCCATGTATCTGGCAAGAGTGGTCGAGTATTTGGTCCAAATTGGACGGGCCCGGAGTAGTTCTTTTGAATGGCTTTTTCCGCTGACCGGGTTTAGAGCCTCTGAATCCGGCGTTGATTGCCATATCCTCAGTGTTATCGCCGTTAACGCGGCGTTTGTTTTTGTTTCGACGCGACCTGCCATTGCGGTCCTTGGTATCCGGACTGCCAGAATTTTTGCTGAGGTTGTTACTGCGGGCTAGCTAGCAGTCCTCTCCCGCGCAAAAGCGGGTCATGAGTGATGTGAGGGCTGCCATGGATTTCGGCTTTTCCTGTCCTAGGTGCCGGGTCAGCCACTCGTCGCGGATATTATGTTTGAAGGCTGCGAGGGCCTCTGCATCCGGACAATCAACGATTTGGTTTTTCTTTGTTAAGAACCGTGTCCAGAACTGTCTGGCCGATTCGTCTGGCTGCTGAATTATGTGGCTTAGGTCATCGGCGTCTGGTGGTCGCACATATGTGCCCTGGAAGTTGTCAAGGAATGCGGCTTCCAGGTCCTCCCAACACCCAATTGACTCTGCTGGCAAGCTATTAAGCCAATGCCGAGCTGGTCCTTTAAGCTTGAGTGGGAGATATTTGATGGCGTGAAGATCGTCAACGCAGGCCATGTGGATATGAAGGAGATAGTCTTCGATCCAAACTGCGGGGTCTGTTGCGCCATCGTAGGATTCAATGTTCACGGGTTTAAACCCTTCAGGGATTTGATGATCCATTACTTCATCTGTGAAGCATAGTGGGTGTGCGGCGCCTCTGTATTGGACTATATCACGACGTAGCTCAAGCGAGCTTTGTCTACTGTGTTCGGCCCGGCCGGAGTTGCTGTATCCGGCGCGACGGTATTCGTCACGCATCATGGGGCGCCCGCGTGATCCGTAGATCGATCTTGATTGTCTTGCCTTGTCCTCCAATATGTCTCGCAAGTCCGGCGCATTCCCCCGTGGCTTCATACTTTTCGAGCGGTGCCGGGGTACGGTTCTGGTGGAGGGCCTAGAGTCCTCTCTGTCGCAGCCACGAGGTGGTTGGTCTGCAGTATTGTGCGCTGGTGATGAAGGTATATATGCCTCCTCCTCTAATCGGGGGAGCAACTTGCGTTTGGGGTAGCTTTTGGAGGGGCGTTCGAGTTCATGCTCTTCGGCCGCGAGGACTTCGGTCCATCTGTCGGCTAGCAGATCTTGATCAGCTCTAAGCTGTTGCTGCTTTTTCTTTAGGCTGTTCGCCGTGGCCATAAGCCTGCGTTTAAAACGCTCTTGTTCGACGGGATCCTCGGGCACGATAAATTCGTCGTCGTTGAGGCTTGCCTCGTCTCCGGAGGGAGGCATGTAATTATCGTCCTCTACCTCTTCGTCTGCCGCTCTCTCGTGAGGCCTGGCTTCTCCGTCCTCCTGTGCTGAATCTTGCTGGAGGGGGTTGTCTTCGGCACTCTCTGGGGTGTTATTATCTCCGGTGCCGGAATCTCCATTCTTGCTGTGGCGGGATTTAGAGCGGCGCCGCTGACTCCGACGCTTGGGTTGTTTCTTGGAGGAATCTGCCTCCGCTGCTTCTTCGCCATTCCCATCCTTTGGGATGTCCACCATGTATATGTCTTATGACGAGGTGGTCTTCCAGTGCCCCGTAGGCACTGGTTCTTGGTCGTCTCCGGCATCGTCATCCATACCGTCGATGTCTTCGAAGTCATAGTCTAGCATGTCAGTTAGATCGTCGACAGTGGCTACAAAGTGGGTGGTGGGTGGGCTTTGAATTTCTTCGTCGTCCGCATCCCAACCGTCTTGACCGCAGTCCGGCCAGGGCTCTCCTGATAACGAGAGATACTTTAGCGAATTCAGGATGTCTCCAAAGGGTGAGTGCTGAAAGATGTCCGCGGCGGTGAACTCCATGATCGGCGCCCAATCGGATTCGATTGGTAGGTGCGCAGGAGGTTCGGAGTCCGGCGAGGAGTCCGGCACCTCGGAGTCACGAGCTTTACAAGGGACAAGGTCAGTATTCGGCTCCATCGCCGTATAGGTTGCAGCCCCTGAGGCGGTGTCTAGCCACCCATCCTCGATCTGCGCAGTCGGCTCCGAACTAAGGGTCGGAGCGGACTCATGTGCGGCCTCCAGGGCACTGTCTGGCAGCAGAGCTAAATCATGCCCATCGTGAAAGTGCGGCGCGCTCGGCTGTGGCTCGAATCCGTCGAAGATCAAGTCTCTGCGGATGTCAGCCGTGAAGTTTAGGCTTCCAAATCTGACCTGATGGCCAGGGGCGTAGCTTTCGATCTGCTCCAGATGGCCAAGCGAATTGGCCCGCAGTGCAAAGCCGCCGAACACGAAGATCTGTCCGGGGAGAAAAGTCTCACCCTGGACTGCGTCATTGTTGATGATTGAAGGATCCATCAAGACTATCGGTGACGACACAGAGGAACTCTCAATGAAAGCACCAATGTCGGTGTCAAAACCGGCGGATCTCGGGTAGGGGGTCCCGAACTGTGCGTCTAGGCGGATGGTAACAGGAGACAAGGGACACGATGTTTTTACCCAGGTTCAGGCCCTCTCGATGGAGGTAAAACCTTACTCCTGCTTGATTAATATTGATGATATGGGTAGTACAAGAGTGGATCTACCACGAGATCAAGGAGGCTAAACCCTAGAATCTAGCCTATGGTATGATTGTTGTAATGGTTGTTCGTCCTATGGACTAAAACCCTACGGTTTATATAGACACCGGAGAGGGCTAGGGTTAGATAGAGTCGGTTACAATGGTAGGAGATCTACATATCCGTATATCCAAGCTTGCCTTCCACGCCAAGGAAAGTCCCATCCGGACACGGGACAAAGTCTTCAATCTTGTATCTTCATAGTCTTGGAGTCCGGCCGATGATGATAGTCCGGCTATCCGGACACCCCCTAGTCCAGGACTCCCTCAGGCCTCCTTCCCACTTGGGGCGCCCCTAGGTCGGCCTCCTCTCCATCCCTCCTTTATATACGGGGGGTGGGGGTGCCCCTAGAGAACACACCAATTTCTCCAAGCCGTGTGCGGCGCCCCCCCTCCACAGTTTACGCCTCCGGTCATAATCTCGCGGTGCTTAGGCGAAGCACTGCACGGATCACATCACCATCACCGTCACCCCGCCATCATGCTAACAGAACTCATCTACTCCTTTGACCCTCTGCTGGATCAGGAGCTCGAGGGACGTCATCACGCTGAACTATGCAGAACTCGGAGGTGCCATATGTTCGATACTCGATCGGCCGGAACAATAAGACGTTCAACTACATCAACCGCGTTGAGCAAACACTTCCGCTCTCGGTCTACAAGGGTACATGGACACACTCTCCCCCTCTCTTTGCTTAGTGTAGGAAATTTTTTGAAATTGCATGCTACGTTTCCCAACAGTGGCATCCGAGCCAGGTCTATGCATAGATGATATGCACGAGTAGAACACAAAGAGTTGTAGGCGGTGATCGTCATACTGCTTACCACCAATGTCTTATTTTGATTTGGAGGTATTGTTGGATGAAGCAGCCCGGACCAACCTTACATGACAACGTTCATGAGACCGGTTCCACCGACAGACATGCATCTAGTTTTGCATAAAGGTGGCTGGCAGGTGTCTGTTTCTCCAACTTTAGTTGAATCGAATTTGACTGCGGCTGGTCCTTGTGAAGGTTAAAACAACAAACTTGATAAATCACCATTGTGGTTTTTGTACAATAGGTAAGTACGATTCTTGCTAGAAGCCCGTAGCAGCCACGTAAAACTTGCAACAACAAAGTAGAGGATGTCTAACTTGTTTTTGCAGGGCATGTTGTGATGTGATATGGTCAAGACATGATGTGATATACGTTGTTGTATGAGATGATCATGTTCTGTAAAAGTTATCGGCAACTGGCTGGAGCCTTATGGTTGTCGTTTTATTGTATGAAATACAAACACCATGTAATTGCTTTACTTTATCACTAAGCGGTAGCGATAGTCGTAGAAGCAATAGTTGGCGAGACGACCACGGCGCTACGATGGAGATCAAGGTGTCAAGCTGGTGACGATGGATATGAAGGTGTCAAGCCGGTGACGATGGAGATCAAGGTGTCAAGCCGGTGACGATGGAGATCATGACGTTGCTTTGGTAATGGAGATCAAAAGCACAAGATGATGATGGCGATATCATGTCACATATTTTTTGATTGCATGTGATGTTTATATTTTTGCATCTTATTTTGCTTAGTACGACGATAGCATTGTAAGATGATCCCTTAACTAAATTTCAAGGTATAAGTGTTCTCCCTGAGTATGCATCGATGCGAAAGTTCTTCGTGCTGAGACACCACGTGATGATCGGGTGGGATAGGCTCTATGTTCAAATACAACGGGTGCAAGCCAGTTTTGCACATGCAGAATACTCAGGTTAAACTTGACGAGCCTAGCATGTATAGACATGGCCTCAGAACACTGGAGACCGAAAGGTCGAACATGAATCATATAGTAGATATGATCAACATAGAGATGTTCACCATTGATGACTACTCCATCTCACGTGATGATCCGACATGGTTTAGTTGATTTGGATCATGTATCATTTAGATGACTTGAGGGATGTCAATCTAAGTGGGAGTTCTTAAGTAATATGATTAATTGAACTTTAATTTATCATGAACTTAGTCCTGATAGTATTTGCAAATTATGTTGTGGATCAATAGCTCGTGTTGAATGTTTTTTGATATGTTCCTAGAGAAAACTAAGTTGAAAGATGATAGTAGCAATGATGCGGACTAGGTCCGTGATCTGAGGTTTATCCTCATTGATGCACAGAAGAATTATGTCCTTGATGCACTGCTAGGTGACATACCTATTGCAGGAGCAGATGCAAACGTTATGAACGTTTGGCTAGCTCAATATGATGACTACTTGATAGTTTAGTGCACCATGCTTTACGGCTTAGAACCGGGACTTCAAAAAAAAATTGAACGCCACAGAGCATATGAGATGTTCCAAGAGCTGAAATTGGTATTTTAGACTTATGCCCATGTCGAGAGGTATGAGACCTCTGACAAGTACTTCGCCTAAAAGATGGAGGAGAATAGCTCAGCTAGTGAGCATGTGCTCAGAATGTCTAGGTACTACAATCGCTTGAATCAAGTGGGAGTTAATCTTCCAGATAAGATAGTGATTGACAGAGTTCTCTAGTGATCATCACCAAGTTACTGGAACTTCGTGATGAACTATAATATGCAAGGGATGACAAAAGCGATTCCTGAGCTCTTTGTGATGCTGAAATCGATGAATGTAGAAATCAAGAAAAAGCATCAAGTGTTGATGATTAAACAAGACCACTAGTTTCAAGAAAAGGGCAAAGGGAAAGAAAGGGAACTTCAAGTAGAATGGCAAGCAAGTTGTCACTCCCGAGAAGAAGCCCAAAGCTGGACCCAAGCCTGAAAGTGAGTGCTTCTACTGCAGAGGAAATGGTCACTAGAAGCGAAACTGCCCCAAATATTTGGCGGATAAGAAGGATAGTCAAGTGAACAAAGGTATATTTGATATACATGTTGTTGATATGTACCTTACTAGTGTTCGTAGTAGCCCCTGGGTATTTGATACTGTTGGGCAACGTACTAATTTCAAAAAAATTCCTATGCACACGCAAGATCATGGTGATGCATAGCAATGAGAGGGGAGAGTGTCGTCCATGTACCCTCGTAGACCGTAAGTGGAAGCGTTATGACAACGCGGTTGATGTAGTCGTACCTCTTCACGATCGACCGATCCAACTACTGAACGTATGGTACCTCCGCGATCTGCCCACGTTCAGCTCGGTGACGTCCCACGAACTCACAATCCAGTAGAGCTTCGAGGGAGAGTTCCATCAGCACGACGACATAATGATGGTGTTGATGAAGCTACTGATGCAAGGCTTCGCCTAAGCACCGCTACGATATGACTGAGGTGGATTTTGGTGGAGGGGGGCACCGCACATGGCTAAAGATCAATGATCAACTTGTGTGTCTTGGGGTGCCCCCCACCCCCGTATATAAAGGAGCTAGGGGGGGAGGCGGCCGACCAGGAGGAGGGCGCGCCAAGGGGGGAGTCCTACTCCCACCAGGAGTAGGACTCCTCCTTTCCTAGTAGGAGTAGGACAAGGGGGAAGGAGGAGAGGGGGGGGGAAGGAAAGGGGGCCGCCGCCCCCTCCTTGTCCAATTCGGACTAGAGGGGGAGGGGGCACGCGGCCCTGCCTTGGCCGCCCCTCCTCTTCTCCACTTGGGTCCAATAGGCCCATTATACTCCTCGGGGGCTTCAGGTAACCCCCCGGTACTCCGGTATATGTCCGAACTTGTCCGGAACACTTCTGAAGTCCAAACATAGTCATCCAATATATCAATCTTTATGTCTCGACCATTTTGAGACTCCTCGTCATGTCCGTGATCATATTCGGGACTCCGGACTACCTTCGGTACATCAAAACACATAAACTCATAATAACGATCGTCACCGAACGTTAAGCATGCGGACCCTACGGGTTCGAGAACAATGTAGACATGACCGAGACACGTCTCCGGTCAATAACCAATAGCGTAACCTGGATGCTCATATTGGCTCCTACATATTCTACGGAGATCTTTATCGGTCAAACCGCATAACAACATACGTTGTTCCCTTTGTCATCGGTATGTTACTTGCCCGAGATTTGATCGTCGGTATCTCAATACCTAGCTCAATCTCGTTACTGGCAAGTCTCTTTACTCGTTCTGTAATACATCATCCCATAACTAACTCATTAGTCACATTTCTTGCAAGGCTTATAGTGATGTGCATTACCGAGAGGGCCCAGAGATACCTCTCCGATAATCAGAGTGACAAATCCTAATCTCGATCTATGCCAACTCAACAAGTACCATCGGAAACACCTGTAGAGCACCTTTATAATCACCCAGTTACGTTGTGACGTTTGGTAGAACACAAAGTGTTCCTCCAGTAATCGGGAGTTGCATAATCTCATAGTCATAGGAACATGTATAAGTCATGAAGAAAGCAATAGCAGTAAACTAAAATGATCAAGTGCTAAGCTAACAGAATGGGTCAAGTCAATCACATCATTCTCCTAATGATGTGATCCCATTTATCAAATGACAACTCATGTCTATGGTTAGGAAACCTTAACCATCTTTGATTAACGAGCTAGTCAAGTAGAGGCATACTAGTGACACTATTTGTCTATGTATTCACAGATGTATTATGTTTTCAGTTAATACAATTCTAGCATGAATAATAAACATTTATCATGAAATAAGGAAATAAGTAATAACTTTATTATTGCCTCTAGGGCATATTTCCTTCAGTCTCCCACTTGCACTAGAGTCAATAATCTAGATTACATAGTAATGATTCTGACACCCATGGAGTCTTGGTGCTGATCATGTTTTGCTCGTGAGAGAGGCTTAGTCAACGGGTCTACAACATTCAGATCTGTATGTATCTTGCTAATCTCTATGTCTCCCACCTGGACTTGGTTACGGATGGAATTGAAGCGTCTCTTGATGTGCTTGGTTCTCTTGCGAATTCTGGATTCCTTTGCCAAGGCAATTGCACCAGTATTGTCACAAAAGATTTTCATTGGACCCGATGCACTAGGTATGACACCTAGATCGGATACGAACTCCTTCATCCAGACTCCTTCATTTGCTACTTCCGAAGCAGCTATGTACTCTGCTTCACACGTAGATCCCGCCACGACGCTGTGTTTAGAACTGCACCAACTGACAGCTCCACCGTTCAATATAAACACGTATCCGGTTTGCGATTTAGAATCGTCCGGATTAGCGTCAAAGCTTGCATCGACGTAACCATTTACAATGAGATCTTTGTCACCTCCATAAACGAGAAACATATCCTTAGTCCTTTTCAGGTACTTCAAGATGTTCTTGACCGCTGTCTAGTGATTCACTCATGGATTACTTTGGTACCTCCCTGCTAAACTAATAGCAAGGCACACATCAGGTCTAGTACACATCATTGCATACATGATAGAGCCTATGGCTGAAGCATAGGGAACATTTTTCATTTTCTCTCTATCTTCTGCAGTGGTCAGGCATTGAGTCTGACTCAACTTCACACCTTGTAACACAGGCAAGAACCCTTTCTTTGCTTGATCCATTTTGAACTTTTTCAAAACTTTGTCAAGGTATGTGCTTTGTGAAAGTCCAATTAAACGTCTTGATCTATCTCTATAGATCTTGATGCCTAATATGTAAGCAGCTTCACCGAGGTCTTTCATTGGAAAACTCTTATTCAAGTATCCTTTTATGCTATCCAGAAATTCTATATCATTTCCAATCAACAATATGTCATGCACATATAGTATTAGAAATGCTATAGAGCTCCCACTCACTTTCTTGTAAATACAGGCTTCTCCAAAAGTCTGTAGAAAACCATATGCTTTGATCACACTATCGAAGCATTTATTCCAACTCTGAGAGGCTTGCACCAGTCCATAAATGGATCGCTGGAGCTTGCACACTTTGTTAGCACCTTTCGGATCGACAAAACCTTCTGGTTGCATCATGTACAACTCTTCTTCCAGAAATCCATTCAGGTGACATCCATTTGCCAAATTTCATAATCATAAAATGCGGCAATTGCTAACATGATTCAGACAGACTTAAGCATCGCTACGGGTGAGAAAGTCTCATCGTAGTCAACCCCTTGAACTTGTCGAAAACCTTTCACAACAAGTCGAGCTTTGTAGACAGTAACATTACCGTCAGCATCAGTCTTCTTCTTGAAGATCCATTTATTCTCGAAGGATTGACGATCATCGGGCAAGTCAACCAAAGTCCACACTTTGTTCTCATACATGGATCCCATCTCAGATTTCATGGCCTCAAGACATTTTGCAGAATCTGGGCTCATCATCGCTTCCTCATAGTTCATAGGTTCGCCATGGCCAAGTAAC
Organism: Triticum dicoccoides; assembly: GCF_002162155.2. Lineage (NCBI taxonomy): Eukaryota > Viridiplantae > Streptophyta > Magnoliopsida > Poales > Poaceae > Triticum > Triticum dicoccoides. Next base: position 772,104,573 of record NC_041385.1, read on the forward strand.
ATGACCTCTAGAATAGGATTACCATACCACTATGGTGCGGATCTTACTCTGGTTGACCTACAAGGTTCGGTAGTAACTTGATCTGAAGTTTCATGATCAATATCATTAGCTTCCTCACTAATTGGTGTAGGCATCAGAGGAACCGGTTTCTGTGATGAACTACTTTCCAATAAGGGAGCAGGTACAGTTACCTCATCAAGTTCTACTTTCCTTCCATTCACTTCTTTCGAGAGAAACTCCTTCTCTAGAAAGGATCCAAATTTAGCAGCAAATGTCTTGCCTTCGGATCTGTGATAGAAGGTGTACCCAACACTCTCCTTTGGGTATCTTATGAAGACACATTTCTCTGATTTGGGTTTGAGCTTATCAGGTTGAAGCTTTTTCACATAAGCATCACAGCCCCAAACTTTAAGAAACGACAACTTTGGTTTCTTGCCAAACCATAGTTCATAAGGCGTCGTCTCAACGGATTTCGATGGTGCCCTATTTAACGTGAATGCAGCTGTCTCTAAAGCATAACCCCAAAACGATAGTGGTAAAATCAGTAAGAGACATCATAGATCGCACCATATCTAGTAAAGTATGATTACGACGTTCGGACACACCATTACGCTATGGTGTTCCGGGTGGCGTGAGTTGCGAAACTATTCCGCATTGTTTCAAATGAAGACCAAACTCGTAACTCAAATATTCTCCTCCACGATCAGATCGTAGAAACTTTATTTTCTTGTTACGATGATTTTCCACTTCACTCTAAAATTCTTTGAACCTTTTCAAATGTTTCAGACTTATGTTTCATTAAGTAGATATACCCATATCTGCTCAAATCATATGTGAAGGTGAGAAAATAACGATACCCGCTGTGAGCCTCAACATTCATCGGACCACATACATCATTATGTATGATCTCCAACAAATCTGTTGCTCGCTCCTTTGTTCTGGAGAATGGCATTTTAGTCATCTTGCCCATGAGGCATTGTTCGCAAGTACCTAGTGATTCATAATCAAGTGATTCCAAAAGTCCACCAGTATGGAGTTTCTTCATGCGCTTTATACCAATATGACCTAAACGGCAGTGCCACAAATAAGTTGCACTATCATTATCAACTCTGCATCTTTTGGTTTCAATATTATGAATATGTGTATCACTGCTATCGAGATTTAATATAAATAGACCACTCTTCAAGGGTGCATGACCATAAAAGATATTACTCATATAAATAGAACAACCATTATTCTATGATTTAAATGAATAACCGTCTCGCATCAAACAAGATCCAGATATAATGTTCATGCTCAATGCTGGCACCAAATAACAATTATTCAGGTCTAAAACTAATCCCGAAGGTAGATGTAGAGGTAGCGTCCCGACCGCGATCACATCGACTTTGGAACCATTTCCCACGCGCATCGTCACCTCATCCTTAGCCGATCTTCCCTTAATCTGTAGTCCCTATTTTGAGTTGAAAATATTAGCAACAGAACCAGTATCAAATACCCAGGTGCTACTGCGAGCATTAGTAAGGTACACATCAATAACATGTATATCACATATACCTTTGTTCACCTTTCCATCCTTCTTATCCGCCAAATACTTGGGGCAGTTCTGCTTCCAGTGGCCAGTCCCCTTGTAGTAGAAGCACTCAGTCTCAGGTTTAGGTCCAGACTTGGGTTTCTTCTCCTAAGCGGCAACTTGCTTGCCGTTCTTCTTGAAGTTCCCCTTCTTCTTCCCTTTACCCTTTTTCTTGAAACTAGTGGTCTTGTTGACCATCAACACATGATGCTCCTTCTTGATTTATACCTCCGCAGCCTTTAGCATTGCGAAGAGCTCGGGAATAGTCTTGTTCATCCCTTGCATATTAAAGTTCATCATGAAGCTCTTGTAGCTTGGTGGCAGTGATTGAAGAATTCTGTCAATGACACTATCATCAGGAAGATTAACTCACAGTTGAATCAAGTGATTATTATACCCAGACATTTTGAGTATATGTTCACTGACAGAACTATTCTCCTCCATTTTGCAGCTATAGAACTTATTGGAGACTTCATATCTCTCAATCCGGGCATTTGCTTGAAATATTAACTTTAACTCCTGGAACATCTCATATGCTCCATGACGTTCAAAACATCGTTGAAGTCCCAGTTCTAAGCCGTAAAGCATGGCACACTGAACTATCGAGTAGTCATCAACTTTGCTCTGCTAGACGTTCACAATGTCTGTAGTTGCATCTACAACAGGCCTGGCACCCAGCGGTGCTTCCAGGATGTAATTCTTTTGTGCATCAATGAGGATAATCCTCAAGTTATGGACCCAGTCCGTGTAATTGCTACCATCGTCTTTCAACTTAGCTTTCTGAAGGAACACATTAAAATTCAACGGAACAACATCATGGGTGTCGGTGTCAAAACCGGCGGATCTCGGGTAGGGGTTCCCGAACTGTGCGTCTAAAGCTAATTGTAACAGGAGGCAGGGGACACGATGTTTTACCCAGGTTTGGGCCCTCTTGATGGAGGTAATACCCTACTTCCTGCTTGATTGTTCTTGATGATATGAGTACTACAAGAGTTGATCTACCACGGAATCATAGAGGCTAAACCCTAGAAGCTAGCCTATGATTATGATTGTTGTTGTCCTACGGACTAAACCCTCTAGTTTATATAGACACCGGAGGGGGCTAGGGTTACACAGAGTCGGTTATAGAGAAGGAAATCTACATATCCGAATTGCCAATCTTGCCTTCCACGCAAAGGAGAGTCCCATCCGGACACGAGACGAAGTCTTCAATCTTGTATCTTCATAGTCCAACAGTCCAGCCAAAGTATATAGTCCGGCTGTCCGAGGACCCCTTAATCCAGGACTCCCTCAGTAGCCCCTGAACCAGGCTTCAATGACGATGAGTCCGACGCGCAGATTGTCTTCGGCATTGCAAGGCGGGTTCCTTCTCCGAATACCCCATAGAAGATTTCGGACACAAGAATCGTGTCCAGCTCTGCAAAACAAATTCCACATACCATCGTAGAGAGCATAATATTCCACAAATCTAATCCGTTGACAACTTTTTATAGTATGACATCACGCCACGGTCCGGTCATTATTCGAACCGTTTTCCACAACCAGCCACTCCACGTAACGCGAGGCGGTTTCCTTGACATGTCTTGTCGAAGCAGAGATCGTGTCCCCTTATCGCGGGACTCTCATCAATACGGGCATGGGTAACCCAACCGCGCCATCAATCATGGAGCTTGGGGAATAAACGATTTTAACGGGCAAGTGGGGAGGCACACAGTTTCTACCGCCTTTATAAAGAGATAGGGATCCTCCTTTTTCACCCACGCCTTCTTCTTCCCTCGCTTATCCATTCTCGCACGCTCAAGCTCCAGCGCCCCAGTTCTTACCTTCTCTGTACAACCATTCCAAACTTGTCCGGAGCGGGAGGCAAGTGGATGGCCTCCTCCGTCACGGAGGAGGACATTACGAAGCTCCAGGAGGCTGGATACTTGGCCGTAGACATCGCGCACTGGCTCCCGGACGCGGGGCAGATCGTTTCGACTCTGGAACCCCACGAGAGGGTTGTGTTCCTCCCCCACTTCATCCGCGGACTGGGATTCCCCTCCACCCATTTGTCCGAGGGCTCATGTTTTACTATGGGCTAGATTTTCATGATATGGCCCCTAATTTCATCCTCAACATCTTGGCGTTTATCATCGTGTGCGAGGGTTTCCTCCGCATCAAGCCCCACTTTGGCCTGTGGCTGAAGATTTTCAATGTGAAACCGAAGATAGTGGTCGGCCAGCAAGCAGAGTGCGGAGGCGCCATGGTGGGCAAGATGCCCAACGTCACCTGGCTCGAAGGCTCCTATGTGGAGACCGTGAAAGGGTGGCAGTCGGGGTGGTTCTACATCACCGAACCGCGCGACGCCAACTGGGCGGCGGCCCTTGAATTCCGATCTGGCATCCCCATGCGGCTCACCTCCTGGAAGAGGAAGGGCTTAGCCTGGGTGCACCTGCGGAGCTGACCGGACTCCAGAACTGCATCAAAAATATGATAAGCAAGAAGATCAAGCTTGTCAATGTGGTCCAGGTCATGCTCTTTCGCTGGATTCTCCGTGCCAGAGACGGGCATTCAACATGTGGGAGTTTGATTCGGCCAAACACCAGACACTGCGAGAGCTCTTCGAAATGATGCATAAAGACGTCTGGAAGGTGTTGTTCAAGGCTGCCGAAGTGCCTCCTCCCACCACCGAGGACCGCGGGCTCAGCGCAAGGCGCCCCGCCAATCCGGTAAGCTCTCTATATTTCACGAGATGTGCCCTTCCTTAGTATTTTTTGTGGGAGGAATCTAAGCCATCATACTGATTGAACATGACTATGTGGCGACAGCGGAGCGGATCGACTGTCCAGCTCCGTTGTCTGAAGATCCAGCCACCTCTCTCCTGACAGAGATGCTGTTTCCGGCGCCCTATGAGGTGCCGGAGAAGAAGGCCACGGGGACCAGAAAAAGTCTCCAGCGGAAGGTGGTGTCCGAATCATCGTCCGGAGACACCGAGGCGCACTCCTCCAACGACAACGAGGAGGAGGAAGAGGAAAACCCTCTCCCCCAAACCGAGGGGGAGAAGAAAAGGAAGGCCGCCCCTTCCGGGGAGGCGAAGGGTCCAAGAAGAGAAGGACCCTCCCTCCGGACCACTCCACCACGGCCGCCTACATCGACGAGGAGTGGCTACCCAGGGACAAGCCCCTTGCGAAGTCGTAAGTATCCGAATACCATAATACTTCTGGCAGGTTTAGCTTTATGCCTTTTTATCATGTCAAAATATATTTGTGCAGTCCGTCCAAAGCCCACATCGACTTATCCTCCTCGGATGGGTCCTTGAGCTCGTCGGAGATGAACAACAATTCGCTCCCGACGGCCTCCACTCCCCAGCCCATGGATGACACTAGGTGTTATCTCAGAGGATACCGGGCCAGGGAGAGATAGTTTTGGAGGCGGCTCAAGGCGAAACCCCCGATGCCGGGCTCATGGGGGGGGGAGATCCCCATGAATTCTGATGAGGGGGTCGCAGCAAGCTTGGCCCCCAGACGGATACTGCACCGGAACCTCCAGTAGTTCAAGATTCAGGCATGCAGCCCCTCGCCAAGGGGGGCGAGCCGCCTGTGCCGATGACCTCTGTCCATCCAGAGCGCTTCCCTTGATGAAGGACACCGTACTCTTATGAGTACGGTGATTGCGAAGGTTCAGTCCGCCAAAAGCGGATTGACCGAAGCCTGCGCCAGCCTCCTGACAGGCTCTGAGGCAAGTAATTTAAATTATGAGAAAGTATCACAGTATAGACAGTAGCCCCTGATGCTCTATTTGGTGTTCGGAAAGAAAGGATAAACAGAGGATCAAATATTATTTCCAAGAGTCTAATCATATTATGTCTATGTGAATAAGCAGGCGTCACTGCTGGCCGCCATCACTGCCACTGCGGAGGTCTCTGGACCGAGGCAGAACCTGGGGCGGGCCGAAGAAGAGCTCGGCCTCGTGAAGAGGCGTCTCGAGGAGAACAAAGGTAAGTGATACCCAATCTGAATGTTATATAAAGGCAAAAATCATTGATGCTAATAGAAGCATGATGAGTTTTAATAGGGACCACGACCGAAGTGGCGGCCCTTAAGAAGGCGCTGTCCGAGGCCGAAGGCAAAGCGGCCAGGGAGTGCACCGAGCACGAAAAACAAGAGGCTCGAGTTGATGAGGTCCAGCAAGAGCTCCAGGATTTCATCAAAAAATTCGAGTCCTGGGAGTGTGACTCCAAGACACAAGAATCGGAGCTTGCGAAGGCCCGTCAGAGTGCGCAAGATGCCAAGGTAGAAGCCCAGAAGGCCCTCCAGGAGATTGAGGCAGCCAAGAAGATAGCGGCGGGTAAGGCTTTCCTTTTACTTACCCGAATTCGGAGCTCTCTAGGAGCATTCGCAGATCTGCTGCACAACATTTCTGATGCCGCAGAGTTCTACCGGGCTAAGGAAGGGAGATCGACGGATAAGCTGTTTTCGTCCCAGTATACTGGGGCCGAGCATCCGATGCCCTTGAGCGACCAGCTGAAGCAACTGGTCGAACTTCACAAGGCGGCCGAACTGGCCATAAAGGACTTCATAGTCCGGCTGTGGCCTGGCGAGCCCCTGCCTAGCAGCTACTTCGGCCTTGTCAAGCGGATGGTAAATGCCTGTCCATGGCTTGAAGTCGTTAAGCAGTCCGTCTACATTGAGGGTGCACACAGGGCCTTGGGCCGTGCGAAAGTGCACTGGGGGAAGATGGACGCCGAGAAGCTGGTGACAGAGGGGCCGCCGAAGGGCAAGGAGCATCGCCACCCCGAACAGTACTATGACAATGTCATTAAGGGTGCCCGCCTTGTGGTGGATGAATGTACTAAGGATGTAATATTCGAATGAATGTACTCATGTCATCCTGTAATATGAAAACCAGTTCATGTGCGCTATATGGCCCTTGTTAATTAAATATTACCTTCTGTGCGGCCGTTTATAAAATCTTGATAGTTGGCCAGTCATCAGCTTCTGCCTCCATGTAATTAGTACTAGGGTGTTTGGGATAAATATAAACACTCTTTATCCAAATTTTTGGTCCTTTTAAGGAGGTGTTTGGCACCGCGAACAAGGCAATCGGACTATACAACTTTATCACTCTCACTTGGCCATAGAAGTCTACAATTTTAAATTTTGGCGAAGCCCCTAGTATCCGGAAGGCCGGACTCGGGGCGCTATACACGCCTAAATCGGACGAGCCCGATTCCTCGCCTGAAGCGGAAAAAATCTTTAGGGATTTGAGACCTCTCGATTAGCGACCAGCTCTCGCCTTATCATGATAGTCAGTTTTCGGCTTTCTCTACTGAGGTGCTCGTCCGGAAGAACCGGGACACAATCACAGTAGTTCTCCCTGCGCTACTTAGCCGATATAGCGGAACGTAAGGTACCAAAACATAGGAGCCGGGCAAACCCAACTATTGACCCAAGACATGATTCGGGCGGATGCATATAATGCTATAAGTTCGGGGTGCCGCACTGTCGAAAGTGTTCGGACTTTTCTTGCCATGTTATGGGGTACACCGAGGCCCCTGGCGAACTAAACGTACCAAAGTGTACAGGTGCGGTTTGTAGTAAATAAGCCGCTAAGGAAAAACATAAAGAAAGTGTAATAATAGGCTGACTCTGTATATGTTCCCATAGTTATTTAAATAATACGTCAAAGCTTATATATACAAGTAGTGCGATAAGCAAAATGGGACTATTTGACATGTCCTAGCCAAGGGTAAGCTGCATGTGGGTATGTAAAACAGGTATAACGATCGTTATCAGAGACCACCTGAGTATTCCCTTATACGCCCCAGCTTCTTATCTTCTTGGGTTTTCCTTCTGGTGATGAGTCCGATAATCTGGATACCTGAAAGGGCTTCCAGAAAGTAGGGTCCTAAAAGAAAGAAAATGATGAAGGAATACGGGTCCTGGGGCAGTTGAGCCGCGTTGTGGACCGTGTCTTAGCCGTGCCTCCGTCCATGCCCATGGTATTTTGAGTGCGTACTTATGTATGCGCAGCACAAATTTCGCTGCTTGGTTAGACTAGGACGGAGGCCGAATTGCTAGTCGAGCTCTGGGCATGCCGGACGATCCTATTGGAGGGTACTCCGGACTAGCTTGACGGTGTCCGGGGTCTTTATCGCCGGATTGGCGGTCTACCTAAGGAGGCTGCTTTGTACTTCTGCTGCGAGGGCCGCAGTGTGCTCCTCCGTACGGAGCGAGCATTCTGTGTTTCCATTGACTGTTATGACCCCGTGAGGTCCTGGCATCTTGAGCTTGAGGTATGCGTAGTGCGGTACCGCATTGAATCAAGCAAATGCGGTTCGTCCTAGTAGGGCATGATAACCACTACGGAAGGGGACGATATCGAAGATTAAATCCTCGCTTCAGAAAATGTCCGGAGATCCGAAGACCACTTCTAGTGTGATTGAGCCTGTGCAACAGGCCTCCACACCTGGTATGACACCCTTGAAGGTGGTTTTTGTGGGTTTGATCCTCGAGGGGTCGATGCCCATTTTGCACATTGTATCCTAATAGAGCAGGTTCAGGCTGCTGCCACCGTCCATGAGGACTCGTGTGAGATGGAATCCGTTGATGATGGGGTCAAGGACCAATGCGGCCGAACCGCCATGACGGATACTGGTAGGATGGTCCCTGCGATCGAAAGTGATCGGACAAGAGGAACACGGGTTGAACTTTGGGGAGACTGGCTCCATCGCATAGACGTCCCTTAGTGCATGCTTCCGTTCCCGCTTGGGAATATGGGCTGTGTATATCATATTCACTATTTTCACCTAGGGAGGGAATTTATTCTGTCCTCATGTGTTCGGCGGCCGGGGCTCCTCGTCGTCATCGCTATGCAGCCCCTTTTCCTTGTTTTCGGCATTCAATTTGCCGGCCTGTTTAAACACCCAGCATTCTCTGTTGGTGCGGTTGGCTGATTTATCGGGGGTGTCATGAATTTTACATGAGCGATCAAGTATGCGGTCCAAACTGGACGAGCCCGGATTGTTTCTTTTGAATGGCTTTTTCCGCTGTTCGAATTTAGAGCCTCTGAATCCGGCATTGACTGTCGTGTCATCGTCGTTGTTGCCATTATTGCGATGCTTGTGTCTATTGCGTCGTGGCTTGCCGTTGCTGTCTCTGGCGTCTGAATCGTTGGAGTTTTTGGGTGTGATGTTGCTACGAGCCAACCAGCTGTCCTCGCCCGCGCAAACGTGGGTCATGAGTGTCGTCAGGGCTGCCATGGATTTTGGCTTCTCTTGGACAAGGTGTCGGGCAAGCCATTCGTTGTGGATGTTATGCTTGAAGGCCGCTAAGGCTTCGGCATTTGGACAGTCGACAATTTGGTTCTTCTTAGTTAGGAACCGAGTCCACAATTTCCTGGCTGACTCTCCGGGCTGTTGGGTTATGTGACTTAAGTCATCAGCATCCGGTGGTCGCACGTAAGTGCCCTGGAAGTTATCAAGGAATGCGTCTTCCAGGTCCTCCCAACTGCCAATGGAGCTTGCTGGCAGGCTATTCAGCCAATGCCGAGCCGGTCCTTTGAGCTTAAGTGGTAGGTTCTTTATGGCATGTAAGTCATCGCCGCGGGCCATATGAATGTGTAGGAGAAAATCTTCAATCCATACCGCGGGGTCTGTTGTGCCATCATATGATTCAATGTTTACAGGTTTAAACCCTTCTGGGAATTCATGATCCATAACTTTATAAATGAAGCATAGGGGGTGTGCGGCGCCTCTATGGCGGCTACATCCCGACGTAGTTCAAATGACTCTAGTCTGTTGTATTCGGCACGACCGGACTTTGGTTTATTGTATCCGGCATGACGGTCATCGTCACATCTTGTGGCGTGCCCTCGTCATCCGTAGATCGATCTTGACTGTCCTGCTTTGTTTTCCAATACATTTTGCAGGTCTTTCGTGTAGCCCCGGGCCTTGGTATTATCGTTTGATTGGCGACGGGGTGCGGTCTGGACTTTGGGCTGGTACGCCGCTTTGTCATGGCCACGGGGTGGCCGGTCAGCCGCATCATGCGCTGGTAGAGTGGGCTTTAAAGCCTCCTCCTCGGGTTGAGGTAGCAACCTGCGCTTTGGGTAACTTTTGCTAGGGCGCTCGAGTCCGTATTCCTCAGCAGCGAGGACCTCGGTCCATCTATCAGCTAGCAGATCTTGATCAGCTTGAAGCTGTTGCTGCTTTTTCTTCAGGCTTTTTGCAGTGGCTATAAGCCAGCGCTTGAAGCGCTCCTGCTCGACGGGATCCTCAGGCACGATGAATTCTTCGTCGCCAAGGCTCACTTCGTCTTCAGAGAGAGACATGTAATTATCATCCTCTGATTCTCCATCTGTTACCTGTTCCTTAGGGTTTGCTTGCCCATCCTCTTGCTCGGCCTGCTCGGCCTGCTCGAAGCTTGGCTGGGCAGGGTTGTTTTCATCTTTGGCACCATCTGGATTGTTATTTGTGCCGGTATCACTATTTTTGCTATGGCAGGGCCTGGAGCGGCAAGCTTCTGGCATTCTCTGTGACAAGAGAGTGCCACAAAAGCTAAAAGGCAAGTTCTACTGGACGGCAGTTCGACCCGCAATGTTGTATGGCGCGGAGTGTTGGCCGACTAAAAGGCGACATGTTCAACAGTTAGGTGTGGCGGAGATGCGTATGTTGAGATGGATGTGTGGCCACACGAGGAAGTATCGAGTCCGGAATGATGATATACGAGATAGAGTTGGGGTAGCACCAATTGAGGAGAAGCTTGTCCAACATTGTTTGAGATGGTTTGGGCATATTCAGCGCAGGCCTCCAGAAGCTCCAGTGCATAGCGGATGGCTAAAGTGTGTGGAGAATGTCAAGAGAGGGTGGGGTCGACCGAATTTGACATGGGATGAGTCCGTTAAGAGAGACCTGAAGGATTGGAGTATCGACAAAGAGCTAGCTATGGACAGGGGTGCGTGGAAGCTTGCTATCCATGTGCCAGTGCCATGAGTTGGTTGCGAGATATTATGGGTTTCACCTCTAGCCTACCCCAACTTGTTTGGGACTAAAGGCTTTGTTGTTGTTGTTTTGTTGTTGGGGCCTGGAGCGGCGTCTATGACGCCGGTGCCTAGATTGCTTCTCCCAGGGGTTTTCTTCCGTTGCCTCATCGCCATTGCTTTCTTTGGGGGTGTCCACCATATATATATCATATGATGAGGTGGCTATCCAGCGCCCTATAGGCGGTGGTTCCCGTTCTTCTCCTAACGATGTCTTCGGAGTTGAAGTCAAGCACGTCGGTTAAGTCATTGACAGTGAGTATTAAGTGGGTGGTGGGTGGGGAACGAATTTCTTCGTCGTCCGCTACCCACTCGAGCCGGACATAGTTCGGCCAAGAATCTCCCGACAAGGAAAGAGACCGTAATTAGTTTAGCATATCACCCAAGGGCGAGTGCTGAAAGATATCCGCGGAGTTGAACTCCATGACCGGTGCCCAATCAGATTCGATAGGCATGGACGTACGCGGTTTGGATCCTATAGCCGGAGATGAGTCCGAGGGTCTGAGGACACCATCCTCACAGGAGGTGGCTTCAATGTTCAGCTCCAACGCCGATGAGTGTGCGACCTCCATGGCGAGGTCTATCCACCCGTTCTTGGAGGGCGCGATCTGCTCCGGATTGATTCCCGGGGCCGCCGTAGGTGCGATCTCCCGAACATAGTCTGATGGCAGATCTAAGTCATGCTCGTCACGACTGTCCGGCGTACCTGACATGGGCTTGAATCCATTGAAGATCAAGTCTCCGCGGATGTCGGCAGTATAGTTCAAGCTTCAAACCTGACCTGATGGCTAGGTGCGTAGCTATCGATCTGTTCCAGGTGGCCGAGCGAGTTGGCCCGTAGTACGAAGCCACAAAACCTCCCCTTGGACCGCGTCATTGAAGGTGATTGAAGGAGCCATCAAGCCTTACCGCGATGACACAGTGGAACTCTTAATGAAAGCACCAATGTCGGTGTCAAAATCAGCGGATCTCGGGTAGGGGGTCCCGAACTGTGCGTCTAAGGCTAATGGTAAAAGGAGGCAGGGGACACGACGTTTTACCCAGGTTCGGGTCCTCTCGATGGAGGTAATACCCTACTTCCTGCTTGATTGATCTTGATGATATGTGTATTACAAGAGTTGATCTACCATGAGATCATAGAGGCTAAACCCTAGAAGCTAGCCTATCTCATAATTCATTAGATCCTTGTTATCAATGCCAACTAGGTATCATAAGTAAATGGATCCCGGTTGTTCAATCCTTTGATAACCAAGGTCATTCTTTGCTAAAGAGAAATGATCACTATGAGTCAGACTCAATAGAATTGGATCCATTCCAAATAGCGAGAATTAGGATTCTTGATCCCTCTCAATCTCTCTTTCAATTTGAGGATCCAGAGAGGTGTTTTCATAGTCATCTCCGAATATTTGCCATCTCGGAATATTTTCGATTTCATTTTTCTATGATATGTCTTTCTATATGAAAATTGGTTATTTACGATGTATTATGATTGTTGTTGTCCTACGGAATAAACCCTCCGGTTTATATAAGCACTAGAGGGGGCTACAGTTACACAGAGTCGGTTACAGAGAAGGAAATCTACATATCCAAATTGCCAAGCTTGCCTTCCACGCAAAGGAGAGTCCCATCCGGACACGGGGCGAAGTCTTCAATCTTGTATCTTCATAGTCCAACAGTCCGGCCAAAGTATATAGTCCGGCTGTCCGAGGACCCCTTAATCCAGAACTCCCTCAACGGGCCATCTACCTACAACAACATAGACAAGCAAAAATACTATCAGGTACTAAGTTCATGATAAATTAAAGTTCAATTAATCATATTACTTAAGAACTCCCACTTAGATAGATATCCCTCTAATCATCTAAGTGCTCACGTGATCCAAATCAACTAAACCATGTCTGTTCATCACGTGAGATGGAGTAGTTTTCAATGGTGAATATCACTATGTTGATCATATCTACTATATGATTCATGCTCGACCTTTCGGTCTCAGTGTTCCGAGGCCATATCTGCATATGCTTGGCTCGTCAAGTTTAACCTGAGTATTCTGCGTGTGTAAAACTGTCTTACACCCGTTGTATTTGAATATAGAGCTTATCACACCCGATCATCACGTGGTGTCTCGGCACGAAGAACTTTCACAACGGTGCATACTCAGACTACAAAAAAAAGACACATCCGTGACATTTTGGGCCGAACGAATTTTTTTTCTGTCATACATATGACACTTCTATGACGATAATTGTGAGAAAACCCGGTATCATCATAGATCTGGTGGGCTCCTACTTCTATGACAAAAAATCATGACAGAAAATGGGCATTTCGTCCTGGGCGGGCCGGAGACGTAGCTGCATGACATTCTTTGGTTCATCCATGACGGAAAGACCATTGTAGAAGCGAGGGGAAGGAAAATTTCGGGGAGTTGCCGGTTACGGTGGGAGGTCGGGGGCGGAGCGATGCGCGTTTCTGTCGTACGTACGCACGTGTGTGCGAGGCGTTGGCTCTAACTGAACCCGAGCGAGGCATTGGGCTCTAACTGAACCCGAGCGATTGCACTGCAGGCTACGCGTTACTGAACCCGAGGGATCGATCGATGGCTATTAACTGAACCACATGGAGCGATTCCTTTGCTACTGCTGCTAACTGAAGCCGATCGATTGGATGAACAGTGAGCA
>NC_041385.1:772117983-772133145 GCF_002162155.2 Triticum dicoccoides
GGATGAACAATAGACGGTGGAGGGGTGCCCGTGGAGGGGTGGTTGAACAGGACCCCGTGGTGTGGAGGGCTGGATGAACAGTAGATGGTGGAGGGGTGCCCATGGAGGGGTGGTTGAACAGTAGCCGATGGAGTAGCGCGCGGTGGAGGCTGGATGAATAGGTGCCCGTGGAGGCTGGAGGAGGTCGACGGTAGCCCGTGGAGGCTGGAGGAGGTCGACGGTGAAGATGAACAGTATCCCGTGGAGTCCCGTTTTGCGGTACGCCACACCCCTCCCCCCCGTTTCGACCGTAGCGCTCCAACACAAGTCCGTTTCATCTGTTTTGCAGTACGCCACACCCCTCCTGATGAACAGGACCCCCGTTTCCACCGTAGGAGGTCCGTTTCCTCCGTTTTGTGGTACGCCAGGCCCCTCCCGATCAACAGGACCCTGTTTCGAACGTGGTCGGTCAAACACAAGTCTGTTTCCTCCGTTGTGCGATACGCCAGACCTTGTTTCCATCGCCTGTTCCGTCCAAGCCCTGCCGATGAACACGACCACGCATTCCGTTCCGACCCAGCCGGTAGGCTCCCACACGTTCCGTTGCATCCGATGAACATGACGCATTCCGTTGCCTCCCCATGAACACGACGACGACGCTATTTCTCCGTTCCGACCCAGCCATGTACATATGCGCGAGTAGGCATTCGAGACCCTGCCCGTATGTACATACGTGGCCGTATTTTCTTTCTTGCACCCTCGCCGCTGTACATACGTGTACGTGCGCACCTCTACTACAACCAGTATGTACGTACACGTTCGCGACCAGAATGACAATGCTACGTACGCTTCGACCAGGTGGGTCCCGATTGTCAGGCACTTCCTTGCCTGCAAAGATGTAGCTGGTGGGTCCCAGCAGTCAGGGGGGCGAATCATTTTTTTGCCCGGACGCACTTCCTTGCGTGCGAAGATGTAGCTGGTGGGTCCTAGCAGTCAGGGGGGCGAATCGTTTTTTTTGCCCGGACGCACTTCCTTGCGTGCGAAGATGTAGCTGGTGGGTCATAGCAGTCAGGGGGAAACATTTTTTTTGCAAAATACGGTGGCCCGTCCGGTGGGTCCCCGCTGTCAGGTGGAGGAATAATTATTTTGTGCGTAATAAGGAGGCACTTCTTTGCGGCCACCGTGGACCCAGCTGTCAGCCTCTCCACGCACAGTACTCTTCTGATGGAAGTCGGCCGTTGACCACATTGACCATGCCACGCCGAGAGCACCACGGCGGTGGATGACGGTGAGGCCTAGGAAGGGGACGACGCGGAGCCGGGGAAGACGCAGCAGTGGATTCCCACGAGAAGAGGAGTACGAGGGTGAGGCTGCCGTGGCTGCAGAATAACAGGGGGTGTGGGTGAGTAGAGGGATGGCCTGGCCAGCGGTGGGAGTAGTAGGGGGCGGTGAGGCCTCTGCGGCATCACAGCCGGCCACGGGAGGCAGGAGCACGCGGCACGACCGGCGCTGCTTTGGGCGGCTGGAGCACGAAGACCAAAGGTTCAAGAAGCACTACAGTCGTTGGATGGACATCGTACGGTCATAGGAGCTAGAGTCATTCATATTGACTAAGTTGACAAAGCCGTCCGTCCCCGTAAACTTAGTAGGCCCACAAGTCAGCCTCCCACCAAGGTGAGTCCCAGCTAGCAGGGGGAGTATTCATTTTTTTGTGCGTAATAAGGAGGCATTTCCGGTGGGTCCGAGCTGACAGCGGGGGGAACATTTTTTTCGTGAAATACAGAGACCCTTCCGGTGGGTCCCAGCTATCAGGTGGAGGAATCATTGTTTTGCGCGTAATAAGGAGGCATTTTCCTGTGTGGGACCCTACTGTCAGCATCTTCCGATGGCTGTAGTTTGTTGACCATGTTGACCTCGCCGCGCCGAGAGCACAAACGCGGTGGACGAGGGCGTGGCCCAGGAAGAGAACCACCCGGAGCCGGCAAAGCCACCGCAGCGGATGCCCACACCGAGGGGAGAACAAGCGCCGACTGGTCGGCTGCGGGGTGAGGCTGACGTCGCCGGAAAATAACAAGATGTGTGGGTGGTTAGAGGGATGGCCTGGCGGCAGCACAGCGAGCCACGGGAGGAGGGAGCAGGCAGTCCCGCCGGCGCTAGTTTGGGCGGCTGGAGCAGGAAGATCAGAGATTGAAGAAGCACAGCAGCCGTTGGATGGACATCCAACAGTCACTGCTGTGTGTTGAGTAAGTTGACAAAGCCTTGCGTACGCGTCAAATTTTTTTTTAGGACAGCGTCATCGTCAACCTAGTAGGCCCAGAAGTCAGCCTCCAAATCTGTGGAAAACAGCATACAGCCCATTAGCCATTATTTTCAATAATTTAAAGCACATTTGCTAATTCTTAAGGATATTTGAAGCTCATATTCTTTTTATTAGCATTACAAACTATATATTCTGGGCACCGCTAAAAAATTCAACGAAATTTTGCATATTTCGGTGGGGTCCGAACTCTTTTAATCACGAAATTTCGAGTCACATTAAAAATAGTTTTCATAAAATTATTTCAAAATAAAATTCAAAAAACAATTCTCCGCAAAAAAATGAATGAAATTTAGAATCTTAATTAGCAAGATGCCCGTTCGTTGCACGGAACATGAAGATGCATTTGTATGAGTAGTTTATCTTGTGGGTGAAAAGATGACATTTTAATGTAATTGCCAGTTGGCCTTGGTTTTTATAAGAGTAGAGAGTAGGGAAATCCTGAAAAAATGATATTTTAATCCAATTTCCGGTTGGCTTTGGTTTAAAAATTTACAGCCCATTTCTTACAACTTATAGCCCGTTTTCTGGGGAAGCCCATTTCTTATCCCTCCTCGTCTTGAAAGATTTGCAGCCCAGCAGGGCTGAGAAAAGCAAGTAGGCCTCGGTTTTGGTATTCTCCAAAAAAAAGAACTGGGCTACCAAATTTCAGAAAGAAAAAAAATATCAACTGGGCTCGTCATGTGCTTAATAAAAGCGTAAGCGTGGGCTAGACGGGCCACAGCCCCCGCACAGCGCGCAGTTGAGCTCCGTCTCTGAAACTGAAAAACAACTGGGCGAGCTGCTGGGTCCCTGGTGTTATCCGCTCGTTGTGTAATTTTCTCGTTTATTGACTACATTGACAATGGCGTGGAACCTAGTTGTCAAACAATTAGGAGGAAGTATTGTTTTGGCTTGTAATAACGAGGCACCTGCTTGCGAAATGCAATGACCCTGGTGGGTCCCTACTGTCAGCCTCTCCACGTACAGTCATCTCCTGATTCCTCTTGGTTGTTGACCATGTTGACAACACCAGACGGCGGCGAGGACAGCGAGCTAACCAAGGCGGAGAACGACGGCAAGGCCTCGGACGGGAACGAACATCATCCATGAAAGATGCGGCAGTGTAGTGGCAGGTCGAGGGGAGTACGAGGGCAACAACATGCAAGTCAAGCATACAAATGGTACAAAAAGCCCAAGGATTAATTGTTCATCAAATTTTTAGACAAAACCCAGATTGAACATGACAGTAACATCTAACCCAACCACTCTTTTTTGCAGTCACAAACAAATGGATCGGTCTGATCCATAAAATCAACATCCTGTGCAAAAATTTTTATTTCAGGATGTCTACAACTTATTGTAAATATGAGCCGAGCACGTTTAGAAGCCCATTTGTCCACCTGAAACTTCTTTTTTTTCTGTTCAACATGTTCGTCCGTGAGAAATCTCTTGCTGTAAAAATTAAGCCTCATGGACAATAGTAACCTCGCGTTCAACAGGAAGAATGTGACAAAGCTTCTATTTGCCTGGTTGGATGCATATCGTCCCATCGTTATTGTCCTCAAACGAATGTCATGAGAATTGAGAAAATCCTTGTGCTTATTACGACGACCGACGATTGGTTATATGTTTTTCTCCATGTGGTTCTCCCTAAGTAGACATGAAGATTGAAAACAGTTAAGGTCTGAAAAAAGAGTATGTCGAAAGAACGATAGTTGAACAGTTAATTCTAGTACAATATATACGGGATTTCAATGTGCATGAAATCATCACCTCTATGTATAAATTCTCCAGAGATCGAAAGCATCGCAGCAAGCCAATAATTATGTCCAGATCAAAACTATACATTCTGATATATATGATCTTGACAGAATCCAGCAACATTGATAGGCTATCAATGGACGAACTCTTCGTTGAGCATATAACATAATATTAGTACCCAAAGTGTACTTGTCGGTGTCAAAACCGGCGGATCTCGGGTAGGGGGTCCCGAACTATGCGTCTAGGCGGATGGTAACAGGAGACAAGGGACACGATGTTTTTACCCAGGTTCAGGCCCTCTCGATGGAGGTAAAACCCTACTCCTGCTTGATTGATATTAATGATATGGATAGTATAAGAGTGGATCTACCACGAGATCAAGGAGGCTAAACCCTAGAAGCTAGCCTATGGTATGGTTGTTGTAATGGTTGTGTGTCCTACGGACTAAAACACTCCGGTTTATATAGACATCGGAGAGGGCTAGGGTTACACAGAGTCGGTTACAATGGTAGGAGATCTACATATCCGTATCGCCAAGCTTGCCTTCCACGCCAAGGAAAGTCCCCTCCGGACACGAGACGAAGTCTTCAATCTTGTATCTTCATAGTCTTGGAGTCCGACCGATGATGATAGTCTGGCTATCCGGACACCCCCTAGTCCAGGACTCCCTTAGTAGCCCCCGAACCAGGCTTCAATGACGACGAGTCCAGCGCATATATTGTCTTCGACGTTGCAAGGCGGGTTCTCCTTCAAATTCCATGTACCTGCCGAATAGTGTTCGGCTCCCTTACAGATGTTGCGCTCCTTGGCTTCCACGCCCAATAATGGCCTTCTTCCACACGTCGCACGAATGCGAGAAGCCAGGGTATCTTTTATGTTTTACCCCCTAGCTGCGCAAATAATCTGCCTATAAGAGAGGCAGGAATCCACATCCAAATCACACCATCTTCCTTCCGCGAGTACTCATCGAGCGCTTCTGACCAAAAATCCATTACATCATGGACCGTCGACGCAGCTCCTCCTCTCGCGCTCCCAGCCCTCCACCAGGAGATTGGAGGAGATGTTCTGTTCCGCACAACAAGCCGGTGACGCTCCAAGCGGAGGGATATCTTCCTCCAGCCTTTATGGTCCCGGTTCGAGCTGGGCTGGCCACCTACAAAGGTGGGAAGCAAGCGGAGGCCACCCCTAGTCCCTCTAAAGGGGATCGGGTATGCTTCGTCCCCTATCTAATAAGGGGGCTTGGATTTCATGTACATCCGTTCCTCCGCGGGCTTCTGGAGTTCTACGGACTCCAGCTCCACCACCTCACACCCGCCTCTATTCTGCATATCGCGGGTTTCGTAGCTCTTTGCGAGCTATTCCTGGGCATCGAGCCCCATTTTGCGCTGTGGAAGAGGCTATTCTGCCTCGTACCCCGCTCTCACGAGGGGTCTATATATCAAGTGGGCGGTGCCGAAATATGGCGCATCGCCGGGACCGGATATCCATCCGGAACCCCTAAGAAGGCGTGCGAAGACTGGCCTTCGGAATGGTTTTATGTAGAAGACGCTCCACTGCCGGACCCAGTTCAGATCGGCCTCCCGGAGTTCAGCAATGCTCCTCTGAAGAAACGCCTAAGTTGGTGCCCGCGGAGCCCTCAACTGAAGGAAGACAAGAGCGTCCATTATTTGATGGGCCGGATAAGGTTGCTGGCCCATTTCGGCTTGACCATGATTGGAGTCATGGCGACGTGCATTATGCGGGGGGTGCAGCCGCTGCAATACAGGGGGCCACCCCATGTGGGATTTCAACGGGGAGAATGATGCCACCCGTCATGGCCACAAAGGGCCGGGATCGGCCGAAGATCTGGTGAAGATTCTGTCCGGCCTGTACAAGTGGGAGAAGGAGGACTTCCTCCAGACGAGCCCATTGAATGGGTTCTCCATGAATAACCCTCGGAGCTGGGTAAGCGGATGTTTATTTATCCGACCCGCGCATTCAAAGTTAAGTACCTTACTCTATGGTTTTGACGCAGGAACTGCGCCCAACTGTGGAGAGCATACATAGTCCGGCCCCACAACCTGAGGATCCGGGAAGATCCCTTGATCCGGCCTCCGAAGAGGATCCGGACATAAAGGTGGAGCTAATTGACGGGGTGTTCCACCAACTCAGCATGGACAACGCTCTAGTCGCCATTACGACCGACTACCCCGGCTTGTCACCGGCTTCCCAGGTACTTATGACCGAAGTCCTGACACCATTACTCCATCCTTGCGCATTTCTGACCACCGTACACAATGGTGTCTTGTAGGAGGTGCCTTCAAGGCGGGAAGCCGAACCCGCGGCGGCTGACCAACAGAGGTCAGTCCGGCCCCGCAGGCGGAAGAGGGGTAAGGTGCGAATCGAAACATCACCGCAATGGTATAGCTTGCGACCACCATTTAGGACAAAGTCCCTAGGAGGCGTATTAATGCTCATGACTTTTCCAGGAGAAAGAGCGCTCGCCGGACTGTGGACGGAGAGGTTGCCAACCAAGCCTCTGTCAGCCATGCTCCAACACCTGGTCCGGAGGGGGAGGCGAGCGCAAGGCGCGAGCCGGATACTCCTCCAACGGAGGATGCCGACAGGCTGTCCGCCACCAGGTCTAAGGTGGAGAGCGCCATGAACCATAGGCGCCGCCGGACAGTTTTTCGTGACGCGTGCTTCTCCCCTGAGGCTTGAATGCCTTTAACGCGGGAGACGCGCACCTCCGTGCCGCTCAAGATGGTTTGACCAGAGCCACGGAGCAGTATGTAAAAGACATACGGGTAAAAGATTTTAATAGTTGTATATGCCAGTAGCCCCCGAGACTTAAAGTAGTTAGAGTAACTGATTTAAGGATCATTTGATATGCAGGATCTTACAGAGAAGAATACCCAATTGTCTCAGGAGCTACAAGAGTGCAAGGCCCAACTTGAGGCTGCACTGGCTGCCGCCGAAGGAGGCACAGAGACCCCCTCTAGTAACACATTATTTCAAAAAAAAACTACGTATAAGTCTGACAATGATATTGCAGATGTTGCCGGACTTGATCCGGACAAGCAACAACTACTACGCCAACTGAAGGCCGGCGAGAGGGTGCTTATGAAGGTGCAGCGGAGAGGAACAAACTCCAGGATGCCCACACCCAGCTAGGAGAAGAGCTAAAGGGTGTTCGGGCCGAGCTGTCTGGCTCCGTGAGGGAGAATCAGAGGCATCGTCACGGCATCTATAGTAAGTGGTTGAGCGAACTCCTTTGAAAAGAAGAGTTCGGCGAGGAAGTCAATTGAAAAAAATATGTCTGTAGGTGCGCTCACAGGTCGCCCTGCGAAGGAAATGCCCGTTTCAACGGGTGACCAACTTCCCGAGCTGGTGCAACTGCTCGAACGTGTTTGGCAGGCGATGAATGGCGTCATCCAGGCCCTATGGCCCTCCGTCTCCCTACCCGAGGGCCTTGGAGAGTTTGCGGAGAAGCTTCAGGGAGTGCGGCAGTGCTTCCATTTATGGAAGATATCGGCCTGCCGTCAGGGTGCCAGGGAGGCCTGGGCCAAGGTGAAGACGCGGTACAAGAAGGCGGATCCAAACCACATGGCCGAGGTCGGACCTGTGGGGCCCGATGGGAAGGAGGTCCCCGTGAGCTTAGTGTACGGCCAAGTAGAGTTGGCCGCTAAGTATTCCCAACGGGACTGTAAATTACACAGCCTGTTAGAAGGGATTGAGGAGGAGTACAATCAATCGATTTGACGATGTATTTTAAAATGACATGTAAAATGCCTTCTAGCCGGATTGTAGATCGTTTGTCTTTGCCGACCTTTTCGCTTCGACCTCGGGACCCTAGAGTCTGGAGTGTGTCCGAATACCTTCTCGGTTATGACAAAACTGGGGCATGCATGGAGACCAGGCGTAGGGGTCATTAGTGCTTTATCAGACAAGTGCCCAACTAGTTATGTTATATTACATGGTTAGTAAGAAACATCTTCCAGGGAGAATAGTTCCGTTAAGGGTTCCTTTCCCTGGGAGGCATGCCCTAAGGTGCATGTCCGGACTGCGAAAAGAGCAGGAAAGCATCTGGGGGCAGATAAATAAATAGGTAAAAAATCATCTTTCAAGTCACCGACCGAATATTCCCTTAAGAACGCTAGCTTTCGGCTTCACCCAGTCTGAGGTACACATCCGGCTGACCCGGCAGTAACAATCGCAGAGGTGCTCCCTTTACCTCCTAGCCGAACAATCGGGAATGTAGGGGTAAGCACAGGAGCCAGGCAACCCAGCTTGGCCAAAACTTAAGTCATATCGAAGCATATAATGGTGAATAAAAGGTACATGTGGAAGTTTGACACATGTGCTAGGCGTGAAGCCTGTATGATTAAGCTTCTGTTAAAGAAGCCCCCAGGTATAATGTGTGCGGGTAGCACATCAAGTGTGTGCGAACAATGCGCAAATAGGCCCTCAAGGGTTTTTATTAAAAAAGATGAGAGAAGATAGAGAAACAAAAGACAGCTGAAGAGTGAAAAAAGTGGACGTAGGAAGGAGACGAACTCTTAGTCCGGTGCTAGGCGTAGAATCTTCGGAGGCGGGCTCCGTTCCATGGGTTCGGCTCGAGTCGGTTGTCCGATTCATTCCGCAGACGGTATGCTCCGCCGGTCAGGACTTGGTCGATGATGAAGGGACCTTCCCATTTGGGCTTGAGCTTGTCCTTTTTCTTGTCCGGCAGGCGTAGAACTAGTTCGCCAACATTGTAAGTTTTAGCCCGTACTTCTCTGCTTTGATATCTTCGAGCCTGCTGCTGATAAAATGCGGAACGGGCCTTTGCCACATCGCGTTCCTCCTCCAATGCGGCCAAGCTGAGCTGCCAATCCAGCTCGGCTTCTCTTTCTTCGTACATGCGCACTCGAGGTGAGTCATGGATTATGTCGCAGGGCAAAACTGCCTCTGCGCCGTATACCATAACGAATGGTGTGAATCCGGTAGTACGGTTTGGCGTAGTCCGCAGCCCCCAGAGTACGGAGTCAAGCTCCTCTACCCAGTGCGTGTTAGATTCCGTAAGGGACTGCACTAGTCTGGGTTTGATGCCGCTCATTATTAGACCATTTGCTCATTCAACTTGACCGTTGGATTGAGGGTGGTAAACTGAAGCGTAGTCGAGCTTAATGCCCATATTTTTGCACCAGAGTTTGACCTCGTCGGCTGTGAAGTTCGTGCCGTTATCGGTAATGATGCTGTGGGGGACGCCATAACGGTGTACTACCCCGGATATGAAGTCTATCACTGGTCCGGACTCTGCCGTTTTAACTGGCTTGGCCTCTATCCATTTGGTGAATTTGTCCACCATGACCAGTAGGTATTTTTGCTTGTGGGTTCCCCCTTTAAGGGCTCCAACCATGTCAAGCCCCCAGACCGCGAACGGCCAGGCAATGGGTATAGTTTTGAGGGCGGTGGGTGGCATATGGCTCTGATTGGCAAAGAGCTTACAACCAACGCATCTTTGGACTAAGTCTTGAGCATCTGCTCGGGCCGTCAGCCAATAAAATCCTGTACGGAAGTCCTTACCTACAAGTGCCCGGGCTGCAGCGTGGTGTCCGCCTAGTCCGGCATGAATTTCAGCCAGAAGATTCCACCCTTCCTCTTCGGAGATGCACCTTTGAAGGACTCCGGTTGTGCTTTTCTTATAAAGTTCTCCCTCATGGACCTTGTAGGCTTTAGATCGCCGGACTATGCAGCGGGCCTCATTTTGGTCTTCGGGGAGTTCCTGCCTAATTAGGTAGGCTAGGAATGGTTCTGTCCACGGGGCAATTACTGCCATTATTTCGTGGGCTGAAGATGTTATTTCATCGGCTGAGTCGCTGGTTATGTCAGGTTGTTCTGTGTTGGGTGGCGCGGTTGTTTCCGGGTTCTTATTTCCGGACTCCTCTTCCCATAGTATGGATGGCTTAAAGAGCCGTTCTAGGAAGATGTTTGGAGGGACAGCGTCGCGCTTCGCGCCAATGTGTGCCAACACGTCGGCTTCTTGGTTATTATCTCGGTCTACGTGGTGGAATACGAGTCCTTCGAACCGAGCTGACATTTTTAGGACAGCGTTACGATAGGCTGCCATTTTCGGATCCTTGGCGTCAAAGTCTCCATTTACTTGGGATATTGCAAGGTTTGAATCCCCGCGCACCTCTAGGCGTTGGATACCCATGGAGATTGCCATCCAGAGACCATGTAGGAGGGCCTCGTATTCGGCTGCATTGTTGGAGTCCGTGTACATTATTTGAAGTACGTATTGGACCATGTCTCCGGTTGGGGACGTCAGTACGACGCCAGCCCCCAAGCCGACCAACATTTTGGGGCCGTCGAAATGCATAATCCAATTGGAGTATGCGCCATACTCTTTAGGGAGTTCGGCTTCGGTCTATTCAGCGACGAAGTCAGCCAAGACTTGCGACTTTATAGCTCGCCGAGGTTTATAAGTTATATCGAATGGTAAGAGCTCAATGGCCCATTTTGCAATCCTGCCCGTCGCGTCACGGTTGTTTATAATGTCGTTGAGGGGCACTTCGGAGGCCACTGTTATCGAACACTCTTGAAAGTAGTGCCGAAGCTTCCGGGATGCCATGAACACCGCGTACACTATCTTTTGATAATGCGGGTACCGGGACTTGCAGGGAGTTAAGACAGTGGATACGTAGTACACTGTTTTTTAAGAGGGATTTTATGCCCTTCTGTTTCTCGTTCGACGACGAGCACCACGCTTACAACTTGATGTGTTGCCGCGATATATAAAAACATTGGTTCGCCCAGGTTAGGCGCGGCCAGGACCGTATTTGTTGCCAATATGGCTTTTATTTCTTCGAGTCCGGTAGTGGCAGCATCCGTCCACTCGAAGTGTTCGGTGCGCCTGAGGAGGCGATAGAGGGGCAATGCCTTTTCTCCCAAACGGGAGATGAAGCGGCTTAGAGCCGCCATGCATCCAGTCAGTTTTTGTATTTATTTGAGGTCTTTTGGAATATCCAGTTGTGACAGAGCTCAGATCTTTGCTGGGTTTGCTTCAATTCCTCTACCGGATACAATGAAGCCCAGGAGCTTTCCGGCTGGTACGCCAAAAACGCATTTTTCCCGATTCAGCTTAATGTCATATGCTCGGAGGTTGTCGAATGTGAGCCTCAAAACGTTTACTAGACTTTCGACGTGTTTGGTTTTGACAACTACGTCGTCTACGTATGCCTCTACTGTTTTGCCGATCTGGGTGGCCAGACATGTCTGAATCATGCGTTGATATGTTGCGCCGGCGTTTTTAAGTCCGAAGGGCATCGTGTTGAAGTAGAATGGTCCATATGGAGTAATGAATGCCGTTGCGGCTTGGTCTGCCTCCGCCATCTTGATTTGATGGTAGCCGGAGTATGCGTCAAGGAAGCACAATGAATCGTGCCCTGCAGTAGCATCGATTATTTGGTCGATGCGGGGAAGGGGGAAGGGATCCTTTGGGCAGGCCTTGTTGAGGTCTTTAAAATCGACACATAGGCACCAGGATTTGTCCTTCTTTGGTACCATTACCAGGTTTGCTAGCCAGTCCGGATGTTTGATGTCTCTGATAAATCCGGCTTCAAGTAGTTTGGCTAGCTCTTCTCCCATTGCCTGTCTCTTGGGTTCGGAAAATCGCCGAAGAGCCTGTTTGATTGGCTTGAATCCTTTTAGAATGTTTAGGCTGTGTTCTACCAATCTGCGTGGGATTCCTGGCATATCTGAAGGGTGCCACACAAAGATGTCCCAATTTTCCCAAAGGAATTCTCGTAGTGCGGCGTCTACGTCAGGGCTCAACTGTGCCCCGATGGAGGCCGTCTTTGTTGGGTCTGTTGGGTGGACCTGGAATTTGACTATTTCTTCCGCTGGTTTAAAGAAGGTGGACTTGGATCTCTTATCGAGTATCACATCGTCCCTATTCACCGTAGAGCGCAGCGCAGTAAGTTCCTCCACCGCTAGGGCTTCGGAAGTGCCTCTAGGGCTAATGCGGCTGTCTTATTTTCGGCGCGGAGTGCTGTGTCCGGATCACTAACGAGAGTGATTATTCCATTGGGCCCGGGCATCTTAAGCTTCATGTACCCGTAATGGGGTATGGCTTGGAAAATTGTGAATGCCTCTCGTCCTAATATAGCGTGATATCCGCTGCTGAACGGGGCCACTTGGAACGTGACCTCTTCGGACCTGTAATTTTCCGGCGAGCCGAACACCACATCAAGTGTGATTTTTCCTGTGCAGCGTGCTTCCCGGCTAGGGATTATTCCTCTAAAGGTTGTGCTGCTTCGCTCAATGCGGGTCCAGTCTATTTCCATTTTGTGAAGAGTTTCCTCATAGATGAGGTTTAATCCGCTGCCTCCTTCCATGAGTACCTTGGTAAGACGAAAGCCGTCCACTATTGGACTGAGGACCAATGCGGCTGGTGCTCGGGCTGTTCGGAATTTAGGTTCGTCGCTGGCATTGAAGGTGATGGCCGTGTCGCTCCATGGATTTGTTGTTGCTACCTGGTAGACTTCGGCGAGGCTGCGGATTGTTCGTTTCCGCATATTATTTGATGCGAAAGTCTCGAAGACTGTTGACACCGTACTGGTACTGTTGGAGTGGTTCTCCGGGGCTAGAAGCTCTTCGCCACTTTTGGCCACCTGCCGCAGTATCCAACATGCTCGAAGGCTATCTGTTGGAGTGGCGCCTTCTGTATTGTGAATTTTACAGGGTCCGCGGAGCCATCCCTCCAGTACGGTTCTGTGCCCTTTATGGGGTTTTTGCTTTTTGGTTTTTGTACCTGGTGCCTGATTGTGATGCACCCTTTTGTTTCAGACCGGGGTTGTGTTCGGGGCCGGATTGTCCCAAAACTTAGTTTCGGTTTTACGAAAACTTTCCATCGCACAGTACTTTCGTACTATGGACGCCAGATCGGAGAAGCGTGTAAGTTCACGACGACTGACGGCGTTCAAGATTCCCTCGTCCGTGCAATTATTGCAGAAAATTGAAATTGCGTTTTCCTCACGGCTATCCTTTATCCTGTCCATGACCAAGAGGAATCTGGCCCAGTAATGATGTACTGTTTCAGCGGGCTCTTGCCGGATTTGAGATAGATCGCATATGTCTGGGTGGGTGGGTGGAATTGAGTCCGGAACCTACCCATCTCGAGGCTCAAGGGCCGAAAAGTTTCCGAATTTGGAAGCTTGGATTGCTGGACGTTGTCCAACGAGTCTGGTCTGATGCCTGACTTTAGGTTCAGTGCTTGATCGACATCCGTCCCTCCGGGGAATCCGGCATGGAGGGTTTGGGAGTCCGTACATAACTAGTTTTTAGTACAGAAGAAGAATCGCCCCTTTGTTCCTCTACCACCGCAACGTGGTGGGTAACCTGGGGAGAGTTAATCTCTCTCAGATCGGTTTTAAGCCCAATCTGATTGTAGTCTGTGGCGACCTCCAGGGCGGCAATGCGGTCCAGGAGTTCGTTTACAGAAGAGAGCTCCATCGGATCTAGCTGCTCGGCGAATTCCGAGCTGACGTAAAGATTGCTTCCGATGACCCGAGAGGTCATCGTCGATGTGGTGGCCGAACAGGCGGTCATGAGAAAACCACCTAGCCGGATAGTGTGGCCGGCGGCCAAAGCTCCTTTGGTGATGGTTCCGTCTTTAAAGACGGGAAGAGGCATCCTTCCTGATCGCGACGGCACAGAGGAACTCTCAATGAAAGCACCAATGTCGGTGTCAAAACCAGCGGATCTCGGGTGGGGGGTCCCGAACTGTGCGTCTAGGCGGATGGTAACAGGAGACAAGGGACACGATGTTTTTACCCAGGTTCGGGCCCTCTCGATGGAGGTAAAACCCTACTCCTGCTTGATTGATATTGATGATATGGATAGTATAATAGTGGATCTACCACGAGATCAAGGAGGCTAAACCCTAGAAGCTAGCCTATGGTATGATTGTTGTAATGGTTGTGTGTCCTACGGACTAAAACCCTCCGATTTATATAGACACTGGAGAGAGCTAGGGTTACACAGAGTCGGTTACAATGGTAGGAGATCTACATATCCGTATCGCCAAGCTTGCCTTCCACGCCAAGGAAAGTCCCCTCCGGACACGGGACAAAGTCTTCAATCTTGTATCTTCATAGTCTTGGAGTCCGGCCGATGATGATAGTCCGGCTATCCGAACACCCCCTAGTCCAGGACTCCCTCAGTACTCCAAGATGATATAAAACTTATGCGCACAAATGAAAAATGCAGCATATGGTGACAAATGTGTAGATGAAAATATACGGTACCTGAAAAAGTGAGGAGCCAAACACCAACTCCTTGTGATTATTAAACGAGTCACGAATTACACCCAAGGTCTCCAGTTTGGGCGCAGAGACGACAGTTATTTCTGAAGGTGTATAACAACTATGAACGAGCAACCTTTCAAGTGAAGGGGCATCTTCGATGATGAGCTGCTGTCTTTTAAAACAAATTCCAATGCTTTTAAGGTGAGGCGACTTTATTTGGAGACAACTGATACCAATTTCTATTCCCAAAACAATCAGCAAGCGCTCCATGGCAGGGCAACTGGAGTGGATGATGTTGTGCAGTGAGGCCTCCGACAGATAAACCACCACAAGCGAAAGTTTTTTTAGCAGTGGGAGTCAAAGCATTTGTACCAGATCGTCTGGTAGATGGCTGTGGGCGAAGGTGGCGGTGTGGAGAGAGGAGGAAAACCGCGAGATGGACAATGGTGGTGTGGGCACAAATTCTTGGTATGTTCGTGGTATGAAACTTTCATGGTAATGGTAGAACTCAAACTGCTGGAGTTTTCCGAATTCAGGGTATGTCAGCCAAGCGTCCACCTTGCCGGGTATGGACAGCAGGTAGCTTGTCAGGAT
The DNA here is from genome assembly GCF_002162155.2 of Triticum dicoccoides. Taxonomy (NCBI): domain Eukaryota; kingdom Viridiplantae; phylum Streptophyta; class Magnoliopsida; order Poales; family Poaceae; genus Triticum; species Triticum dicoccoides. The sequence continues at coordinate 772,132,888 of NC_041385.1, forward strand.
GCAGAGGCATTGAACAGGGCCCTGCTGGTGAGAAGAGATGATGGCTCTGGTGAGATCAAAATCAGGAAGGACAGATATCTGACGACAGTCGAGATTGAGGGGCGCGGTGCGCATAGAGGGCGCCACCGAGTTGAGAGGACTTGTGTGCGGCAGCAATCCTTGGTGGGGAGAAGCGAGATGATCTCCTCAAGGATGACATCCGGGAGATCGCTGATGTGGTCCACTGGAGATTCTACCGGTTCCTCAGATTCGGGTGGG
>NC_041385.1:772133321-772143406 GCF_002162155.2 Triticum dicoccoides
CCGCTTCTCCCCGTGCTACCGGGTGCGGGATCTACAACCGGCGTCGCCGCTGGCGGGAGCCTCATCTTCTTGGCGCTGGGGCCAGCCGACTCCATTTTCCTTGTGGGGGTCGCGCCGAGCTCACGGGTTTGAGCAGATTAGCCAGAGATGAGCCTAGTGGCAGTGCGAGTTGTGAAGAAGGAGGGCTGGGGATTTCTGTAGGAGTGGAAGATGAGGAGCAAGCATTTACTGTACGAGTGAGGAAGAAGGTGAGCGGGGTTTTCTGGATGAGTGAGGAAGATTGGGGAGCGGGGGGAATTGGGTGGGGAGACGGAAGCGGGAGAGCGAGCTGTTCGTGTTTATAAGGCACGCTGCACTAACTACTCGCTTTTTCCCAAGAACCGCTCTCTTCTTTTGCGTTGCTGCATGACTGGCCATGCATGCAGGATGCATGTGCCCACCAGCCACTTCATGCGCCTGGTTTGTTACTAGGCCTATTTAATAGGGTGGTTATGGAGTAAATTAAGGAGATTTATTTTCTCTGTGTGCATCCACCAAATTAGAGGTTGCGGTACTGGATGCAGACACTCACATTAAACTAACATTCAGAAGAACAAAAGTTCAGCATGTCTATGCATCTCAATGATTCACCATACTATAACCAATATATAAAACTGTGAGAAGGTGTGGAAATAAAGAAAATCGGTCGATGCTTCTCTGAGCAAAGGGCCTCCCTGCGCACGCATTAATTTCCTGGGCATGCTTGTTTCTTCTCAATGTTGCGAGCACTTTGAGCATGTTGGCAACTCCATAGCTATCTAGCTGCCTCATCTTGCAATTGATGCTGACACATTTGCAGCAAACACATGAGGCAATAGAGATGACTCAACATGGGTCCATATTGTGCAGTTCTCCTGATATCCTATTCATTGTCCTGAATCTGAAAAGATAGGAAAACAGTAGCTATACTTAAAACGGTGTTGCAAAACAGTAGCACATATCAATAGCTCGGCATGACAAAACACGATCATCTGGACGAAGGGGATACTGACCTGCATGAGGAAGATTACATATAATTTCATAAGTCCTTGGTTGATTTCCACCTTCGGCTGCACTGCTTGTTTGCTCCTCCAGACATGACAGGATCGTTCCGCACTGCATTCAACAAGTCAACGTACGAATAAGCTAATTTCATCTTGCGGTGGTCATTGTACCTAGTTACGAATGTAGGAATACCTAGAGCACCATGAGGTTAGCTGACAGCAGGTAGATGCAGCCATATAAATTTTGTGCGGTGCTACCAAAATTGAGGTTTGTATACCTTCCCGTTATGAGAATTCTTCTTGAAGTTGGTAGAATGTGACGGCTTGTTCTTTGCATCAAACTTGCCTTTCCCCTGAGATTTGTTCTTGTTGTTTTGGGGCTGGTTGGGCTGGAAGTTCTTCTTGTGTACCATGTGGGCAGTAGAAGCTCCCTCGGCGACCCGAGCACGTGTGTCTTTTGCTCTCGCCTTCTTCTCAAAATCAAGAGTGCTAATGAGATTCAAAACAGAAAACTCATGTCTCTTGTTTTTCAGAGAAGTAGCAAAATCGTTCCACAAAGGTGGAAGCTTGGCAATGATGGTCCCACAACAAATTTGTCCGGCAACACACACTTAAAGTACTCAAGTTCCTTAGAGAGTGACTGTATCTCATGAGTCTGCTGAACAACAGAGCGCTCATCAGTCATCTTGTAGTCACAGAATTGCTCCATGACGTACAACTCGTTGCCAGCGCCCGAGGGCCCAAACATGGCCTCGAGCGCAGCCCACATGTCTTTGCCGCTGTCAAACAACATATACGAATCCACAATGGAATCGTCAAGAACACTCAGCAGGGTAGCTTTGAAGAGGGTATCCATGTTCTGAAAAGCTTCCTGCTGTGTAGGATTAAGATCGCCCTCAGGCTTACCCTTAGTGGCGTCATAGCAGCACATGATCTGAAACCAATATACTGCTCTTGTGCGCCACCTTTTATATTGCACCCCCTTAAAAGTAGGCGGCTTCAAAAGCGCAGCAAAACAACTCGGAGTAAATTGCCTGTGATCAGGTTTTTGGATTAGATTGTTGAATATATGAGCAATTTAGTATGAGATTTAATCCGAATCAGCAGTAAATAGATCATGACGACAATTGGAAACATCAAAGTAATGATGCGGACTAAACCAGGAGGACAGAATCACATACTGTACAACGGGAGTAGAACCGATGTGGTTGATGTTGTCACTCATGTCGTTGATGAAGAGGTTACCGAGGTCGAGGAAGAAGGCATTCGTTGAGGAAGTCGTCGCTGGCAGCAGTCACAGGAAAGGCGGGGTTCGGAGGACTGCTGTCCCTTCTCGCGGTGCACGCAGGAAGGAGGGCTGGAGAAGAATTGCGTGCCGGCGCTAAGATCTGGAACAGTGCGAAACCATATGATACAACGGCGGCTAGGGTAGAGCATGTCAGGTCGGAGTATAATAGTAGGCCTTTGGCCCCCAAACCCCACGTCCAATTCAATAATAGTTCAAAAAAAGTCAATAATAGCCCCACCAAGGTTTGTCTCAAAAAAAAACCCGGAGTAATTAAGGCGTCCGTTAGTCCCTTTAGTATAAATACAATATCATTAATAATGGCCCCACCTTTTGTCTCACAAAGTAGAGTATGTTGGAGTACAACTGGCTACACGTTTACAATCCGCTTCTCTTCTCTCTCCTCTTCTCTCTCCTTCAACTAAGCACAAATACTATATTTAAATCTTTATAGCCTGCTTATGTCATCTAATTATAGTAGTACTTGCTCTAAAAGTTACTATCCACTGTGTAGTCTGAAATGCCGGGCGTGCAACGGGCGGTGCCCTCGGTCGGCGCGCCGCTTCAACGGCAGAAGCAATGAGAGGTCGCGTCGCCCTGACTTGCCATCAATGTGGAGCGGCGGGCTTAGCTGGCGCCGGGCGGGAAGCGCGCGCGGGATGGGGGAGGGGTTTTTGTTGGGCCAAGAAGGTGAGAAGCCAACTTGGGATCGGTCCGGACGGGGAAATATCATGTGCTCCCATACTCTGCATATGGCACTAGTGTATGTTACTACTCCCTCCTTTCCGGTTTATAGAGATGTTTAGAGTAACATAGTAATATGTTACAGTACAAGTTACTCCCCACTATGACCAGCCTTGGCCTCTCCCAGTGCTCCACCATGTATAGCTGCTAAGCCTGCCACGTAGGCATAAAATATGATGTGGCACCAATAAACTAAGCACCTATGCATTGAACACTTGAGTTACTAAGCCATTTAATGAACTTAGCACCTCATCTAAAGAGCATTAATAGTATAGCCAGTTGCTGGCTATAAGCCTACAACCCATCTTATAGTCAACATGTACTACAAAGTGCCTAGGAGCATGTGCTAGAGCTGGCTCTTCATGAAGAGCCCGTCACCTTCTCTCTCCTCTTCTCTTTCCTCCAACTAAGCAGAAATATACTACTGTTTATTTCTTATAGCCCGCTGACTCAGCTCTATTATACTTTCTCTAAGCACATCTAAGGACTTGCTAGCACCCCCTTGACCGTGGACCTTGACGGTGTACGTCACCTTGTGTCTCATAATTTTCCTCGTCATCATCTGACTCCTAGCAGATCTCACCCACATCATCATTAGCATGCAGCCGCCTTGATAGATAACGTGTGCAGAAGGAGTAGAGGCGACTGGGGACGCACCACCACCACGTTCTGGGCACTCCGTATGTGCTCGTGTGCGTGCAGCGTGCGTGTTTTTCCATTGGTGCTAGCTCTAAGGCCGAGGCTGCGGTCGTCTTCGTCTCCGACTAGTAGTTGAGCAACGATGGCAAAGAGGTCATGCAAGAGATGCGTATGCGCCGTTGCGTGCGAGCTTCACCGTAGCACGACGAACCGGACGTCGCCGCGGATGGCGCACGCCTCCTTGCAGCCGAGTGTGTGCGCATGCATGTGTTATTCATGTGCATTCTGCGGCCGAGCGTGTGTGCATGCACGTCTTGTGTACGTGCGTTGTGTGCTCCATGCTGTGCGCGTATGTGCATGAGTTGGATCGGATGGAGTAAGTGCGTTTGCTTGTGTACATAATTTAGAGTGTAGATTCACTCATTTTGTCTCGTATGTAGTCCCTTATTGAAATATCTAAAAAGACTTATATTTGGGAACGGAGGGAGTATAAAACATCTTCAACTTAGCATCCTGATATACCGTTTCTAGTGGTTAGCGAAAATTTCATGTTCTTTTAGTTGTTGATAGGTGGGCAGGCAGCAAAAAACAGGGGAAAACGCGCAAGGTTCCTTGCAGACGCTCCACCGCGAGGTTCCTTGCTCCTCCTCGGTCGTCGGGAATCTATGCTCTTCAACTCTTTTCTTTTACGTGAGCTTTGTTCATCCTTTTCCCAACACGCGAGACATCTAGCATCAAGGTGCACGTGTCATGCAAGAAAATGGAGATAATCATATAAGCAGTGCGTAAGTGAGTCATGCGGGGGGGAAAGCGGGGGGAAACCATTTTCCGTAAGTGAGTCGTGCACTTTGATGGCACCTACGCAATATTTTTTCTGCTCGATGGCACGTGAAATGGCACGTGAATAGTGCATATACTCAACGACGGAGCACGGGATGGTAGCAATGACATGGTCAGCCCTTTTTTGGAGAGAGTACGTACTACTAGTAAATAACTTTGATGTGTCCCGTCAACTCGCAGAACAACGAGAAGCTTGATTACGCCTTCTCCCTCGCCAACGCGTGCGCGGTGGCTCGTAGCACGAGGAGAAACTTTTGCTTACAAGCGGTGGACGTGCAGCAGTTCATTTGGTGTCAGATTGCCAGAAGCACTACTGTAGAACCAACGACTTCCGGAAGAGGCGAAGAGCCAAGCGCAAGGTCACCTACTAACCTTAGGCTAGGCATAGTGGGAGTAACATAAGTAAAGGTATCTCCTTTTTTTATTCTAGAAACAACCACACGCGAATATCAAGGTGCTGGTTACGTAGAACAAATTTCCTGTAGTCCGTGCTCAGCACTCCTCTATCTCTCTTCTCAGCCAGCCAATGGACGCGCGGAGCCCATCATCTGTTTGCTCACATGCGGCCCCACATGTCAGTGAAAACGCAAGAGGACCCACTGAACCTGCACATCTTTCACCTCGACGTGCTGGTGATGAAAAACAAATCCAAGAAAGATCTTCGGTGGCCGCTTTTGGAGTTACTCAAGAGTAGTAAGATTCTATTTACAGTTTAACCCAAGATGCACATCTCGTGGCTTCAACTTATCAACTACCACTCTATTTTCTTTCATGACACGACCTGGATGCTGGATGTCCCACGCGTCGGCAAAAGGAGGAAGAACCCGACCAAATCTTCGGTTGTGCTCTCGGATTAGACTAGTTGTGCTAACTTAAAATTTTTATTCTGTACTCCCTCCGTTCCAAAATACTGGACTTCCATTTGTCCAAAAATGGATGTGCCTATATACTAAAACATGTCTAGGTACATATATATTTTGACAAATAGAAGGCATGTATTGTGCAACAGAGGGAGTAGAATGGATGCAAGTTTTTGTATTGGGAAAAAGAGTACATCCATATATTGATAGAGCGTTGGAGTTGGCCTTACAAGTGGGACCGCAGTTGAGGAAACCGACTATCGGCAAACCCCCACCTCACCCGCCGCGTGATTGCTGAGTTAGAGAAACAATGAGGTTGGAGATATTGCTCTAGCACGGACTCCAAGAAATATGGTGTCAGATGGAAGTCATGCTGGTGGCGTGTGCCGTAATCCTGGACGTGAATGCTTGTTCTGGCCCATGCCACCCTACTACTCCTACTACTTACTATATAGTACTACTAGTATCGAGGATTCGAGGTGCTGGTTACATATGGCTACAGTAAAAACACCCGCACGACGTGCGAAGCATGTGAAGCTAGTACAAATAGTGTACTACTATTGTTGATGATTGTCCTCATCCGATAACCTATTGCAATGCACGTACAATTATGTATTGGGAAAATATTTTTTTGCCTCGTCGCACCACTCACTCACAGAAGCAACTCGAAAGCCATTCATAAATTTAGTAAGTTTATCACAGGCATATCATTTTATTACATACAACAGGTCATCAACCCACATCGACAATGAGGATACATTATAAATACTAAAGTTTTCACCACACAACAAATAACAAGCAATGAAATGAACTTCAACTCAACCATTCCTCGGCGTTGGAAATGCTTGCTTTGAACCACAAGTGATTCTCTGGGACGGGGCATCTATTGTCGATCTCAAGACCAACGCAGGACTGATCATCCAGGCTGAAGCGGCCTACTATATCAGTACCAGGGTGGGGAACCACCCAAATGTCCGAGGTATAGACACAATTGCTTCTCATAAATGGTGCTAGTAACGTTGTGTCAACAGTAGTTGGATCGCCTTTCACCATCATCGGATAGTTTTGTCCAAGGAAGAGTGAGTTTTCTCCAAGACTATCAATTCTGTACCAGGGAGAAGGTGTTGGCGCTAGCACACTAGTATCCATCCCGAATACCATGCAACGGGTGTTTGAATAGGTCTGGAGAGTGCGACCATGGGAGACTACACCTGCTTCCTTAGCAGTAACATCATCAGTGGGCTGTATACACACGAGAAGAGGTGATCCATCGGAATTAGTTGCCAGGCGCCAACGAGTATATGGGCGCTGCTCGTCCTCATGCTCGTGATCATCACCATCGTCATCTCCCCCTTGGTTATAAAAATTTTCAAGTATAGGTTGTGGAATTTTCACAGGACCATGGAAACACAAGAAGAAGGTTAACTAGTAAAGGGAAACTTGCTAACCCGCATGCATGTGGATGAAACAATTATAATTACAGTGGAAGACAAATGTGCCGAAATCATAACGATTCCATGCAAAAACAGTTCCACGAGTGGTGGCAGCAAACACAAGGCTCTCGTATTCAATTGCATCACAGTACTCATCCGTGTACAGAAACTGATTTTTGAGCAATGTCCATCGAGTCAAACCAGCAACGACGACAACAAGCTTGTCGAAGATAGCAACAACTTCATAGTTGTTGTAATTCCAAGAGTGGGTGGGGACTCGAGAAATTGCTATCTTCCGTAGAAGACAATCACCATGATTGTATTTGAACATGCGTACAATACTGGTGTGCTCAACCTCAAGGCATTCTGCTGAGATTTTTGGAAGTGGAACCCGGTCACGAGTGTACACATTCACAAGTTCCCACTCGCAGTTGGACCCAATGTAAACAACCCAATCTCCATTTGCGCCTGCCCAGGCCTTGCCCTCAAGCGATGGCATCTTAACATCATACGTATCATTATCAAGCGGCATCAACTTGCATAGGGCGAGGCCTCCGTCGTGACGGCGCCAGTCATCAGGGTCATGGCAAAGAAGATAGGGGAGATCAAACCGTTCCTTGACTCTTGGGTTCCTTGTAATGATGTTATTAGTCGAGTCAAGAATGGGCTTGAACGAAACTGCCATGCTAGTCGAGGTGATGATGTCACACCGATCAATGAGTTCCTCCACCACGTCATCTTTCAGATCGGGGCAAGAATAATGGGGTCGTTTCCATCCTGTTCCCTCCATGGAGAAGACGATCGAACGATGGCAGAAGAAAGCGTGAAGGGCTGAAGGAAAATGGAGGAGGGAGAGGAAGAGCGTGCGACAGCAGTTCCAAATCGAGAGGGAAAGGAGAAGCGTCGGTGGACGGTTGCCAGTTTGCCACGGTTCACGAAGGGGTGCCCCGGCCTACACGTTGGTTCAGAAATACTCCTACTACTCGCCTCGTCTCACTGATATGTTGGAACGGGACCACATGTCAACGAAACATGGTGTGTAATTTCTCGTGCAAAATGCGATCTGGCCGCGTTGGCCCGAAGTGCCGCATTAGTTTTTTTTGAAAGTTTGCCGCATTAGTTATCGACCTTTATTTTTTTTAACATGCAATCTGAATGGATAGCTCCTGTGGTCATCACACGTGAGAGGATATAGTGATGGTTGATTCGCCCGAGCAACTTTACTGTGGGAATATGGGAGTACCAGTGGATTCAAGGAACAGAGAAATGATGGTTGCTTCGTCCGGGCAACTTACTGTGGCGAAGGTGGGGCTCTGTGATTTGACTGCTCACTAGTCATTACTACTGCGGCGCAACGACCGGGTGAATCTTTCCCTGAAGTTGTGTTGTGCACTCAATATAGCTGCATGGCAGGTGGAGCCGGATGAAGGATGTCCAACATGTCGGCGAAATGAAGTTGAATTGTTTCTAGAATTGCTATCAATCCTTCAGGATTTGTTTATATGTACGCATAATTTTGATGAAATTGTACTGTGATGCTATGAAGGTTTCAACTCTGGTTCCCGCAGGAAAAAAAGGTTTCAACTTAGGATTCATGTGTCTTGCCTCGAGATTATCTCGTTACAACATTCCATCAAATACAAATGAAACTACCATGGCTAATGCATCTCAATGGTTCGCAGATCAGCGCCAGTATTCACATCACAACTGAAGACAAAGTTGTGAGAAGGTGTACAAATAAAGAAAAAAAATATAATTGATCCATGCTGTTCGTAGGCATGGCTCCATTTCCTTGGCACAGTGTTCATTGCTTGGCAGCTAGTTTCACCCAGCTCTGTAGCCAAAAAAGAGGTGTATGAAGGACACCACAATCCGATCATTTTGTGCAGCTCTACTAAAATCGGGCGGACCATCCCTGTTTGCAAAGATATCCAGTCAGTGTGATTACAATAATAGTGGAACTAGATGATGAAACATAACACACATAAATAGAAGCTGATCACCTCTACGATCTCTCTTTAGGACTAACTTCTTGTCGGAGAAGATTAGGCACGGAGTTGGATGTGGAGGATAGCAAAACCAATCTCCCTTTCCGCAATCCCACAGAAATGTAAAAACGTTGCCCGTGTGACATTTTGGCGGAACTGCACAAAACACTCTTCAGAAAAGTGATTTGTGCAGTTCACCAAAAGGTCGCAATAGCAACAAGGTGAAAATGGATAGCCCTGTTTGTAAAAGGAGGTCGAAAGGAAACAATTACTGCCCAATAACACGAGTTGAAGACACATATGCCGACAAAAAAGAAGCATGTTCCATGTAAAAAGGGAAAGATAGCACATGGTGGTTTATCAAAAATGGTTTGAGGACGAGATTGCAAGATGGAAAGTACGCCGGCCGAGATACGGTTTAAGCAAACAACTAAAGAAGATTCACATGCAGCAACGTGGGAAGATGGGCAGTGGAGCAAGGACAGAGGAAGCTCTACCTGAGGGTCGTTGGGATGTTACTAGGAGGGCGCCGGCGGCCGGGATCTGCCCATACTGCGGCAGCGAGCAAGTGGCGAAGGCCCTACCGCGCCGAAGCTTGGTCAGAGAGAATGACGGGTACCGCAGATCGGGATGAGCTGCCTCAACACCGTCGAACGGAGAGACGATGCACAACCTCCCTTTCTGCCGACGGACGGGATGCGGCCGGATCACTGACCAACGCTGAGAGAGAGAGGCCACGGCGGCCTTGTTTGAGATTGTGTGACGAGACTCACAAGAGACAAACCCATTTTTCCATTTTCCCCACGGCAATCGTTTTATATTCTGGGCATGGTACCCGACCCTCCTTCGAGTAAACAACCGCTACACGCGTCAAATTATCACGTGGGCTTCCTTTTCGTACAGAAACGAACTGCACCGTGTACCCGCGCGGGTGTGGCCGGGAAAGAGACATGAGTACGTGCGTCCTGCGTGCACTTCTTCTTTAGGTGCAGGTACATACGTGGTTGGGTGTGAGAGACATGGTTTGTGTGAAACAGAGGCAATGTGTTGATGATATCTCAATCAGAAAAACGTAACATATGCAATGTGTGTGAAACGGAGTCATGGACGTGAGATATCGATAGAATTGAAAACAAGGATGAAGTGTGTGGCTGCGCGATCGATAAAGAGTGCCATCGAATTTGTGTTTGCCCACGTCAAAGATACAGGGCGGCTGGCCTACTAGAATTTGAGAGGGCAGAGGTGCAGTTCTTCTCTGTGGTATGGATACCTAC
>NC_041385.1:772143502-772149456 GCF_002162155.2 Triticum dicoccoides
GGTCGACTAGTATATGTCTGGGGAAGGAGAGAGACCTAGCTATGTATTGAGGTAGATCGATCGACATCCATGGATATGTGTAGCAGAGGAATAAGGTTGGGAAAAAGACGAAGGTAGAGCGTCGGAGGGTTGGTGGTGGAGTGGCGTCTCACAAATGGTGGGAGAGGCCTGCTAGACAAACGGAGGGTATGAGTGCAATATCAATAAGAGAGGGCGGGGGATGTCTGTCAGTCTATGCACGTGCGTGTGAGCACTACTAGGGAAAAGCCTAGCAGCAGCACGGGTTTTGGGCCTCTCAGTAGCGCGGGTGCCGGCGCTACTAATAAGGCGCTACAACTAACGTATAGCAGTAGCGCCTGTTGTCCCACGCTACTGCTATACATGAATAGTTGTAGCGCTCTTTAGAAAAGGGTGCTACTAATATTATCTACAATGCTGTTTACAGGGAAGCGCTACTTGTAAGGCGACGCTACTGCTAAATTTCCCCCCTCGCTACTACTAGTTTTATTAGTTTTTTTCCTGCATATTTGTTTTGTATTTGTTTTGTATTTGAATAGGCTTTATACAATAATCTTTAGCATATCATACACATACAAATGTAATCATAGCATATACATACAATTAGTCTCATCAAATCATGTCATCATCATAATCATCATCCAACATAAAGTGGTCTCTCATCATCAATCTCGAAAATAGCGATACAAGTCTCGATTACTTGCAAATACATCGTCATCTATCTAAACAAGGATATACACGAGAAGAGCTATCACTTTGAGTACATGAGTTCGTATCCCTCTCTCGCATTAGCGTGAACCTAAAATAACTACTGCCTGTCGCTCAGAAACCGGAAACCGGTACACCTGGCCTGACACTCCGGCCACTTGTCGTATATATACTCCTGGCGTAGCACTTCTTCGCCATCTATGATCTATGCACCTGCATCGTCACATGAGTCGATGATATGCAACATATATAGTTGAGCAACAGAAAGAGACAGACTTGGCAAAAATAGAAACAACATATCATAAGCATAAATAACAAAGTTCATCGTACCCAAAATGCCCTAACTAGAGTGATTTTCGCTAGTCGAGGAGGAGGACAGTTTAATTACATCACAAATAAAGTTTCACCGTGCATAACTCAAAGTTTTGTCATACAAAAAGTATGGACTAAACGGACACATTGTCATATATCGACAATCACTCCATCATGTCGTGCCATCCATCCATGTCAGGGAGATAGTCCTCGAGCTTAGTGAAAGGCTTCATGTTGAGATGCTGAGAGGCTATCCATGTTCGGACGTCTTCCCGCGACATTTGTCCTTCTCCATAGAACATCCCTGTTTTTCCGACGACCTCCTTCATGAGGATTTGGGCAAGTCCGCGCTGGATGTTATAGAACTCAGCTCGAAGTCGATGATCCTCGATATCTCCTATGTCCTTTGCCCATTGCAGAATATGGGCATCGCCAGATCTAGGTGACATGTGAAGGTTCTGGTGATCCCGTCTGCACTCCAGCATGTGGTGTAGGACATAGAATCCATCATTAAGAGAATCGTTCGGTTGCTGGATGCAGCAGAAGTCGGTCTTATGGCTGAAGGCGGCCCTGCCGCTCCTTCTCCTCTTGTCCCTAACCTCTCCACCCCTTGCTTGGTAGTAAAACATAGCACTGTCGAGAACATCTTTGATGTGGGTGTAATCATTTTTGTGAATGTTCTTTGACGAGTCCAAGTAAAGAGCTTGGGAGAATCGGGGGTGGAGGATGATGAGGACGGCGCGCCCACCACTGCGCAAAATAAGTACACCTCAAATTAATTAGCCTCCATCGTGCAAATGAATTATTGAAATCGAAGGAAGGATAGCAGCGTGGATGACTTACACGGGATGATAAGGCACGAGAATCGCTTCCTTGTCCTTATCGGCGAGCATGAAACTGACGATGTAATCCCTCGCGTATTCACGCTGCTCTGCACAGACTCCCAAGAAGCCCTCGTGCATGTAGTACGGGTCAGCGACACAGATATGACGTATCTGCTCAACCCCAATGATGTAGTTCATGTGCAAGGCATAAAGGCGGACAAACGTAAAATCCAGCTTCTTCACGTGAAACATGTCGAATATGTAATCGAAACAGAGGAAGAACTTATCCGCGGGGAAGCTGTTAACGTACGACATTTGCCGCGGAACGTTAGCCACGTAGAGTGGGTATCCTGGATCTTTCGAGGCGATGAGGCCTTTCTCTACCCGCAACACATCGTCATGAAGTCTCCTTAGATCGCCGAATCTGGCCCGTAGCGCTGTTGCAGGTAGGATTGGTTGACCAGGGATATGCCATTTATCCGCATCGGGGATATCTATACGGTCCTGAAGCCGAGGCTGCTGAGGCGGCTGGATCATAGAATCAGCTTTTTTGCCTTTCCTCGCTCTCTTCCTAGACTTCTTTACTACCGGAAGGTCGTCAATAATACGTTGAGACAGTAATTCAGGCACCGACTCATGACGCTCAAACCCTGAGGAGGCGCCAGTATAGACATACTGTTCAGCGCCATCGTCATCCTCATCCTCATCCATGGCGACGTCATCAGCGACTAATGGAGCCTCCTCCTTACCTCGTCCGCTATCACCCAACCCGACACCCGACGCTAATTGGGTAGGTGGGGTGTTGATGTTCATACCTTGCTGAGGTTGCGTGCTCGTGGGTGTGCTCCCGGCCGCCTCCAGACGAAGCAGACTCTTTGGCCACAACAGGACCCACCCATTGCAACAATCACCAAGCAACCGCGGGGTCTCGTTATCATCCCCCACTAGTATTAGAGGAGGCAAATTCTTGTGGCCTGGTTTGACACTGGCCACGGAAACCTTGAAGACGTTCGGGGGGATCGGCCGGCTGTGGAATAATGGTTCCTTCGGCTCCATTATCGTCGCCTTCCCCACATCCACCTTCTGTTCGCCGATGGTGTACAATATGGTGCACGGGGTTTCGTCGGCCTGCAAAGAAAAGTCTGCGACGTGAGACATCCGAAAGGCAACGAAAACGGGAGATTATACATTTATATTGAAGGGGGCCGGTGTGACAGATACCGTGAGGGCGTCGAGCTCAGCCAAAGAGGAGGCACCACTGAGCATGTCCGGTGCGGGAGCCGGTACGGGAGCAGGTGCGGGAGCCGGTGCGGGAGCCGGTGCGGGAGCAGGTACGGGAGATGGTGCGGGAGCAGGTGCTCCCAAGAAGTCCGCAAGGGGAAAGTCCTCTGCATTTTATTCTGGATTTTGCCTTGTCCAAGTGAAAACGCCCGTCACCAAGGAAGTAGACATATCTGCAATCGCCTGTTTTGCGTCAGCTATCGCTGTTGCGACTGTCTGAGATGATTTCTTCTCAACCGAAATCTCAACCTTCTTGTTGATGTTTTCTTCAGTTAACCTCCGTCTTTCCTTTCTCTCCTCCATGGTCTCACGGTAGTACTTCTTCCACGTGGCGCCGTCTCCGACACCGTGCACGCGTCCATACGACGGTCGAGTATCCACCGGTTGTCGTTTCAATATGTTGAACACCCGGTTGAATGAAGTGTCCCACTTGGGCCTCGCCAATGCCTCAGACGGTGAGTCGCTTTCGGTCGCAATCCGGTGCTGCTCTCTCTGCAAAAGGCACAAGGATCGTTTACAAATATGACTAACGTGTGCAGTCGAATTGATCAGAAACTAAAATTACCAGCAGTCTCATGAACTCCGTAATGACTGGTGTTGTCTCGTAAACCTTCTTCACTGGGTCCCAACGGTGCCGGGCCCTTAGGACGTCACGCTCCTGCGGGACGGTGAAATCCGCCAAGGCGTCTAGGATGCCTAGACTCGCGGCTTCCGCGTCCTCCTTGGCCCATTTGGACCTCTTTCCGCCGTAACCACGGCTTCCGAGGTGGTGGCTCCCAATGTTCCTCTTTTGAAGCCCATTCATGTACTTAGACTTTTTTTGGCAGCTTCGGCCTCGCAAGCGTCCTTTAATATTTGAAACTGCTCTTCCGTGATTGTCAGATTATCCTTTAGAATCTCGGAGTAGGGTTCCCCGTCGTTGATCTTTGCTTTCACTCGATTTTTCCAGGCGGCCAACGCGTCGCTAAACTTGGTCATGACGTGTTTGTTTATCTTCTTCATTGCTAGGTCCTCGTCTAGATCTTCATAATCCTTCTCATTCCGGCCCGGGAACAACAATATCTGGTGAAACTTCTTTAGGAGGGAGCTCCTCATATTTTCTATCTTCTGTAATTTCTCATCGTTGATGGTGGCGGTTGTCCGTACGATGTAGCCTATTTGATTGCCGTAGCACGCGCAGACTTCCTGGGGCGCCTTTGGCTCAAAATTGCCGTCGTCCACCTCCGTGACCACTTGTCTAGTAGTACTGAGTTTGTTAGGAACCCGTTGCCTCTTTGCTTTCGGTTCTACACCGGCTCCGCTCCCCAAGGCAGCACCGGTCTCAGTGCCGGTCTCGATGCCGGTCTGAATCTCAGCGCCGGTCTCAGTCTCAGCACCGGTCTGCGTGTCGGTCTCAGTCCTCGATGCCACCGGTGGGCCCAACAACAACATCGGTTGATCGTCGGTAAGGCTAAAAAATTTGTCTGCCGCCCGGTAGACGTCGTCGCAATCATCAGAACCCTGTCCTTCATCGTTGCTAGCCATGTTTCCTATGATTAAATCTAGTCAATTAATTCTAGACCTAATAAAATGAATAATGACATAAAAAAGGACTATTGTTTTGTAGGAATGTTGACTCCTTCCTGGTGCGGCAAATCCCGGGCACTCGATATGTCCTAGTTTGTAGCACAAGTCATGCCGAAATTCACGGAAAATTTCGGCATGACCTTTGCTAAAAAGTGGACAAATCGAGAACCTGAAATTTGCCGGAACAGAAATGAATCAACATTCCGGTAAAAACATAGGCCACTCAACATCATTCCCTGGAAACAACAAAGCCACTTGGGCACAATCGAACAACTTCAATGAAAAGATATAACATGAGCAAACACTATTGAGGAATTTGCATATAACATGGCCACTTCAATGAAAAGATATAATCAACAATAATGGAATATGCAAATGAACATCAATGACATATATCATATAAAAACAATCTTGTTTTTTGTTTACATAGCAACAATTAGTTTGACCAAGATTTTGAAAAGAAAAACAATTCTGTTTTTTGTTTATAGCTAAATGCCATAGCTACTGTTTTTTATTTATAGCTAAATACTTTTGTTTTTTTGTCTAAAGCTAAAAGTCTAGGAACTACATTTTCTCTAACCCTTTTGACCTCACCAAAATTTCCACAGCAAGACCTTAGTACCTACACCCAATTTCTTCAAAAATATTCAGGTCCATAGTCCAAATGATTCAAATTTCATTTGAATGAAATTTGGAACAAATTCAGGTCCATAGTCAAAATATTTTTTTATAGCTAAGTGTTTTTTGTTTATACCCTCTGTTAATTTAAATCTAATTCTACTATTATTTATATACCCTCTATTAGTTTAAAGCTAAATGGAATTACTGTTTAGGAATTTTCATAAAAATTGCCCTAGCTAATTTCCTAAAAAAATTGCTAATCATTTTTCCTAAATGCTATAAAATGCCTACTGCCCTAAAAAATCTAGGGTTTATATGAACACCTAGGGTTCATATGAACATCAACACAGTATCGACATATATATAATTGCCCTAGCAGAGAGAAATAGGAGGGTAGGGGACAAGAGAGGCATAGCCTTACGGTCGGCGGCGAGGGCAGGCTCTGGCTCGGGCAGCGGCGGTGAGGTCGAGGGCGGCGGCGGTGAGCTCGAGGGAGGTGACAGTGAGGTCGACGACGGCCTCGGGCGGCGGCTGTGAGGTCGAGGGGGCGGCCTTGGGCGGCGGCTGTGTGGTCGAAGGCGGCGGGCGGCGGGGGTGTGGTCGAAGGCGGCCTCGGGTGGTGGC
>NC_041385.1:772149756-772190031 GCF_002162155.2 Triticum dicoccoides
GTGGCGGTGTGGTCGTAGGCGGCAGGGCAATGGCGGCGATGGAGCAGTTGGGGGACAGGGGGGAGTAGAGAGAGAGAGGGGGGGGGAAAGGACTTAGCGAAATTTTGAGCCCGGGCTACCAGGATTTGAGTCAAACTAGCAGTAGCGCGTTTTGCCGAAACGCGCTATAGCTAAGATAGCTATAGCATGTTCCATAGAAACGCGCTACAGCTATCCCTTTCTGATTTCTTTTTCTTTTTTTGTTTTCTTTACATTTTCTTTTTTTAATTTCTCCTTTTTCTATTTCTTTCATTTTCATTTACTTTTCTACTTATTTTTCTATTTATTTTCTTTTACATAGCAGTAGCGCTCTACAGCAGAAACGTGCTGCTACAATGTTTTTAGCAGTAGCGTGCTTCTGGGAGAACCACTACTACTATTCCTAGCCTACCGGCACTAGTGAGGGAATTTTAGTAGTAGCGCTTTTCTGTGAAGATGAGCTACTGCTAAAACAATGGTTGTAGCGTGGTTTTGCAACAAGCGCTACTACTAAGTAGCGCTAGTGCCGAGTTTTGACCAACGCTACTGCTATAGCTCTGTGTATAGCGTTTTCCCTAGTAGTGGAGAGACGGGTCGGGAGGTATTCAAGGATGATGAGGGGAGAAGATATGGTTGTGGTAAGCATGCGTAACTACATAGGAAGATCAACCGTCGTGTGTCCGAGAAAAGGAGAGACATAACTAGCGAGGTAAGTGTAATTGTGCTTGGTGAAAACAAATTATAGTCGACCTAGATATATGTAGGGAGATCAGTTCATATACACGCCTGCATGTGTTAGAAGCAAATAAGGTCCGAAGAGGCAGACAGGGGGTGAGAGTGTGGCTAGGAGGTGGTGCAAGAGGCCTACCATGTCGAGGGGGAGGAGTGTGCGAGCATGTGACTAATGAAAAGAGGGGCGGGAGTGTGCACCTGCGTGGAATCGTATTGGACATATGGGGGCATGGACGGTGAGAAGAGAAGAGGGGAAGTATATATGTGTTTGTTGTAGGCACACTTGGCTAGAGAGGTATATCGACCGGTGTGTGCCAGAAAGAAGGAGCCGGGGGCCTACACACATCGCTGGTGGACGACCTCAAGAGAAATAATGAACGTGCGCGATGGAGGGGACGCTAAGGGTGTGTGAGGGGGGGGGCGTGTGCATGCACAATAGAAAGTTAGCGCTAGCTAGCTACAAATAGAAGAGGATCGTGAAGGTGTAAAAGACGAACAAAGATCATAATTCATTATAAAAAGGTGGATACAGATACTTGAAGAAGATATCATAATGTACAACATTGATTAGAATTTGGGCTAATGTGTGGCTTTTGCAACTCAGGTCTAAATACTTGTCATAATGTAGGGGGCGGGGCACTATACTTTGTGTGATAAACACGATGTACGTATGGAACATGGTTTAGATTATGAATTTATAGTTAGTACATCAAATGTGCTATTATTTGGAATCAACATCAAGTGTATTCAAAAAATAGAATTCGAGTTCATGTAGTACAGATAGTTCATATCTATCTCTATAGTAATCATGTGGTGTGTTATTAAGGTAATACACGAATGATGGTTGAAGTTGGCAACAATCATGATTGTAGATTCTTATTGAAATAGAGAAACGAATTCAAATTTAGTTCGAATTGCAGCGGTAGTATAGACATTTGGAATGAACTAAAATGTTGGTATGAGTAGGTTACATGCATTATACAGCAAAGCGAAAAAAATTAATCGGACATAACATGGATTCATACTCCCTCCTCGCATCTATATAGGGTGTAATGAGATTTTTAAGACCGCCTTTGACTATTGACAAGATTAATAGTACATGACATGCACAATGTGAAAATTATATCATTGAAAGAACCTTTCACAGACGAAGTTAACGGTGTGCTTTGTGTAAGTTGCATGTCATATATCATTGCTCTAATATTTGGTCAAAGTTAGCATCAAAAAACGCATTAGGCCCTATATAGATG
The DNA here is from genome assembly GCF_002162155.2 of Triticum dicoccoides. Lineage (NCBI taxonomy): Eukaryota > Viridiplantae > Streptophyta > Magnoliopsida > Poales > Poaceae > Triticum > Triticum dicoccoides. Next base: position 772,151,757 of record NC_041385.1, read on the forward strand.
GAAGGACGGAGTAGCTTTGAATGACATTTGCTTAGTAAAACGGGGCAAGACTGTCTCTTTGTGTCGTGTGAATAGTTTTATTTTTTTCGTTTTCTTTCTGGTTGAGGGAAGTGCGAATTGATTTGCTACGTACAAGTACAATATTACTACACGTGAGGTTTGTTATATCCTGAAAATTCAGATATCGTGCTCCCAAAACTGGCGCCTTCACAACTCGCGCCTTGCTATCCCAAAATTACAACGCGCGCAAAAACTCCCTCCAGCTGCCAAATCCTGACACGCGAAATCCCCCTTCTAACCCTGAGCAGAAAGGGCTGCTAGTTCAAATCGGTGGGGGGTACTTTTGTAACACACCCTACATTTTGGACAAGCGCGTCCGTAAGTCATGCTTCACCCCCTCCCATCGCCCCCTTTTCGCCATTCGAAATCCCAGGCCGCCATAACCTCTCCGCTCCAGCCGCGAAACCCCACCCTCCTCCGTCCGCCACGTCACCGCTGCCCAGCCGGAGCCTCTTCCTCGATGACGTCGTCCACCGCAACGGCTCGACGTCCCTCGTACACCTTCCCGGATGAGGATCCGTCGTCCATTTCGCCGTCCTGCCGGTTCAGCCGCCCCATCCTCCACCTCCAAGGAGCTGCTCCGACGATCGCCTCGTCTATCGCGGCTGCTCCATCCCCACAGCGCCGCCTTAACCTGCTCCACCGGAACCGCAACATCCTCACCGACTCCTCGGACGAAGCCGAGGCCTACTCGGCGCTACCAAAGAGGTTGTACACTCATCACATCGCACCTTCTCCTTAACTCAACCTCCCGGCGCCAACGGTGCTCCATCCCGCACCCCCATGGAGCGGCTACCTTGAAGCCAGCGCCACGGGCGACATCTCCACGGCGGCTCTCCCCCAGTGCGAGGCCCCTTGGGTGGCGGCGTCCATACCAGCCGGATTTGCTGCTGCTGCGGCGGCTCTCGCTCGCTCGCTCGCGCTGCTGCTGCTGCTCCGGCTCTCGTTCGCTCGCTCGCACTGCTGCTGCTGCTCCGGCTCTCGCTCGATCGCTCGCTCGCCCAGCTGCTGCTGCTGCTCTCCCCCTCGCTCGTGCTGCTGCTCTGCTCCGATTAAACCACACTTCAGTCGACTGAGTCGACTTTTGGGTCAGTCAATTTTCAGGGGTTGGGGGGGGGGGGCTCGCCGGAGTTAAGGAAGAACGACCCGCAGCGGGGACGGGGGCTCGCCATAGAGGTACCCCACTATCTATCTTAGGGTTCAGGGTGGAGGGCCTAGAGGGCTGACCGGGGCGGTGGTGGTGAGTTGTTTCGGGACGGCGAGGCGGCGCTAGGGCCGGCGATTCGGCCGATGGTGGCAGGCGGCTTAGGGGTGTGCAGGTTGAAGATGAACTGCAGGCCCTCCCTAAACTACATGTCAAGTGTCTCTCTGCTACCATTGCATTCAGTTTCGACAGTAGCATTCAGTTACCACAGTTAATTTCAGTTTCGACAGTTAAGTTCAGAGTCGACAGTTTTTACCTCATCTGTTGTAGTTAGGTGGTTTTTGGTGATGTTAATTTTACATCCATTTTTCATCATCTATTGGAGATGCTATTAGAATACCACTTGAGATTGACGATGTTTGTCTTGTGCTGCTTCAGCCTTGACGTCTTACGGCTCACTGGAGCTGCTCCAACGACAGAATGATCCATCACAACAGAGCAGTGCCCTGGACACCGTCTACAGATTCCTCAGATCTTCCTCCACACCTCCGACAGCGACCTCTGCCTCAACTGCTTCAGCGACCAACCCAATGATGCTGAGGTCGACACGGCTACGGCAAAGATGTTGTACACTTGTTGTGTCACTTATTACTATACATTCACGTCGATCCATTAGGGCTATTTTGGTTCAACGGAAAAACATAGCAATAGGGAATTTTCATATGGCACTATACTATTCAATTATTCATGCCTTTTGTTGAAAGGAATGAAGCAAAACATCCATTTGGACCTACTTTTCAAAATCCTATGCATGAAAACAAGACCAAGTGCATTAGTGCCAGAATAACATTCTAACTGTACACGCTTTCATATGGTTTCTCTTTATTTGGCCATGTTTCTTTGCATTCCTCTGCTCTTCCAATTCCTGTAAACCAAACACCCAAGTTGATAGAAATCCTGTGTTTACAAATGCTCTGTTTACCATGTGCATTTTCCTATCCTATTCCTGTGTTTTTCCTATCCCCGCGTTTTAAGAATCATGCAAGCCAAGTGAGACCTTACAGAATTACTTCAGTTACAGGTACCTATCTAAGGGAACTTTGTGTGGTTTGTCCTGCTCCTGCCGCAACGTCGTCCACCTCACCTGAGCTGCTCCATCAACAGAAGCATCCACCAAACCAGACATCACGACTCCTGACCGTATTTCGCCGCCTCAGATCTCCTTCCCTGCCGCCGTCACGCACCCCAACGGCATCACCATCATCGACTCAGCAAATGAACCTGAGGAGTACACGGGTCCACAAGAGAGGTCGCACTCCTTTGTTTCTGCTTATGTTATGCATTGCTTAAACTTACCTGCTACTTTATCGTCTTGTTCAGCTCTTGGACTTCCAACTCAGGTCCAAATTCATGTTCAAACTTGAGTTCTAAATTAGTTGTGGGGCACATATCGAGGCAACAATGAATAGTATGTTTGTCTAATATTTGGTTCACCTAGGGTATGCCTATGTTGTTCATCTTGGGTGGGAAACAAATAGTAAAGCAATCATCATCTGTCTTTTTATTAATTTAAAGCAATCATCAGCCTGCTATCATTATTTTTGGATCCATCCACTGGTTGTTACCATCACTCTAAATTTTTGCATGCTCTCCATACATAATCTCACCATATTTTTTCGTATGCATGTTAGATATTGTACACAGTCATGTTGAACATGTAGAGAAAAAGAGAAGAGTTTTGTGCGGCAATACAATGTCATGTAGACATCGCTCCATGGTGGGTTCAATGGCAAACCCTCCCCACCCCTCTCCAGATTGTAATCTAGAGGAAGATATCTGTTCTGAGGCGGATTCAGACGCCGCTGACCACTCCTATTTACCCCCCAAGGTGTTTGCTCTACCTTGGCATGATGATGTTAGTCATATCATGCATATGTTGCCTTGCAGTGCCTACTTTTGACATCATATATGTCATCTGCTTAGTTTAGACATGTTCTGTAATGCCACCTGTTTAGTTTCTATATCATATATGGGAATTATGCAGTCTCATTTCTTTTAGCCAGCCATAATATATGTGAAATGTGCAATGCCATCCTGTTTAACCAGACATCATATATTTGAATGATATCTTGCCCATCCTTTTCTTCATTACATTTCCATATGTAGAGAATGTTTGTACATTAAACTACTCTTCCTGTGAATCAGCCATTTGGGTGGGAGATGGAAAAAACTAGAGTGAAAACAAGGCCTTCAGAGCAGACAGTGCTACCTGTCGAAGCAGATCTCTTGTTGGGTCCCGATAGCTCCTCAGAGATGGATTCAGAGCAAATGACCAGTCCTATTCCCCTACTGAGGTGTATGCTCTAACTTGGCATGGTTATACTGCTCATATCATGCATACGGTGTCTTGCATTGCATAGTTTAGACATCATATACACAATATTCAACACCATGTTCTTAGTTCAGACATCATATCGAATGCCCTCTGTTTAGCATATAAATCACATATGTGAATTAAATGATGCGATCCTGATTACTTAGATAACATGTAGGTGAATTATGTCATGTGATCCTGTTTTGTTATTCATCATATCTTTGAATTATGTTATTCTATGCTATCCAGTTTAGATAGACATCATATATGTGAAATTATGTCATGCTATCCGTTTTAATTAAACAATATACATGTCAACTATTTCATGCCCTCTTTTTTCCACACTATCTATTGCATCTATCTCTCATACAATGTCTGTACATTCAACTATGTTTCCTGTTTATCATCCATTTGAATTGGAGCAGGTGATGCCAGTATCTAGCGGAATAAAAACACGGTCTTCAAATAAAACAGTGCTACCTATTGGTGGAGATAGCACCCCGGTTGTACATGCACAAGAACCAGCCCTACCACACATAACCCAAACTCTCGCAGATTGTACCCCTACTGCGATGGACAGAGAACCAGCTTCAACCAATCTAACCCCAACCCCAGCCGATAGTAACCCAGTTCCTATTGACACAGCACCATCTCCACCACAGTGCTCCCAAACAAGAGCAGTTAGTAAGGCAGCTCCATTGCCCAAAGGGCCAGTACTATCACGGCGAACCCCAGCTCCACCAGTTAGTACACCTATTCCCGTGGAGGAAGCACAACCAGCCAGTCGTAGTTTAGCATCTATCACATTTGATGTTGTTAAATCGTATGTGCGTATCTTCCCATCTTGGAAATATTATACTGAAGAAGAAGGAAAATGCCAGTTGCAGGTGTTTGTCCAGGAGTTATGTGTAAGTAATGTTATTCATGGCAATTACTTTGCTTCGTCCCATACATCCTACCTCCATGATGGTTATAATAAAACAAAATTTTCCCATTTTTCCCTATAGAGAAGGACCGGTTTGGAAACTCAGGATGAGGTAACCTGTGCTAATACCTCTGCTATCTTCAAGAATGCTTGGTGGCAGTATCGGAATTACCTGAAGAAAACGTACTTCACCGGCAAAGAAACTCATCAAATTCCCTTACGTTCTCCTGAGACACATTTACTGGATGATGACTGGGAACACCTTGTTCTGTACTGGTCCCGAACCAAGAATGTGGTAAGGTCTATGAGCTCATTTTCTATTTTTAAGTATTATATTCTTGTGTCTTACTATACTCTGTTCATGTAGAACAAGTGCCTAAACCTGAAGAATAACTGTTCTAATTTAAGATTCCATTGCTATCATAGTTCAAAAAAGCGCTAGGCGTTAATTGTGCGTTTTGCCACCACCTTGCACTTTACTGACCAAAGTGCATGCTTATGCGCAGTTATGCATAGATTAAGCGTAGTTAGGCGCAATGCGTGCCAACGCTTAGAGCCTAGGCGCGCTTAAGCGCTCGCTTAGGCGTGCCTTTTTTAACTATGATTGCTTTGCTCTTGTATCATTGTATTTACTCATACAAACTTATTTTTAAATTGAAGGATCCTATCAAAACTCCAATGGCACGACAGGTATGTTCACGCATGTTTCTTTAATAGGTTTGCTCTTATCAATAGCTCTTTTGATTTCAATTTCAATTGTGTATATAGTTGACTTTCATATCATGCACATTACTAGTATCACAACAGAGCCAATAGTGTTGTTGTACATGTAGACCCGTGGTACCCATCTAAAATCTTGTTGTGCCGTGTAGTTTCCCACGCTTTGTATTCTTTCACTGCTGCTTTGTCTTGAACTGATATGATTTGAACCGTGTCTCTATTTTGATTTGGCAAGACAATGCAGTGACCATAGGACATAGATATATGTTTGTTTGATGCTTTTATTATGTACTAGTACTTGGCAATAGACGACTTGGTAGTTTAATCCTGTCCACCTTACTAATGAACTGGTTCACCGAAATGAGTTTCATATACTAGTACATGCTAAACTTGTTATGTGTCTGCTTGTTTCTTCTTTTAGAATGCTGACAGAATATTGGGGAAGAGTGCCTTATTAAGCAATGGTAAAGGAAGTAATGCAGATAAGGTTCAGGATAGTGACACATCCTTGTTGGTCTCCAACAAAGCTGATAAAACAGCTAAGGAAGACTATCTTGAAGACAGCGAGACAACCCCAAAGTCTTGTCTTGGTTTAGTGTTCGAGTTCCTGGCCACTACCGCTTGCACAAGCTATTCAAACTCACTGTCTGAATCAGTTCGGTTTCTTGAGTCTCAACTACAAGCTGAAAGACATCGATCAGCTGTGCTGCGACAAGAAGTGGAAGGACTGCGGAAGTCCCTGGAGCATTCAGATGCATACTTTCTGGTGCAACAACAAGCATTGGAGGATTTTAGCACCAAACAGGACAAAGCTAATCAGCTTGCTAAGCTTATTGCCAGCATGGTGGATACCCAGGATAACGTTTCTTGAGCTCTTCTGAAGTTGTTTCAGTTATGCTCTTGTTTTGCTGCCACGTTTATTTGCACTGGTGGCCAATTTTGACGGCCAAGTGTATGTAATATGCTGCTTTGTTTCCTATATTTGCACTGGTGGCGAACTTTGATGCCCAGTGGATGTAATATGTGTAATAGCGGTAATAGGCTAGCCTTAATTGCTTGCTTATTTATTTCCTTATTGTCTTGTTTAGTTGTTTGCTTGTAGTTACTGCAGTTCTTTTTCTATGTTTTTCTAGTGGCCACAATAGCCTATTTTTGGTAACTAGGCCAAAATAATCATGGCAACACACGGACTATTGTAACCATGGGCCTCCTGCAGGCCGTATGATCCATGGGCCTTCGTTCGGCCATTGGAGCATTGGCCTTCTATACGGGCCGTAGGATCCATCGGCCTTCTATACGGGCCTTAGGGATCAATGGGCCTTCTACGGGCCGTAGGGTCCATGGGCCTTCTATGGGCTGTACTATCCATGGGCCTCATACGGGCCGTAGGATCCATGGGCCTTCTACGGGGTGTATCATCATTTCGCCAATCATGGGCCGTACTATTCGTGGACCATAATGGGCCGTTAATAGGCCGTATTTGATAACTCTATGAGAACAGCCCAACGGGTTTTTTCTGACATGAAAACGGCCCAACGTATTAACGGTTCACAAACGGGCCGACTGTAACGACGGGCTGAATTTGGCCCACAAGCAGAAAATGATAGTAATGGGCCGTATGTAACCGAATGCTGCAAATGAGCCCAAGAATCAATGGGCCCTGAGATGGCCGAAAGATAACTTGGGCTGAAAACGGCCCAATGGAATTACGGGCCATTAATGGGTATAAAGTGATACACTGTTCTTTACGGGCCAGTTTCACAACGGGCCGTTAATGGGCCATGAGTTACAAAGGTCCTCATATGGGCCGAAAGAAGTCATGGGCCACACACGGGTCGGAAGTTAAAACGGGCTGAATCATATTGGACGGCCCAGATGATGCTACTGGGACTAATTCGGATAGGGGGTAACGGGCCCTGGGTTAGCGGGCTATAAATGGGCTATATGCGAACAGGCCGTTAACAGGCTTTCCGTGGGCCGGCCCGCCACCTTTTGACCAAGTCAAACGGGCCGGCCTTTTCACAGGAATGGGCCTTTGTTGGGCTGTGCCACGTGTTGCCGTATCATAGGCGCCTTCGGTCCAATGAGCAGATGACATCTGTCCCAACGGTGAGCCGACACATGTTTCCTCCAGCCAATGATGATTTTACACGTGGAAAATCCCCATTGGTCGGGGCTGTTAACAGGTTATCGGATCCAAAACCCGACCCGATAGCTTAACAGCGTTCCGTTACGGTGGATGCCACGTGTCGGTCACCCTTGACGAAAGCAGTTCTGTGATGCGCAATTTATCGTTATGGAAGTGGACACTTCCGTGATGATAATTTTGGTAATGTCATGGAACACTTCTACGACATCACAGGTATGACTATCTTGATTCTGTCATAAATTTGTCATGGATGTACATGCATGACAAAAAACGCGACCTACTGTGATAAACACGTATCATCATGGAAGTGTATTTTTTTGTAGTGTCAGGGAGAACGCTTATACCTTGAAAATTAGTGAGAGATAATCTTATAATGCTACCGTCAATAAAAGCAGAATAAGATGCATAAAAGACAAACATCACATGCAATCAATATAAGTGATATGGTATGGCCCCCATCAACTTTGTGCCTTTGATCACCATCTCCAAAGCACCATCATGATCACCATCGTCACCAGCGCGACACCTTGATCTCCATCGTAGCATCGTTGTCGTCTCGCCAACTATTGCTTTTACGACTATCGCTACCGCTTAGTGATAAAGTAAAGCAATTACAGGGCGATTGCATTGCATACAATAAAATGACAACCATATGGCTCCTGCTAGTTGCCAACAACTCTGTTACAAAACATGATCATCTCATACAATAAAATTTAGCATCATGTGTTGACCATATCACATCACAACATGCCCTGCAAAAACAAGTTAGACGTCTTCTACTTTGTTGTTGCAAGTTTTACGTGGCTGCTATGGGCTGAGCAAGAACCGTTCTTACCTATGCATCAAAACCACAACGATATTTTGTCAAGTTAGTGCTGTTTTAACCTTCAACAAGGACCGGGCGTAGCCACACTCGGTTCAACTAAAGTTGGAGAAACTAACACCCGACAGCCACCTATGTGCAAAGCACGTCGGTAGAACCAGTCTCGCATAAGCGTTCGTGTAATGTCGGTCCGGGCTGCTTCATCCAACAATACCGCCGAACCAAAGTATGACATGCTGGTAAGCAGTATGACTTGTATCACCCACAACTCACTTGTGTTCTACTCGTGCATATAACATCTACGCATAAACCTGGCTCGGATGCCACTGTTGGGAACGTAGTAATTTGAAAAATATTCCTATGCACACGCAAGATCATGGTGATGCATAGCAATGAGACGGAAGAGTGTCGTCCATGTACCCTCGTAGACCGTAAGCGGAAGCGTTATGACAACGCGGTTTATGTAGTCGTACGTCTTCACGATCGACTGATCCAACTACCGAACGTACGGCACCTCCGCGATCTGCACATGTTCAGCTCGATGACGTCCCACGAACTCATGAAACAGTAGAGCTTCGAGGGAGAGTCCCGTCAGCACGACAGCATGATGATGGTGTTGATGAAGCTACCGATGCAGGGCTTCGCCTAAGCACCGCTACGATATGAGCGAGGTGGATTATGGTGGAGGGGGCACCGCACACGGCTAAAGATCAATGGTGAACTTGTGTCTTGGGGTGCCCCCCACCCCCATATATAAAGGAGCTAGGGGGGAGGCGGCCGGCCAGGAGGAGGGAGTGCCAAGGGGAGAGTCCTACTCCCATCGGGAGTAGGACTCCTCCTTTCCTAGTAGGAGTAGGAGAAGGGGGAAGGAGGAGAGAGGGGGGAAGGAAAGGGGGCCGCCGCCCCCCTCCTTGTCCAATTCGGACTAGAGGGGGAGGGGGCGCGCGTCCCTGCCTTGGCTGCCCCTCCTCTTCTCCACTAGGGCCCAATAGGCCCATTATACTCCTCGGGGGGTTCAGGTAAGCCCCCGGTACTTGATACGTCTCCAATGTATCTACTTTTCCCAACACTTTTGCCCTTGTTTTGGACTCTAACTTGCATGATTTGAATGAAACTAACCCGGACTGACGCTGTTTTCAGCAGAACTGCCATGATGTTGTTTTATGTGTCGAAAAGAAAAGTTCTCGGAATGTCCTGGAAATCCACGAAGGCGCTTTTTGGAATTAATAAGATTTTTTGGCGAAAGAATTAATGCCAGGGGGCTTGTCGGTGTCAAAACCAGCGGATCTCGGGTAGGGGGTCCCGAACTGTGCGTCTAGGCGGATGGTAACGGGAGACAAGGGATACGATGTTTTTACCCAGGTTCGGGCCCTCTCAGTGGAGGTAAAACCCTACTCCTGCTTGATTAATATTGATGATATGGGTAGTACAACAGTAGATCTACCACGAGATCAGAGAGGCTAAACCCTAGAAGCTAGCCTATGGTATGATTGTTGTTCATCCTACGGACTAAAACCCTCCCGTTTATATAGACACCGGAGAGGGCTAGGGTTACACAGAGTCAGTTACAATGGTAGGAAAGTCCCATCCGGACATGGGACGGAGTCTTCAATCTTGTATCTTCATAGTCCTGGAGTCCGGCCAAAGATGATAGTTCGGCTATCCGGACACCCCCTAGTCCAGGAATCCCTCAGTAGCCCCTGAACCAGGCTTCTATGACGACGAGTCCGATGCGCATATTGTCTTCGGCATTGCAAGGCGGGTTCCTCCTCCGAATACTTCATAGAAGATTGTGAACACCAGGATAGTGTCCGGCTCTGCAAAATAAGTTCCACATACCACCGTAGAGAGAATAATATTTACACAAGTTCAATCTGCTGACGTATTTCGTGGCATGACGTCACACCACGGCCAAGCCTTTATTCGAATTGTTTTTATTGTTCCACCTCAGCATGTTTAGTGAAGCGGTTTCCTTGGCACGTCTTGTCAAAGCAGAGATCTGTCCCCTTATTCCGGGATTCTCATCAATACGGGCGTGGGTAACCCAACTGCGCCATTGATTGCGGCGCTTGGGAGATAAGCGAGTTTTGCCAGGCTGGTGGGGACGCATAGTTTCGTCCGCCCATATAAGGGGATAAGGATCCACCTTTTTTACCTATGCCTTCTTCCTCCTTTGCTTATCCATTTCCGCGTACTCGAGCTCCAGTGCCCAAGTCCGCACATCTTGCCTCGACCTTCCCCATCCATGTCCGGAGCGGGAGGCAAGTGGATGGCCTCCTCCGTCACGGAGGGGCACATCAAATGGTTGAGGAGAGCCGGATACCTGCACAATGACATTGCGCACCGGCTTCCAGACGAGGGGCAGCTCGTCCCCACCCCCAGGCACCATGAGAGGGTGGTGTTCCTTCCCCATTTCCTCCGCGGACTGGGCTTCCCACTCCACCCATTTGTCCGGGGGCTCATGTTCTACTATGGCCTGGATTTCCATGATCTGGCCCCGAACTTCATCCTCAACACCTCAGCGTTTATCGTTGTGTGCGAGGCCTTCCTCCGCATCACACCCCACTTCGGCTTATGGCTGAAGACCTTCAATGTCAAGCTGAAGGTAGTGGGCGGCCAGCAGGCGGAGTGCGGAGGCGCCATGGTGGGCAAGATGCCCAATGTCACATGGCTCGAGGGCACCTTCGTGGAAACCTTCAAAGGGTGGAAATCGGGGTGGTTCTACATCACTGAGCCGCGTGACCCTGAATGGGCAGCGGCCCCCGAATTCAGATCTGGCATCCCCACACGGCTCACCTCCTGGAAAGAGAAGGGCCTGACATGGGGTGATTCGGAAGAGCTAACCGGACTCCAAACCTGCGTCCAAAACCTTGTGAACAAGAAGATCAAGCTCGTCAATGTGGTCCAGGTCATGCTCGTCCGCCAGATCCTCCCGTGCCAACAACGGGCTTTCAATTTGTGGGAGTTTGATCCGGCACAGCACCCAACATTGAGCAGGCTCTTTGACACTACGTACGAAGACGCCTGGAGGGTGCTGTTCAAGGGTGCTTAGGCCCCCTCATCCGCTACCGAAGATCGCGGATTCAGCTTGCAGCGTCAAGCCAGCGAGGTAAGCTACTTTACCCTTTATGGGACATTTGTTTTTCATAGTTTGACTCTATGCGGGATCTAAACTCCCTTACCTTTGACAGACCTGGCAGAAGAAGTCCGGGCAGGTTAACTGTCCGGCTCCCTTACCAGAAGACCCAGCGGATGCCCGATTGACGGGGCTGCTGGTTCCGGCGCCTTATGTGGTGCCGGAGAAGAAGGCCAAGAAGAAGGCCACGGGAACCCGAAAGAGTTCTCGTCATCAGGTGTTATCGGACTCATCGTCCGATGACTCCGAGGCGGACTCCTCCCGTGAAGACAAGGAGGAGAAAAAGGAGGCTTCTCCCCCAGCTGGGGGAGAGAAGAAAAGGAAGGCCTCCCCAACAGGGGAGGCCGGAGGGTCCAAGAAGGGAAGGACCCTTCCTCCGGACTGTTCCACCAATGCCGACGACGGCGAAGAGGAGTGGCCTTCGAGGGCCAAGCCCCTGGCGAGATCGTAAGTGTCCGGATTCCAGAATAACTCATGATTTTTCTTTCGTCGCATAGTGTCTTCTAACGCCGCATACAACTATGTAGCCCGCCCAAGGACGATCTCCCCGCTTCGTCGAGCGGCTCCCTGGATTCGTCGGATGTGAATAGCACTTCACTTCCGACCGCCTCCTCCCCCCGTGACGCAGACGACGCCGAGGTGGGGTCCCAGAAGGGGCCCGACCAGGAGAAGGTGGTCCTCGAGGCGCCGCAAGGCGACCTCCCGGACTCTGGGCGAAACCCCCGAGAGCTCTAAGTCCGGCCCTGTGCCGGACTCCGTACCGGAACCTGCAGTGGTTCTGAAGTCCAACGGGTGGTCCCTTCGTAAGAAGGGCAAGACTGCGACGGCAGTGGCCTCCGTCCAGCCGGAGGCACCAGATAATTTGCTGGAGGCACTCAACTGCGCTTCCATCGACGAGGAGCACCGCACTGTTATGGGTGCGGTGATTCAGAAAGTTCAGTCCGCCAAGAGCGGGCTGACTGAAGCCTGTACCAGCCTTCTAACAGGCTTTGAGGTATGTAATTAAGATATGTAAAATAGTACCGCATAGACAGTAGCCCCTGATGTTCAGTTCGGTGTTCGGAAAGAAAAGCCGAACTGAGGATCTAATAAGATATATGCAGGAGTCTAACATAAGTATGTCAATATGGGAATGCAGGCTGCACTGCTGACCTCTGTCGCACTGACTGCGGAGGTCAATGTATTGAAGAAGAGCCTCGAGCGGTCCGAGAATGAGCTCGGCCGTGCCAAGAAGCAGCTCAAGGACAAGGAAGGTAAGTAATACCTTATTAAAGTAATACCTTATAGAAAAGTATTTGGTTGCAAAAAATGACAAGAATGACGTGAGTATTGCAGGGGCCACGAACGAGGTGGCAACCCTGAAGGGAGCGGTGTCCAAGGCCGAAAGCAATGCGGCCGCAGAATGCACCGAGCGAGAGAAGCAGGAGGCGCGGGTGGCGGAGGTGTGGCAAGAGCTCGAGGCTCTCGTGGAAAAACACAAGAGTTTGGAGTGTGACTCAAAGACTCGAGAGTCCGAGCTCGCCTCGGCTCTTGAGAGTTCCAAAGCCGCTAAGGCCGAAGCCCAGAAAGCCCTCCAGGAAATTGAGGTGATAAAAAAGATAGCGACGGGTAAGGCATTCTTCATGCAAAGCAAGCATGTAAAAGTGAATTATCTGTTACTTACCCGAATTCGGAGCTCTCCAGGAGCGTTTGCAGATCTGCCCCGTAGTGTGTTCGATGCTGCCGCGTTCTACCGAGCCGAGGATGGGAGCTTGACGGAAAAGGTGTTCTGGTCTCAATATGCTAAGGCCGGACATTCGGTGCCCCTGAGCGACCAACTAAAGCAGCTGGTCGAGCTCCACAAGGTGGCCGAACAGGCCATGAAGGGCCTCATAGTTCGGCTGTGGCCTAAAGAAGCCATGCTTGGGTGCTACTTCGGTCTGGTGTGGCGGCTGGTGGATGCCTGTCCATGGGTTGAAGTCATCAAGCACTCCATCTGCATTGAAGGAGCCCATCGGGCCCTTGCCCTTGCTAAAGTGCACTGGGGCAGGATGGACGCCGAGAAGCTTGTGACGGATGCGCCACCGCCGGGCAAGGAGTATCGCACATCTGAGATGTACTATAAGGGTGTCCTGAAGGGTGCCCACCTTATAGCGGGTGAATGCTCCAAAGATGTAATTTTTGAGTAGGCTCGCATTTTGTTATCATGTGTGCTGAAAACTTTGTTCATATGTGCTAAGCAACGCTTGTTAATTTAAAATATTACCTTCTGTGCGGCCGTTTATCAAATTTGGGAGATGGCATGTCGTTGGCTTCAGCCCCCATGCCACGAGTGCTGGGGTGTTCGGGATAAACTTGAGCCCTCTTGTTCCCATTTTGGGTCCTTCGAGGGAGGCGCTCAACACAACGAACGAGGCAACCGGACTTATAATGCTTGAACACTCCCACTTAGCCATAGAATTCTATAAATTTAAATTTCGATGAAGCCCCTAGTGTTCGGAAGGCCGAATTCGGGGCGCTATCCACGCCTGGGCCGGACAAAGCGGGCTCCTCGCTCTAAGCGGCATAAGTCTTTAGGGACTCGAAAAAACCTCTCGAACAGCGACCGGTTCTCACCCTATCATGACGGTCAGTTTTAGCTTTCTCCACTGAGATGCTCAACCCAGCTGAATTGGGGCACAATCGCAGTGGTTCTCCCAGCGCTACCTTTGCCGATAGAATGGAACGTAAGGTACCAAAACATGGTAGCCGGGAAAATCCAACTATTGACCCAAGACATGATTCGGAGCCGATGCATATAATGCTATAAGATCGGGGTGCCGCACTTGTGTAAGTGTTCGGACTTATCACACCATATTTTGGGGAACTTAAGCCCCTGGTGTATTTGGCCGTACCAGAGCGTACGGATGCAACATGTCATAAGTGAACATATATGGATAAAAAGGAATGCAATAATAGGCAAAAAGCGATGCATTGCTTATTCAAAAAATAGTGCTATGAAAGCAGAACGATACAAATAGTGCGATAAGCAAGGGATGGGACTATTTAACATGTCCCCCTCCAGGGGTAGGCTGCGGGATGGTATGTAAAACAGATATACTTCTCGTAATAGAGACCACCTAGATACTCGACGTAGCTTTTCTGCTTCCCTGGCTGTTGCGTCATGAATTCGGCAAGTCTATTGCCGGACAGGGCTTCTGGAAAACAGAGTCCTGAGAATAAGAAGAAAAAGCAAAAAAAGAAAAAAAATAATGACACAATTGGGAGCCCCTGGTGTGGTTGAGCCGCACTCTGGGCATGCCGTGGTCGTGCCCCTCCACTTTTGCCCATGGTATCTCCAGGGCGTAGTTATGTACGCGTGGTACTGGTCTCGCGATTTCGCGAGGTCTGGGGTCAGGGCCGCATTGCTACGCATGCTCGGAACGTGCCAGGAGGTCTTGTTGTAGGTTACTCCAGGCGCGCTTGACGGTGTCCGGCCGCTTAACAGCCGGACTCGAGAATTGCCTTAAGAGGCTACTTTGTACTTCCGCCACGAGAGCCGCTGTATGCTCCTCCGTTCGGAGAGAGAGTTCGGTGTTTCCTTTGACCGTAATGACTCCTCGAGGGCCTGGCATCTTGAGCTTTAGGTATGCGTAGTGCGGCACCGCATTGAACTTTGCAAATGCAGTTCGTCCGAGCAGTGCATGATAGCCACTTCGGAACGGGACTATGTCGAAGATTAACTCTTCGCTTCAGAAGTTATCCGGATATCCGAAGACCACTTCAAGTGTGACTAAGCCTGTACAGTTGGCCTCTACACCTGGTATGACGCCTTTGAAGGTCGTCTTTGTGGGTTTAATCCTTGAGGGGTCTATGCCCATCTTGCGCATTGTATCCTGATAAATTAGGTTCAGGCTGCTGCCACCGTCCATCAGGACTCTAGTGAGGTGAAATCCGTCGACGATTGGGTCTAGAACCAATGCGGAGAATCCGCCATGGCGGATGCTAGTGGGGTGGTCCCTTCGATCAAAAGTGATCGGGCAGGAGGACCACGGATTGAACTTTGGGGCGACTAGTTCCATCGCATATACGTCCCTGAGTGCACACTTCCGCTCCCTTTTGGGTATGTGGGTTGCGTATATCATGTTCACCGTCCGCACTTGTGGGGGGAAACCCTTTTATCCTCTATTGTTCGGCGGCCGGGTCTCTTCCTCGTCATCGCTATGAAGCCCGTTGTCATTATTTTCGGCAATTAACTTGCCTGCCTGCTTAAACACCCAACAATCCCTGTTGGTGTGATTGACTGGCTTTTCAGGGGTGCCGTATATCTGGCACGAGCGATCGAGTATTCGGTCCAAATTGGACGGGCCCGGAGTGGTTCTTTTGAATGGCTTTTTCCGCTTATCGGGTTTAGAGCCTCTGAATCCGGCATTGACTGCCGTATCTTCAGTATTATCGCTGTTAATGCGGCGCTTGTGCTTATTGCGACGTGACCTGCCGTTGCTGTCCTTGGTATCCGAACTACCACGGTTTTTGTTCAGGTTGTTACTGTGAGATAGCCAGTTATCCTCTCGCGCGCAGAAGCGGGTCATGAGTGATGTGAGGGATGCCATTGATTTCGGCTTTTCCTGTCCTAGGTGCCGGGCAAGCCACTCGTAGCGGTTGTTATGTTTGAAGGCTGCAAGGGCCTCTGCATCCGGACAGTCGACGATTTGATTTTTCTTGGTTAAGAACCGTGTCCAGAATTGTCTGGCCGATTCGTCTGGCTGCTGAATTATGTGGCTTAGGTCATCAGCGTCTGGTGGTCGCACATATGTGCCCTGGAAGTTATCAAGGAATGCGGCTTCCAGGTCTTCCCAACACCCAATTGATTCTGCTGGCAAGGTATTAAGCCAATGCCGAGCTGGTCCTTCAAGCTTGAGTGGGAGGTATTTGATGGCATGTAGATTATCACCACGGGCCATGTGGATGTGAAGGAGATAGTCCTTGATCCAAACCGCAGGATCTGTTGTGCTGTTGTATGATTCAATGTTTACGGGTTTGAAACCCTCGGGGATTTGATGATCCATTACTTCGTCTGTGAAGCACAATGGGTGTGCGGCGCCTCTGTATTGGGCTATATCACGACGTAGCTCAAATGAGCTTTGTCTACTGTGTTCGGCCTGGCCAGAATTGCTGTATCCGGCGTGACGGTTGTCGTCATGTATCGCGGGGCGCCCACGCGATCCGTAGATCGATCTTGTTTGTCTTGCCTTGTCCTCCAATATGTCTTGCAAGTCTGGCGCATTCCCCCGTGGCTTTGTACTTTTCGAGCGATGCCGGGGTACGGCTTTAGTGGAGGGCCTAAAGGCCTCTCTGTCACGACCGCGAGGTGGCCGGTCGGCCGTATTGTGCGCTGGTGATGTAGGTTTAGGTGCTTCCTCCTCTAATCGGGGTAGTAGCTTGAGTTTTGGGTAGCTTTTGGAGGGGCGTTCGAGTTCGTATTCTTCGGCCGCAAGGACTTCAGTCCATCTGTCGGCTAGCAAGTCTTGGTCAGCTCTAAGCTGTTGCTGCTTTTTCTTGAGGCTTCTTGCCGTGGCCATAAGCCGCCGTTTGAAACGCTCTTGTTCGACGGGATCCTCAGGCACGACAAATTCGTCGTCGACGAGGCTTGCCTCGTCTTCGGAGGGAGGCATATAATTATCGTCCTCTACCTCTCTGTCTGCCGCTCTCTCACGAGGGCTGTCTTCTCCATCCTCCTGCGCTGAATCCTACTGGAGGGGGTTGTCTTCGGCACTATCTGGGGTGTTGTTGTCTCCGGTGCTGGAATCTCCATTTTTGCTGTGGCGGGATTTAGAGCGGCGCCGCTGATGCCGGCGCTTAGGTTGTTTCTTGGAGGGGTCATCCTCCGTTGTTCCATCGCCATTCCCATCCTTTGGGATGTCCACCATGTAAATGTCGTATGACGAGGTGGCCTTCCAGTGCCCTGTAGGTGCTGGTTCTTGGTCGTCTCCTGCATCGTCGTCCATACCGTCGATGTCTTCGGAGTCGAAGTCTAGCATGTCAGTTAAGTCATGGCTACGAAGTGGGTGGTGGGTGGGCATTGAATTTCTTCGTCTTCCGCATCCCAACCATCCTGACCATAATACGGCCAGGGCTCTCCTAATAAAGAGAGACACTTTAGCGAATTCAGGATGTCACCAAAGGTGCGAGTGCTAAAAGATGTCCGCGGCGGTGAACTCCATGATCGGCGCCCAATCGGATTCCATTGGCAGGGGCGCGGAAGGTTCGGAGTCCGGAGAGGAGTCCGGCACCTTGGAGTCACGAGCTTTACAAAGGACAGGGTTGGTATTCGGCTCTATCGCCATAGAGGTAGCAGCCCCCGAGGCGGTGTCCAGCCACCCGTCCTCGATCGGCGCAGTCGGCTCCGAGCTAGGGATAGGAGCGGACGCTGGTGCGGCCTCCAGTGTACTGTCCGGCGGTAGAGCTAGATCATACCCATCGAGACAGTGCGGTGTGCTTGGCTGTGGCTCGAATCCATCGAAGATCAAGTCTCCGCGGATGTCAGCCGTGTAGTTCAAACTTCCAAATCTGACCTGATGGCCAGGAGCGTAGCTTTCGATCTGCTCCAGATGGCCAAGCGAGTTGGCCCGCAGTGCAAAGCCGCCGAATACGAAGATCTGTCCGGGGAGAAAAGTCTCACCCTGGACCGCGTCATTGTTGATGATCGAAGAAGCCATCGGGCCTATAGGTGACGACACAGAGGAACTCTCAATGAAAGCACCAATGTCGGTGTCAAAACCGGCGGATCTCGGGTAGGGGTCCCGAACTGCGCGTCTAGGAGGATGGTAACAGGAGACAAGGGACACGATGTTTTTACCCAGGTTCAGGCCCTCTCGGTGGAGGTAAAACCCTACTCCTGCTTGATTAATATTGATGATATGGGTAGTACAAGAGTAGATCTACCACGAGATCAGAGAGGCTAAATCCTAGAAGCTAGCCTTGGGTATGATTGTTGTTCGTCCTACGGACTAAAACCCTTCGGTTTATATAGACACCGGAGAGGGCTAGGGTTACACAGAGTCGGTTACATTGGTAGGAGATCTACATATCCGTATCGCCAAGCTTGCCTTCCACGCCAAGGAAAGTTCCATCCAGACACGGGACAAAGTCTTCCATCTTGTATCTTCATAGTCTTGGAGTCCGGTCAAAGATGATAGTTCGGCTATCCGGACACCCCCTAGTCCAGGACTCCCTCAGGGCCCACAGCCTGTCCACGAGACAGGGGGCGCCCCCCCTAGGGCGCGGCTACCTATCTCGTGGGCCCCCTGGACCTCCACCGACGTCAACTCCAACTCCATATATTCACGTTCGGGGAGAAAAAAATCGGAGAGAAAGTTTCATCGCGTTTCACGACACGGAGCCGCCGCCAAGCCCTAATCTCTCTCGGGAGGGCTGATCTGGAGTCCGTTTGGGGCTCCGGAGAGGGGGATTTGTCGGTGTCGTCATCATCAACCATCCTCCATCACCAATTTCATTGTCCTCACTGCTACGTCTTAAGCTTGCGTTGGTTTTCCTCGAAGAGGAGAGGGTGATGCAGCAAAGTGTAGCGTACGTATTTCCCTTAGTTTTGAGAACCAAGGTATCAATCCAGTAGGAGGCTCCTCAAAAGT
This sequence comes from Triticum dicoccoides, assembly GCF_002162155.2. Taxonomy (NCBI): domain Eukaryota; kingdom Viridiplantae; phylum Streptophyta; class Magnoliopsida; order Poales; family Poaceae; genus Triticum; species Triticum dicoccoides. Next base: position 772,170,698 of record NC_041385.1, read on the forward strand.
CCCACGCACCTACACAAACAAATTGAGAACTCGCAACCAACGCAATAAAGGGGTTGTCAATCCCTTCACGGCCACTTGCGAAAGTGAGATCTAATAAAGGTAGTATGCTAAGATATATATATTTTTGGTATTTTGTAATATAGATGCAAAAAGTAAAGATGCAAATAAAGTAGATTGAAAGCAAATATGATAAGAGATAGACCCGGGGGCCTTAGGTTTCACTAGAGGCTTCTCTCAAGATAGCATAAGTATTACAGTGGGTGGACAAATTACTGTCGAGCAATTGATAGAAAAGCGCATAGTTATGAGATTATCTAGGCATGATCATGTATATAGGCATCACATCCATAACAAGTAGACCGACTCCTGCCTGCATCTACTACTATTACTCCACACATCGACCGACACCTTCCTGCATCTAGAGTATTAAGTTCATAAGAACAGAGTAACGCATTAAGCAAGATGACATCATGTAGAGGGATAAACACATGCAATATGATATAAACCCCATTTGTTATCCTCGATGGCAACAATACAATACGTGTCTTGCAACCCTTTCTGTCACTGGGTAAGAACACCGCAAGATTGAACCCAAAGCTAAGCACTTCTCCCATGGCAAGAAAGACCAATCTAGTAGGCCAAACCAAACTGATAATTCGAAGAGACTTGCGAAGATAACTCAATCGTACATAAAAGAATTCAGAGAAGATTCAAATATTATTCATAGATAAACTTGATCTTAAACCCACAATTCATTGGATCTTGACAAACACACCGCAAAAAGAGTTTACATCGAATAGATCTCCACAAGAGAGGGGGAGAACATTGTATTGAGATCCAAAAAGAGAGAAGAAGCCATCTAGCTAATAACTATGTACCCGTAGGTCTGTGGTAAACTACTCAGAACTCATCGGAGGGGCAAGGATGTTGATGTAGAGGCCCTCCGTGGTTGATTCCCCCTCCGGCAGAGTGCCGGCGAAGGCTCCAACATGGGATCTCGCAGATACAGAAGGTTACGGCGGTGGAAATTGTGTTTCGTGGTGCTCCTGGATGTTTTCGGGGTACGTAGGTATATATAGGAGGAAGAAGTACGTCGGTGGCCGCCCGAGGGGCCCACGAGACAGGGTGGCGCGCCCTACAGGGGGGGCCCTCGTGGGCTGGGCCTCCGGTTAGTAGGTTAGTCCCAAAAATGATATAAATGTGTAAAATAAAGCCCATAAACATCCAAAAGGGGTAATATAATAGCATGGAACAATAAAAAATTATAGATACCTTGGAGACGTATCCATCACCGCCGTGCGTGAGTAATTCCATCATAGGCTTGCTGGACGGTGATGGGTTGGATGAGATTTACCATGTAATCAAGTTAGTTTTTTTAGGGTTTGATCCCTAGTATCCACTATGTTCTGAGATTGATGTTGCTATGACTTTGTTATGCTTAATGCTTGTCACTTGGGCCCGAGTGCCATGATTTCAGATTTGAACCTATTATGTTTTCATGAATATATGTGTGTTCTTGATCCTATCTTGCAAGTCTATAGACACCTATTATGTGTTATGATCCAACAACCCCGAAGTGACAATAATCGGGATACTTCTCGGTGATGACCGTAGTTTGAGTAGTTCATGTATTCACTATGTGCTAATGCTTTGTTCCGGTTCTCTATTAAAAGGAGGCCTTAATATCCCTTAGTTTCCACTAGGACCCCGCTGAACATGGGAGGGTAGGACAAAAGATGTCATGCAAGTTCTTTTCCATAAGCACGTATGACTATTTACGGAATACATGCCTACATTACATTGATGAATTGGAGCTAGTTCTATGTCACCCTATGTTATAACTATTGCATGAGGAATCGCATCCGGCATAATTATCCATCACTAATCCATTGCCTACGAGCTTTTCATGTATTGTTCTTCGCTTATTTACTTTTCCGTTGCTACTGTTACAACTACTACAAAAGCCCCAAAACATTTATCTTTACTTTTGCTACCGTTACCTTTGTTATCGTACCACTTTTGCTACTAAATACTTTGCTGCAGATACCAACTTATCCAGGTGTGGTTGAATTGACAACTCAACTGCTAATACTCAAGAATATTCTTTGGCTCCCCTTGTGTCGAATCAATAAATTTGGATTGAATACTCTACCCTCGAAAGCTGTTGCGATCCCCTACACTTGTGGGTTATCAAGACTAATTTCTGGCGCCGTTGCCGGGGAGCATAGCTCTATTCTCTGAGTCACTTGGGATTTATATCTGTTGATCACTATGAAGAACTTGAAAGACGATCGAACTACTATTTTGCCCTCAACTACGAGGGGAGGTAAGGAACTGCCATCTAGCCTTGCACTAGATTCTCCTTCTGTTATCAGTAGGCTTGCTACACCTAAACCTACTACTGCTATGAATTCTGATATGTCGCATGTTATTGATGATGCCACTTCTGCTATGCATAATGAAACTACTTCTGTGCGTGATACTACTTTGCCATTAGGTGAATTTCTTGATGAACAACTTGCTAGAGTTAGGGGGAATGAAAATATTGAAGAACCTATTATTGATGATAGTGATGATGAAGGCCCCCCAATGATTATGTATTACCTGTTGTTCCTAAGGGTTATGTTATGAATGAAGCAGCTGCCATGGAAATTCTTGCTTGCAATGATAGAAATGATCTTAAGAAATTATTAGCTAAATGGAAGCAGCAGTCTCTTAATGCTAGAATGAAACCCGATCCTGCTTTTGCTACTTCACCTATCTGTGTTACTGATAAGGATTATGAATTCTCTGTTGATCCTGATATTATTACTTTAGTTGAATCTGATCCTTTTTATGGCCTTGAATCTGAAACTGTTGTGGCACATTTTACCAAGTTGAATGATATAGCCACCCTGTCTACTAATCATGAGAAGTCTCGCTATTTATACATCCTTAAGATATTTCCGTTCTCATTAAAGTGTGATGCTAAGACATGGTATAATTCTCTTGCTCCTGGTTGTGTGCGTAGTCCCCAGGATATGATTTATTACTTCTCTTCTAAATATTTCCCTGCTCATAAGAAACAAGTTGCCTTGCGGGAAATATATAATTTTGTGCAAATCAAAGAAGTGAGTCTCCCACAAGCTTGGGGGAGGCTTCTCCGGTTACTTAATGCTTTGCCCGATCATCCTCTTAAGAAAAATGAAATACTTGATATCTTTTATAATGGACTAGCCGATGCTTCCATGGACTACTTGGATAGTTGTGCTGGTTGTGTTTTTAGGAAAAGAACAATTGACGAATCTGAAATACTATTGAATAATATGTTGACTAATGAAAATAATTGGACTCTTCCTGAGCCAGTTCCTGAAGTAATTCCTGAACCAATTGAGCCAACTCCTGAGCCTATTCCTAAACCCACTCCGAAGAAGAGAGGTGTTTTCTTTCTCAGTCCTGAAGATATGCAAGACGCAAAGAAATCATTGAAAGAAAAAGGTATTAAAGCTGAAGATGTTAAGAATTTACCTCCTATTGAAGAAATACATGGTGTTAATTTACCGCCTCAAGAACCATATTGTCTTGATAACCCGACACAGGTAGTAAAGGTAAATTCTCTCTATAGATATGATAAAGTTGAAATACCCTCTACTAAATTTCATAGCCCATGCTTAGATGAGTTTGATGACTTTATGGCTAGACAAGAAAGTTTTAATGCTTATGTTGCTAGAGAGTTAAAGAATAATGCTTTCGAGATAGGATGCGTAGGCGATAATCTGGCTAGAGTTAAAGATGAACTTCACCGCATTAGCAAATATGCTTTATGGTTGCTACTCAAGCTGAGCAAGTACTTAAAGCTCAAAATGATTTGCTTGATGATTAAATAATAAAAATGACTTTGCTGTTAGAGTGGCTACTAGAACTAGTAGAATGACTCAGGAACCTTTGTATCCTGAAGGCCACTCTAAGAGAATCGAGCAAGATTCTCAAAGAAATAATTTAGAGGCACCTAGTTCTTCTAAGAAGAAAAAGAAAGACGATAGGACTTTGCATGCTTCTAGTGAACCTACTGTAGACACACCTGAGAATCACAATGATATTGCTATTTCTGATGCTGAAACTCAATCAGGTGATGAACTTGAACCTAGTGATAATGTTAGTGATAATGTTCATGTTGATGCTCAACCTAGCAAAAACAACGATGTAGAGATTGAACCTGTTGTTGATCTTGATAACCCACAATCAAAGAATCACTGTTATGATAAGAGAGATTTTGTTGCTAGGAAGCACGATAAAGAAAGAGAACCATGGGTTCAGAAACCCATGTCCTTTCCTCCTAAACAATCCAAGTCAAAGGATGATGAGGATTTTGAGCGCTTTGCTGAAATGATTAGACCTATTTTCTTACGTATGTGCTTAACTGATATGCTTAAAGTAAATCCTTATGCTAAAGTATATGAAGGATATCATTACAAATAAAAGAAAGATACCGGAAGCTGAAATTTCCACCATGGTTGCTAATTACACTTTTAAGGGTGGAATACCGAAGAAACTTGGAGATCTGGGTGTACCAACTATACCATGCTCTATTAAAAGAAATTATGTTAGAACTGCTTTATGTGATCTTGGAGCCGGTGTTAGCGTTATGCATCTCTCTTTATATCGTAGACTTGAATTGAATAAGTTGACACCTACTGAAATATCTTTGCAAATGGCTGATAAATCAACTGCTATACCTGTCGATATTTGTGAGGATGTGCCTGTTGTGGTTGCAAATGTCACTATCTTAACGGACTTTGTTATTCTTGATATTCCCGAGGATGATAGTATGTCTATTATCCTTGGTAGACCTTTTCTTAATACTGCAGGGGCTGTTATTGATTGCAACAAAGGCAATGTCACCTTTTATGTTAATGGTAATGAGCATACGGTACACTTTCCGAGGAAACAATCTCAAGTTCATAGCATCAATTCTATTGAAAAAGTTCCAACTATCATTTTTGGAGGTTTTGAATTTCCTCTCCCTACTGTCAAGAAAAAGTATGATATTCTTATTGTTGGGGATTTTCATATCCCCGTTGAGGTAACTTAGTGTTATTCAAAATTTCTCTGGTTCTGTGTTATTCGGAATGAGTTTGTTAACAAGACTTGATCAACCTTGTTAGTGGGTTCATTTTGATGATCACGAGATGGATGAAACTAGAAGGCACAACCTTCTGTACCCTCCTTTTACTTTCTGTTATTTAGAATAAATATAGCAAAAATAGTATTATCTGTCTGTTTTCTGAATTATCCGTGCATTAGAAAATAGTCCGAAAATAAAAGTGCTCCAAATGCCCTGCAAATTTAGTATGATTTTCTCTGTAATATTTGAGGATTTTAGGCACTGAAAACACTGCAGGAGGGGCAAGCACCAGGCCACGAGAGAGGAGGGCGCGCCCCCCCGTAGGGCGCGCCCCCTGTCTCGTGGGCCCCTGGTGGCTCCCCTCCACTTATGCCAGCACCCACACACTTCATCTTCTACCCAAAAAAATCCCCATCCTGCTCAAGCACGAGTTCTAGCTTGCTTTGCTGCGATTTTCGATCTCTTAGCTCAAAGCTCCATTCACAAAACTGCTTTGGGAGATTGTTGCTTGGTATGTGACTCCTCCATTGGTCCAATTAGTTTTTGTTCTAGTGTTTTATTCATTGCAATGTTTTGCTGCATAGGTTACCTTGTTCTTGAGCTTGCATGTTAAATTTTAGAGGTCCCAAGCAATTCCAATGCATGATATAGGCTCTAGGCACTTGTAGGAGTAGTTGCTACCAATCTTGTTTAGTTTTATTCACTTTTGTCTTGAAGTTACTAAAATTTCAGAAATTTTCAGAAAAAGAAATATGCTTAGAAGAATTTACCAAGGAGGTTCCTCGGCAAAGAAAGGGCCAATGATTGCTATACGTGAACTAGATGTTAATTTGCCAAGGGACGCAAATGTACGGGATTGTGAGTGGCCATCCGATGATTTTATGGTCGAAGCAGGCTTCAAGGAGGAATTTGACGCGTATGTGCATAATGACGAGCTGGAGGACTTCTTATAAGATATGTGTCCTCAATATTATCAATTGACTGATTCCTTTGTGCGAAGGTTCGAATATATTTCTGCGCATAATTCTCTTAGTGTCATGTTTGATATTTATGATACATCTTATACCATGGATTTTGAGGATTTCAGAACTGCTTGCAAACTCCCTCAGTGGGTTAATATCAATGATCCTCGCAAATCTGAATTTAGAGATTTTCTTGCTAGTATTACTGCGGGAGAATCTAGGGACGTAACACAAGCTACCATAGGGAGCATCCATTTTCCTGCTATATATTATTTTTCTCTCTTTATTGGTAGAAGCATTAACGGTAAAGACGAAGCATGTCACATGTGTGTCCCTGATCTTTGTGTCCTCAAGAGTGCAGCGTCAGGTTTTAAAGGTTATAACTTGGGGGCAATAGTTGCACGTAGGTTGCAGAATAATAGTAGAAGGGGTGATTTCTTTGGAGGAATTTATGCAACTCGTGTGGCTAATTTTCTTAATATAGCTCCACGAGAGGGGGATATGATTGTACCTCCTGTTTATTTGGATAAATAAGCTATGTTTGATCATCATTTTCTTGAGAGGAATGAACAATTCCTCCATTATCGACTAATCTATGACAGACGCCACGTCGTCCCTGTTACTCTTCCAGCTCCCTACCTTTTTGATTATCAGGCAAAAGGAAGATATGTTGTCACCAGGGAAGAAGCAACTGAATACGAGAGGGGAATGGAGGCAGCTCGCCAACACGCTGCTGCTCAAGAGGCGGTCGCCTCTGCATCTCAGTACGACCCCAGTTTCTCTTATGGATATCAGCTAGGCGGTCATTGGTATTAGACTAACTTAGGCCAAAAGCCTAAGCTAGGGGGAGTATGTATTTCTCACCGACTTTACATTCATGTTCACACGCTAGTCATCGGTGCTTATACTCTTTCATTGTATTATCCATGCTAGTTTAAATTTCTTTTTGTAGTTTTCTTCTTGTGTGTTTGATAAACCTTAAGAAAAACAAAAAAATTAATTAGTTTAATTTCCTTGCTTGTAGTAGAAATTAAAATGAAAACCCAAAAAGATTTCTAGTTCTTCTTTTACTTGTTGGGAGCTTTCCCGTGTAAATAGTTTTCTTTTCTTATCTTTCTTTTGGGGGTCGAGAAGACCATATTGAAAATGCTTAGTGGCTCTTATATGCGTGATTGTTTATTTAACTTAGAGCCCATATTACTTTGTCTTCTCTCTTGAGTTGAATGCTTGCAGATTCCAGCTTAGTCCAATGCACGTACACTCTTATTATTATACACATCGTTCGGTCATGCAAGTGAAAGGCAATAATGACGATATATGATGGACTTATTGGGATGAGAAAAACTGGTATGAACTCGACCTCTCTTGTTTTTGTAAATATGATGAGTTCATCGTTCCTGAGTCAGCTATTATGAAGTAAACATATTTGCAATGACATTTAGAGATTATAGTTGCTTGTGCCATGCTTGATTAGCTATGAGTTATAATGATTTACCTTGCGTGCCAACATGCTATTAGAATGATTATGATGTGGTATGATGGGATGGTATCCTCCTTTGAATAAATTGAGTGACTCGACTTGGCACATGTTCACGCATGTAGTTGAATCAAATCAACATAGACTTCACGATATTTATGTTCATGGTGGATTATATCCTACTCATGCTTGTACTAGGTGTGAATTAATTTTAATGCATGCTTACGACTGTTGTCGCTCTCTCAGTTGGTCGCTTCCCAGTCTTTTGCTAGCCTTCACCTGTACTAGGCGGGAATACTGCTTGTGCATCCAAACTCCTTAAACCCCAAAGTTGTTCCATATGAGTCCACTATACCTTCCTATATGCGGTATTTACCTGCCGTTCCAAGTAAATTTGTATGTGCCAAACTCCAAACTTTCAAATGAAAATTTTGTTTTGTATGCTCGAGCAGCTCATGTTTCAACTAGGGCTGCCTATATCTTCCATGCTAGGTGGGTTATTCTCAAGAGGAGTGGACTCTTCTCCTCATTCACGAGAAAGGGCCGGTAACCGGGATGCCCAGTCCCATGATCCAAAAAGATCAAAGCAAATCAAAATAATTAAACAAAACTCCCCCAGGGCTATTGTATGTTGGAGGCACTCATTGTTTAGAACAAGCCATGGATTGATGCTTGTTGGTGGTTGGGGGAGTATAAACCTTTACCATTCTGTTTGGGAACTGCCTATAATGCATGTAGTATGGAAGATACAGCCATCTTATAGTTGTTGCGTTGACAACAAAAGTATGCCGCTCAAAATGTTATTCAATCTCTATTTTAAAATCAAGCTTTAGCACCTCTACAAATTCCTGCTTCCCTCTGCAAAGGGCCTATCTATTTACTTTTCTGTTGAGTCATCACCCTTCTTATTAAAAAGCACCCGCTGGAGAGCACACTGTCATTTGCATTCATTATTATTGGTTTATATTGGGTATGAATTGACTGGATCTCTTTTACCATGAATTACAATGTTTAGTCAGTCCTTGATCTTTAAAGGTGCTCTACATTTATGTTTTGCGGTCTCAGAAAGGGCTAGAGATACCATTTTGTTATATCATGTTATGATTATTTTGAGAAAGTGTTGTCATCCGAGTTTTATTATTACGGCTCGCTAGCTGATTATGTTATTGATATGAGTAATTGTGAGAGCTATGTGTTATTCTGAGTATGGTTAGTTCATAATAATTGCTGAAACTTGAATGCTGGCTTTTCATGTTACAACAACAAGAGCAAATAGAGTTTGTAAAAGTTTTTCTTTATCACTTTCAGTTTATCAACTGAATTGCTTGAGGACAAGCAAAGGTTTAAGCTTGGGGGAGTTGATACGTCTCCAACGTATCTACTTTTCCAAACACTTTTGCCCTTGTTTTGGACTCTAACTTGCATGATTTGAATGAAACTAACCTGGACTGACGTTGTTTTCAGCAGAACTGCCATGATGTTGTTTTATGTGTAGAAAATAAAAGTTCTCGGAATGTCCTGGAAATCCACGGAGGCAACTTTTGGAATTAATAAGAATTTTTGGCGAAAGAATAAATGCCAGGGGCCCCACAGCCTGTCCACGAGACAGGGGGGCGTGCCCCCCCTAGGGCGCGGCCTCCTATCTCGTGGGCCCCCTGGACCTCCACCAACGTTAACTCCAACTCCATATATTCACGTTCGGGGAGAAAAAAATCGGAGGGAAAGTTTCATCACGTTTCACGACTCGGAGCCGCCGCCAAGCCCTAATCTCTCTCGGGAGGGCTGATCTGGAGTCCGTTCGGGGCTCCGGAGAGGGGGATTCATCGCCGTCGTCATCATCAACCATCCTCCATCACCAATTTCATGATGCTCACCGCCGTGCGTGAGTAATTCCATCGTAGGCTTGCTGGATGGTGATGGGTTGGATGAGATTTGCCATGTAATCAAGTTAGTTTTGTTAGGGTTTGATCCCTAGTATCCACTATGTTCTGAGATTGATGTTGCTATGCTTAATGCTTGTCACTAGGGCCCGAGTGCCATGATTTCAGATCTGAACCTATTATGTTTTCATGAATATATGTGTGTTCTTGATCCTATCTTGCAAGTCTATAGTCACCTATTATGTGTTATGATCCGACAACCTCGAAGTGACAATAATCGGGATACTTCTTGGTGATGACCGTAGTTTGAGGAGTTCATGTATTCACTATGTGCTAATGCTTTGTGCCGGTTCTCTATTAAAAGGAGGCCTTAATGTCCCTTAGTTTCCGCTAGGACCCCGCTGAACATGGAAGGGTAGGACAAAAGATGTCATGCAAGTTCTTTTCCATAAGCACGTATGACTATTTACGGAATACATGCCTACATTACATTGACGAATTGGAGCTAGTTTTATGTCACCCTATGTTATAACTATTGCATGAGGAATCGCATCCGGCATAATTATCCATCACTGATCCATTGCCTACGAGCTTTTCATATATTGTTCTTCGCTTATTTACTTTTCCGTTGCTACTGTTAGAACTACTACAAAACCCAAAAACATTTATCTTTACTTTTGCTACCGTTACCTTTATTATCATACCACTTTTGCTACTAAATACTTTGCTGCAGATACTAAGTTATTCAGGTGTGGTTGAATTGACAACTCAACTGCTAATACTCAAGAATATTCTTTGGCTCCCCTTGTGTCAAATCAATAAATTTGGGTTGAATACTCTACCCTCGAAAGTTGTTGCGATCCCCTATACTTGTGGGTTATCAGTACTCTGGTATATGTCCGAACTTGTCCGGAATACTTTTGAAGTCCAAACATAGTCATCTGATATATCGATCTTTATGTCTTGACCATTTCGAGACTCCTCGTCATCACTACTAAAAATCCACATTTTACCTAGGGCCAAGTTCTTTGCCTAGAGCTTATTGACCTGCCCAAGGGATAGTAAAGCAAAGGAACAGTACACCCTAGGGGAAGATGATTTTCAGTCAAATGGCCCACTGAGAAACGGTGCGCAGCGCGAAAGGGCGGGCAGGATGCAAAAATTTCAGCCTAGTTAGGTCTATTCCCTCTTGAAGTGCCCCCAAAAGCCCAAACATTTCCCTCTTTTCCCCCAAAACATCCATCAGACACCGAGCCATGCCCCATCGCCGCGCCACTGTGCTCAGCCCCATCCAGATCCCCAATCCATGGCCTCTGACTGCTGCCCTCCTACCCCTGCTGCCGTCCCCCTCATCGCCGGTGACTCCCTGCTCTTTCTCTCATCGTCCCCTGCTCCCCGGTGTCACCCCTGTTTGCTCCCCAAGCTCGGCCGCTCCAGATCCAGATCCGCGGCCCCATTTGCCACTGCTTGGTCGGGAGCATTTTATCTTGTGCTGTAGAACCTGGACCTCATGGCATACCCCTTTTTGTGTGTGATGCAGCTTCTAAGGAGTATCGTTGAATGGATCGATCGAGGCCGTGGGGGACAGGCTGCTAGTGCTGGCTGTGGAGGACGGGCTGCCGGTGGTGGCGCCGCTCAACAGCCGTCACTGCTGGCTGCTCGGATCAGACGACTAAATCGTCATCCACTCATCCAGATGACATTCATGGAGCCCTCCCCGCCTCCACCTCCACACTAGTCATGATGCCATGATGCCCCAACTGCCTAGGTGATGCTGCACTTGTCTCGTACTCGTGGCATTTTTTATGCATGACCAGTAAAATGTATCAGATTTAGTATAATGTTACACTTCTGCACAAATAGTTGTTGCCATTTGCTGTGAATTGGTGTGTGCATTGAATTGCCTTGACTGTGAGTTAGTTATTTTGCGAAATGAGGCATTCAACTAGATGTTGGATTTGGATGATAGTGTGGATTTATAGGAACTAATTAGAAGCTGTAGAAACACATGGGAGGTTCATTCGAAGTTCGTAGCTACATACTAGTCCCTCCGTTCCAAAATAGATGACTCAACTTTGTACTAAAATAGTACAAAGTTGAGTCATCTATTTTGAAACGGAGGGAGTAGCAATGAACTGTTTGAGAGATCCCTCGCTCTACAACTTTATGATTTTATAGGCTTTTGCAGTTGCTTCTTTCATGTAGAGCTCAGGACATGAAGTGTATGGTTTTGAAATTCTCATGACTTCTGTTTGTTTGTAGAATCTTATATTTAAGGCCATCATGTCGACTTGACACTGTTTTCTTTTTGGGGATAGTCATAACTGAAGAATACTTTCTAGTTTCCCATCCTTGGGCATAGGAGTGATTTCCTTAGAACTGCATACATTCCAAGACATACAAAAGTAAGGTCAGGATCCCAGAACATTTGTAAGTACAATTTTAGAACCTTCAGGTAGTAGCGCTCTTTTTATTTTTGAATGGAAAAACATTATATATTAATACCTTATTAGATAATGCAATGTTTAGTTGCATTTTTCTAATCTAGGTTGGTGATTGTTCTAGTAGAGAATGTTGTTGGTTAAAGGATAATTTTCTATTTGTCTTGCACTATGGGATTCTTATTGATGAATCTATTTAGTATACCCCCTCCCCAGTTATGTTCGTAATTGTTTCTATATTCTTATCTATGTTTAATTTCCTTTAGATTATTAGCTCAATCAGAGGGTTCTACTGTTTATAGACTAAATACTTGAAAGCTACTCTTCATCATCTTTATTTTCGCCCAATCTGATAGTAGCCTCAGATTCTCTACAAGCTAGCTTTTGTATTATCCCTCTAGGTTCACACATTTAGGATGTAGAAAATTTATACATATTTGTGGGAAATGGTATCCTTATCATCTACACCAATTGTTAGAAAGTATATAATAATACAATCTATCCTGAAACTTTGGATTTTAGGGAGATATCCATGTTTTCAATTTTATACACTGATGCACATGCCCATGCACTTTTCTTAAATATTGTTTTCCTCATATTACTCCGAAAACTATTAGCAATTTCATACGCTTTTAGTTTTTTACACATGCTATAAGAAAAGCAACATATGGTTTGTTCCATTGCCGATACATATTTATTTCTTCTGTCTTATGTGAGAAGTAATCAATCAATTGTCATTTTCCCTTGGAAAGACAAAAAATTGAACCTAACTCTTCTGTTGCAGATTCTAGAAAATAGCCAAGAAATCCAGCTATCTTCATGTTTGCAGTTAAATGGAGACTCGGACATCAAACTTCAGTGTTTGCAGGAACAAATGCTCAATTGTGTTCGTGCCATTAAGTACAGATTGACAGGAACAGGTTGTTTCTAACATGATATATTAAGTCATGTATAGGTTGTCTCTTGGACGCCATAGTGATCAAAGAATTTTAGTTGCAGCAAAATCTATCAACGAAAGTACTTGTTGCCAACCGATACCTTATTACTCTGATAAAACCTGATTTTGTGTTTGATTAGTTCAGATTTTTGTAAATGCAGTGTGCTTCCTTTTCATTTATCAATCCTATTTGTGTGAGGCGTGTTAGACTCTATTTCTTTAGCATTAACGTTACATCTAATTATCATATGAGGGCAGGATCTTACTGTCATCGGGAGTAGCTTTTGCTTAGGTGGAGCGAGGTTCCACACACGTTTGATGTAGGATTGATGAGTAAGGGCTCGCTGCTAGTACCAGCAGTGAAACCCATGCGTGACATTACTGCATTATCTGCACACATCCTTTTTCTGTTTTAATAATGAGATAACTATTATTTGGTTTCAGTTCCATGTTTATTTTTCTTTTAAGTAACGCGACTTGCTGATATGTTGTACATCATGTTATTTGTCTACTGTAAGTATTACTGAAATACGTTATATATAGGTAAGAGAAGAAGATGATGCAAAGGCGATAAAATGTTTCCAATGTTAAATGGAAAAGGACAGGAGCCTTGTTTAAGGTAACTGCTCATGTTAGTATTTGGTGCGAGATCAGTCTTTTTTGCTCAGCTACTTGATGATTCTATTTCTTTTGGTGCTCTAATTTACATCCAACGTAGGGCATCTTTGGTTTGGCCTCATCATCAAATGTATGTTATGAGCTACTGGAGTTTCTGTTGAGTCGCTGAAGCACACACGTGAAGATGATGTTGAGCGTCACCACAAGAGATTGAAAATTATAGTGATAGAGGTTGACGATGACGTGTAGATGGACAACAGGCTAGCTCTGTGTATCAAACACAGTGATCATAGTTTAGCAGAATGTGAACAACTTCTAGGTTGTAGTTCTTGTAATATGTTTTTGTATAGAATACTTGTTAAAGTATCTTTGTGAGGAATTCTGGCTCAAAATTGACCATAAGTGTGATTGCATGTGTTCATTGATAATCTGATTTGTATGATGAATTTTGAAAGCAATTTATAAATTTGAATAATGGCTCTAAATTTTATTATTTTAATTATGTCATATATAGATTTAAATTCAAATTGCATATTTGTATATGTATATGATGTATCCCTAGGGTATTATTGAAACGTATGGTAGGGAAAGAATTGTAGGGAAAGTTCTGGGGTCGCATAATTCTGATGGACCCCACAATCTTTCCCTAGGGCATGTTCCCCTAGGTAAAGAGAGTTTCCCTAGAGCTTGCCACATGCACCCTAGGGAAAGAGTTCTTTCCCGACTATACTATACCTAGGGTTCTTTACCTAGGGCAAGATCTAGGTAAAGGCTTTCCCTATGGTTTTTTGCCTTTCACCTAGGGTATATGGCTCTAGGTAAAACGTGGATTTCTAGTAGTGCATGTCTGTGATCATATCCGAGACTCCGAACTACCTTCGGTATATCAAAACACATAAACTCATAATACCGATCGTCACCGAACGTTAAGCGTGCGGACCCTACGGGTTCGAGAACTATGTAGACATGACCGAGACACGTCTCCGGTCAATAACCAATAGCGGAACCTGGATGCTCATATTGGCTCCTACATATTCTATGAAGATGTTTATCGGTCAAACCGCATAACAACATACGTTGTTCCCTTTGTCATCGGTATGTTACTTGCCCGAGATTTGATCGTCGGTATCTCAATACCTAGCTCAATCTCGTTACTGGCAAGTCTCTTTACTAGTTCTGTAATACATCATCCCATAACTAACTCATTAGTCACATTGCTTGCAAGGCTTATAGTGATGTGCATTACTGAGAGGGCCCAGAGATACCTCTCCGATAATCGGAGTGACAAATCCTAATCTCGATCTATGCCAACTCAACAAGTACCATCAGAAACACCTATAGAGCACCTTTATAATCACCCAGTTACGTTGTGACGTTTAGTAGCATACAAAGTGTTCCTCTGGTAATCGGGAGTTGCATAATCTCATAGTCATAGGAACATGTATAAGTCATGAAGAAAGCAATAGCCGTAAACTAAAACAATCAAGTGTTAAGCTAACAAAATGGATCAAGTCAATCACATCATTCTCCTAATGATGTGATCCTATTTATCAAATGACAAATCATGTCTATGGTTAGGAAACCTTAACCATCTTTGATTAATGAGCTAGTCAAGTAGAGGCATACTAGTGACACTATTTGTCTCTGTATTCATACATGTATTATGTTTCTGGTTAATACAATTCTAGCATGAATAATAAACATTTATCATGAAAATAAGGAAATAAATAATAACTTTATTATTGCCTCTAGGGCATATTTCCTTCAGATACATGTTCGTATGCTAAGATTAGTAACTCGAAAGAGGAGTTGCAGAATAAATGGAGACTAGTTGAGGGTGAAGTGACGATGTGTGTTGGAAGTGGCTCTAAGATTTATATGATCATCATCGCACACTCCCTATACTTTTGGGATTAGTGTTGAACGTAAATAAATGTTATTTGGTGTTTGCGTTGAGCATGAATATGATTAGATCATGTTTATTGCAATACAGTAATTCATTTAAGACAGAGAATAATTCTTATTCTGTTTACATGAATAAAACCTTCTATGGTCATACACCCAATGTTAAGGGTTTATTGAATCTCGATCGTAGTGATACACATATTCATAATATTGATGCCAAAAGATGCAAAGTCGATAATGATAGTGCAACATTCCTGTGGCACTGCCGTTTAGGTCATATTAGTGTAAAGCGCATGAAGAAACTCCATGCAGATGGGATTTTGGTATCACTTGATTATGAACCATTTGATACCTGCAAACCATGCCTCGTGGGCAAGATGACTAAAACTCTGTTCTCCGGAACAATGGAGCGAGCCAATGACTTATTGGAAATAATACATACAGATGTATGCGCTTCGATGAGTGTTGAGGCTCGTGGTGGGTATCAATTTTTTTGACCTTCACAGATGATTTGAGCAGATATGGATATATCTACTTAATGAGACACAAGTCTGAAACATTTGAAAAGTTCAAAGAATTTCAGAGTGAAGTGGAGAATCATCATAACAAGAAAATAAATTTTCTACGATCTGATCGTGGAGGTGAATATTTGAGTTACGATTTTGGCCTTCATTTGAAACAATGTGGAATAGTTTCACAGCTCACGCTACCTGGAACACCACAGCGTAATGGTGTGTCCGAACGTCATAACCGCACTGATATGGTGCGATCTACGATGTGTCTTACCAAATTACCACTATCGTTTTAGGGTTATTCATTAGAGACAGCTGCATTCACGTTAAACATGGCACCATGAAAATCCATTGAGACGACACCGTATGAACTGTGGTTTGGCAATATACCTAACCATCGTTTCTTAAAGTTTGTGGTAGCGATGCTTATGTCAAAAGGCTTCAGTCTGATAAGCTTGAACCCAAATCGGAGAAGTGTGTCTTCATAGGATACCCTAAGGAAACAATTGGGTACACCTTCTACCACAGATCCGAAGGCAAGATCTTTGTTGCTAAAAACCAAACATTTCTAGAGAAGGAGTTTCTCTGGAAAGAAGTGAGTGGGAGGAAAGTAGAACTTGATGAGGTAGTTGTACCTTTTCTCAATTTGGAAAGTAGCTCATCCGAGAAATCCGTTCCCGTGATGCCTACACCAACTGGAGAAGAAGCTAATGATTATGATCATGAAACTTCAGATCAAGTTTCTACAGAACCTCGTAGGTCAACCAGAGCATGATCCGCACCGGAGTGGTACGGTAATCCTATTCTGGAAGTCATGTTACTAGACCATGATAAACCTATGAACTATGAAGAAGCGATGATGACCCCAGATTCCGATAAATGGCTTGAGGCCAGGATTCATGTGAACAAAGTGTGGACTTTGGTTGACTTTCTCGATGATCAGCGAGACATAGAAAATAAATGGATCTTCAAGAGGAAGAAGGATGTTGATGGTAGTGCTACTGTCTAGAAAGCTCGAATTGTCACAAAAGGTTTTCGACAAATTCAAGATGCTGACTACGATGAGATTTTCTCACTCATATCGATGCTTAAGTATGTCCGAATCATGTTAGCAATTGCCGCATTTTATGAAATCTGGCACATGGATTTCAAGATTGCATTCCTTAACGGATTTATTAATAAGGAGTTGTATATGATGCAACCAGAAGGTTTTGCCAATCCTAAAGGTGCTAACAAAATGTGTAAGCTCCGGCGATCCATCTATGGACTGGTGCAAGCATCTCGGAGTTGGAATATACGCTTTGATGAGTTGATCAAAGCATATAGTTTTATACAGACATGTGATGAAACCTGTATTTACAAGAAAGTGAGTGGAAGCACTACAGCCTTTTTGATAAGTATATGTGAATGACATATCACTAGTGCAGGATGCTGCTAACACGACACTACGATCAGAGACCCTTTGAGAAACTATGTGCGATGCAATAATCGCAAACGGTGGCATCAGAGAAACGTCAAAAATGTCCAAAACGTTTGCGATGACGGATGCATCAAACACGATTCAGATTTTAGTTACGCGTGTGATGCAGGGCATACGGTCCAGTTCAATTAACTGTTTGCGATGAGATGTAACAAAATAAACGGGCAGCCAAATGAAGGCGTGTGCGATACATAGCATATGGTTCACTAGGATGAACTGTTTGTGATTAGGCAACACAAAAGAAACGGTCAGCCAGATCAAGGTGTGTGCGATATACATCATGCGGTTAACTCGGATGAACTGTTTGTGTTGAGACAAGCGAACATAAACGGTTCAATATAACAAGATGTGTCTGATACATGGCAAACATGTCTGCAATCAGAAATGTGTGCGAAGACTGATAATAACACAAACGATTGCTTCTAATAAGACGTATGTGATATGCTCTGTCTACACAACATGTATTGGCCATTGGGGGACAGGCGGTCATCCGGATACGCCATAAGGATGCGAAGAGGCATCCTATATCAGCAAGGACTAGTTGTTCCACCAGTAGCTCATGTAACAGAACTCTCAAGTTAAGTGTGCTCAGGCTGGAGCAGCCATCAGATGGGTGACTTGATGGGAAGTTGTGTTGATGTTAAATTAACTAATAGGATGGGTCTTTTCAGTCAAATGACCGAAATGACCCATTCTCTCAGCTAATTTAACCTCGAGGTCCTTGTTTTTTCAACATATGTTCAAGAAGGTCTACCGCATTACTTTTTGACAATGTGTATACGTGGCATACAGTTGATCCACCCGACCTATTTGTGATGGAATAAGCCGTGTGTGTTGTGGGCAAACGCTTGCTAGTGTACAACCATTTGTGATTGATGAATTCATCACTAACGGGTTCCCTAGTGTGGTCTGTGTTCATTTCATCATGTGTACGCATGTGTATGTGTCCTTTCGTCCTTCTCTCGCACGTCTTGTCACCCCGCTGCCGCAGACGGTTCGAGCGCAAGCTTGAGCAGCGCGCGGGGGCGTTCTTTTGGCCAAACAGTGCTGAGCCCGTTACCGCGCAACCGCATAGGTTCCCGCGCAAGCTTCCAGCCCGACTCGGTGAAATCCCCCAAAATCCTAATGCTTATCAGCCTACTATATAAACCCTCACGGCCGGTGAGTCCTGCGTCGCATTTTCCCTCCCTCCCCGTAGCTTATCTCGTCTACTTCTCCCAAAATCGGCAATGGCACCGGATCGTCGTCGTCGCTCAGCCACTCCGCCGTCATTAGATGTCACATCCCTAGCTTCTGGCATTGCTCTAGGCTAGCTTCATGTGTGCATCATGTCTATATTTTTGAAACTTGAATTGAGGAATATTGGAAGCCTCAAACCCTAAATAAAAGAGGGGCAAAAACCCTAGAAATCTCATTCATTGCTCCAAAAGGCTCTTCTTAAATGTTTGATAATTTTTGGTAAGGGTTCTGGTCCCAACCAAAATATTGAACATTTTTAAGGATTTATTTTTGGGACTTTGAATTTAAATCATTAGCTATTTGAATTTGAATTATATTCATATAATTATAATATAATTTCAAATACCCCTGAAATATTTTATGAGCTTTTGGAAAAGTCCATCTAGCCAAATAAAATTATTCAGAGGAGTTTTTGGCATTGTTTGAATTTGTTTAAAATTCAAAACAGTGGCAAAACGAAATTAAATAAAACAAAACAGAAGAAAAAAAATAAAAGAAAAAGAGTAGAAAGCCTACCTGGCCCTCACCTCGCAGCCTACCTGGCCCAGCTCCCCAGCCGGCCCAGCCCACCTCCCCCCCTTGTCCTCTTCTTCCTCTGCCAGAAGGCAGAGGCGAGGCGTGGCGCGCGCCCGAAGAGCGCCGGCCACCTCCTGCTTCGCCGTGGCAGCCTCCCCGACCCTTTCGCGACGCCACGGAGACGGCCTCGACCCCCCTCGACCGTCTCTCTCTCTCTGGACCCCCTCCTCCTCCTCTGTGCTCCCTCCCTCTCTTCCCCGAAC
>NC_041385.1:772190244-772190714 GCF_002162155.2 Triticum dicoccoides
GCGTGGAGACGCCACGCAGCCGCCCGGAGCCGTCCAGCCCTCCCTCTCTCTTCCCCGAACGCTCTTCCCCCTCCTCTGTTTCCCTCCCCGAACGGAGCCGCCGCCACCGACGAGAGCCACCGCGGCCACCGCCTTCCCCTCGCCTCTCCGACGCGCCCCCGAGCTCCGCCGTGATGTTCCCGTCCCTACCATGGAGCCACAAGACGCCGGACGCCCTGGAGCGCCGCCATCGACGCCATCTTCTTCCTCTGCACCGACGGCCGTCGTCGCTTGATTCGCCGGCCACAGAGCGTCCCCGGCCTCGCCCTCGCGCTCGTTGGACTCGCAGTGAGCCACTGAACCGTTCCCCTCTTCTTCCCATGCCGTTGGGCCGCTCTAGCCATTGCTTCCGCCGGACCCGAGAGCTCGCCGCCGCCGTGCCTCGTCACCACCGTGGCTGGAGCCGTTGCAGCTCGAAGCCGAGCACACCA
>NC_041385.1:772190724-772198689 GCF_002162155.2 Triticum dicoccoides
CCGGACGCCCTGGAGCGCCGCCATCGACGCCATCTTCTTCCTCTGCACCGACGGCCGTCGTCGCTTGATTCGCCGGCCACAGAGCGTCCCCGGCCTCGCCCTCGCGCTCGTTGGACTCGCGGTGAGCCACTGAACCGTTCCCCTCTTCTTCCCATGCCGTTGGGCCGCTCTAGCCATTGCTTCCGCCGGACCCGAGAGCTCGCCGCCGCCGTGCCTCGTCACCACCGTGGCTGGAGCCGTTGCAGCTCGAAGCCGAGCACACCACCGCACTCAACACGTCTCCAGGAGCCCGTAGCCGCCACTAGCTTCCCCTCCCGTGCCCCCGAACGCCAACCCCGACCTCGCCCGAGCTCCGGCCGCCGCCTCGGGCTCCACTCCGGCGAGCTCCGGCCTCCCCAGCTCATCCCACATGCTCCACTGGATGCGGACGATGACGGGCTACGCCCCGGTGGTCTCCGCGCGCTTTTTCGCCGCCTGTAGCCCATTCCGGCGAAGCACCGCCGCGCGGTTTGGTCGTCGCCGGCCGAACTCCGGCGAGGCTGACGTGGCGGCTTATTTAGCGCTAATCCCCACCATTAGCCACCCCACCAGCCGCTGACAGTGGGCCCTAGAGCCAAGTCAACCCTGGTCAGTGCGGGTTTGACCCAGGGTTAACCCCAGTGTCACTGACGTGTGGCCCCCACACGTTAGGTTTGACCTGGTCAGCCTGCTGACGCCTCTGTGACGTCACGCTGACGCAGTAATTGATTTTCTGGATTTAAAATAAATCAGAAAATTCCAGAAAATACCTAAAACTTCTAAAAATCATAGAAAATTAACCGTAACTCCAAATGAAATAAATTATATATGAAAAATTATCAGAAAAATTCAAGGAATCCATCGGTACCATTTTCATGCATGTTAGAACAACTTATAGCTGCTGTTTAGCACAAATCAATTAAATGGCATTTGAATAATCATATATGGAGTTTGAATTTGAATCTTGTATTCAAACCAACTTCATTTAATCTGTTGCTAGTTGCATTAGCCCAAAACACATTCATTTTGCCATGTCATGATCATGCATCATATTGTGCATTGCATTGATTGTGTTCCCTTCTGTGTTGCCGGTATTTGTCCCCTCTCGATAGACGTGATACCGATGATGTGATCGTTGACACTGATGAAGACTCAATGTTATCTTCAGAAGTGCCAGGCAAGCAAAACCCCCTTGTTCATTCCGATAAAATCCCACTCTCTCGCTCCTGCTCTCTTTTACTGCATTAGGACAACAACGACATATTTGTTACTTGCTGCGGTAGCTGAACCCCTTTATCCTTTGCATGACCTGTCATTGCCACAGTAAATAGATGAAACCCACTAGCATGAGTAGGAGTTGTTTGAGCCCTGATGTGCCTACTCATTCATGTTTGTTTGTCATGCCTGCTACTGCTTAGAGTTGAGTCAGGTCTGATTCATCGGGGATGAATCAGAGGCGTGTGAACCTGTCCTACTGTGTGTGAGCTAGGTGTGTGAACACGATTTGGTAAAGGTAGCGGTGAGAGGCCATGTAGGAGTACATGTTGGGTTGTCTCATTGCAGCCGTCCTCAGGAACTGAGTTCTGTGTTTGTGATCCATGATTCAGCTACTACCACGCATTGGGCCCGAAACCAATGGACCCTCTCGGCTTCTTGATCACCCTTGTCCTCTGTCCAGGAGTTGCAAGTAGTTTCTGGTGTTTGTAGTATGCTGGAGGCCGTGCGCAGCGCTGACCGTAGGGGTGGGCTGTGATGCGGTAGGCACGTGGCACGGTGTACCGGGCGCACGTTTGGTGTCCCAGGAACCCTGTTCACATCGTTTGGGGCTGTGAGCGAAACTCCGGCCGGATCTCCTCATGGATGGAACCCGAATAGGCGATAAACCTGGACTAGAGACTCGAGTTTTTAGGCAGGCCGTGGCCGACACCCACGTTGGGCTTCCGCTTGAAGGTTGCCGAGTACATGTCGTGTAAACGGCGGTAAGTGGTGAGAGCGTGTGTGAAGAAGTACACCCCTGCAGGGTTAACATCATCTATTCGAATAGCCGTGTCCGCGGAAAAGGACTTCTGGGTTGCTTATATCAGTTCATAGACAAGTGAAAGTGGATACTCTAAAATACGCAAGATAAGCGTGAGTGCTATGGATGGCGTTCTCGTAGGGAGACGGGGGCGGATCCATAGTGGTGTATTGATATGGTGAATATGTGGACTCGTGTGCGCCACCTCAAAAGAGTTACTTGCAGTCGTAGTTCAGGATAGCCACCGAGTCAAAGCTGGCTTGCTGCAGTCAAACCCCACCACCCCTTTGTTGATAATGATGCATATGTAGTTAGATCTGATGTAAGTCTTGCTGGGTACATTTGTACTCACGTTTGCCTATTTTATGTTTTTGCAGAGAGACTTCGGTCTCGCTAGTGGTTTCGCGTGGACTTCGACGTTTAGCTTGTTACCTCAGCTACGATCTTGTGCCCTCGGCAGTATCTGGCAGATAGTCAGGCTTCTCAGCCTTTTTCATTTATAGTGGTCTATACTCAGACATGATAGTTTCCGCTTGTGCTTTGACTTGTATACTCTGAATGTTGGGTCATGAGACCTATGTTTGTAATATCTCGCTCCTCGGAGCCTAATGAATAAATACTTGATTTGTAGAGTCATGTTGTGATGCCATGTTGTATTTGCACATATCGAGCATATTGTGTGTATGTTATTGAAATGCTTGGTATGTGTGGGATCTGACCATCTAGTTGTTTATCTTTAGTAGCCTCTCTTACCGGGAAATGTCTCCTAGTGTTTCCACTGAGCCATGGTAGCTTGCTACTGCTCCGGAACACTTAGGCTGGCCGGCATGTGTCCTTCTTCGTTCCTGTGTCTGTCCCATCGGGGAAATGTCACGCGATGAATACCGGAGTCCTGTTAGCCCGCTACAGCCCGGTTCACCGGAGTCCTGCTAGCCCAGTGCTACAGCCTGGATTCACTCGCTGATGACCGACACGTTCGATGCTGGGTCATGGATGCCTGTCCCTGTAAGTCTGTGCCACTTTGGGTTTACGACTAGTCATGTCAGCCCGGGCTCCTTATCATATGGATGCTAGCGACACTATCATATACGTGAGCCAAAAGGCGCAAACGGTCCCGGGCAAAGGTAAGGCGACACCCGTGGGGATACCGTGCGTGAGGCCGCAAAGTGATATGAGGTGCTACAGGCTAGATCGATGTGACATCGAGTCGGGGTCCTGACAGCGTTGGTATCAGAGCTTGACTGCCTGTAGGATTACCAAGCCAAACTAGTCGAAGTTGAGTCTAGAAATGCTTTAGTTATATAAGGGAATTGATTGTGGGATGGAACGTAAGGCTCTTTTTACTCCTTATACCTTATGCCTTCTGATCTGAGTCATCTTATCTTTCCTGCGGGGATTAAGAACTAGGCTATCTTTTCTTTCTATCAGGATCACGTGTTACTAATCCATAGACCTATAAGATTTTTGGACTTAAGCCTCTGTTCAGTTTTTACTGCTTCCGTATGATAATTGTTGATCTCGAAACCGTGATATTGTGCTTCTGAGTGGTTATGCCACCATTTTTGTGAATGTCTCAAATCTTTTCTGAGCATTTACAGCCGTTATGCTGTCCGAGTCATTCCAGGTTTCTAAATAGTCTGATGCATTTGCAAAATCCTTTCCCTCTGGTTTCGATGTTCCTTTATGCCAGCTCAATCACACTAATTGTTGAGTTGAGGTATTCTATTGCCTTGACATTATGTTGGAGATATTATTATGACCCTAGGTGTCTTAGGGGATCACCTAGTAATTTAGCCATGATTTGTGTTCCTAGTGTGATGATTCTGGCCATCATTCTCGAAAGCATCCCGTGATGCTACTTAGTGGTAGGTATTCTGTTCCTGGGTTCTCAAACCCGAGATTCACTCTACTTACTTCATGTTGATAGTGTTTGCTAGTTCCTTCAGGATATTAGTAACTTTGCGATAGTCCTCGAGGTTCGTGGTATTTCCTTCTTCCAAATACTATGAACCGCTTATGGCAGATGTTTATTGGATCAAAAGATCACAATTAGAGTACTCTTGAGGAGATCTCCATTCATAAATCGTGACTCTGCCAGTCTGGGTTATCCGGAAGAAATATGTTGAACTTGGTTCGACATACTAATCTATGCATCCACAACTCAGAAAGTTATATGTTCCTTTGAGTTGTTCTCTTTAGTTGCATTCTGACCCTCGTCTATCAATTGATAGTCAAGAGTATGCGTGCGTTCGTTCATCGCTGCCTATGACTCTTGTGGTCTGTCAAGCCATTCTATTCCGGAATGACTAGGAGAAACAAACTCCAGTATCTCTTCCATATCTAGGATTGGGTCAAAGTAGTTGTATTCCGCAGATCAAATGCCAATCCAGCTTTTGGTTCTGCTCTACCTTGGAGTATTACATATTTTATATCGAGATTGTTATAGGAATTGCACACCATCCCATGAACTCTTGGTACAGTGACACTTCTTGCCATCACTGATCATTCCTCGGGCCTCGTGTTGATGCAACCGGAATACCGACAAATGAATTGTGATGTGTGAAATCAATACGCCTAGCAACCTCGTTGCTGGGTAGTTAAAGGATAATAATTTCATTCTTAGTATGTTGGTTTTCGAATCATCCTTCTAAGACTGATCGTGCTACCTAGTCCTTATTTCGGTGCACCCTTCGATTGATGAGTTAGGATCTTGTCAAGTCCTCACTCATCTGATCATTTCGTCTTGCCCTCAAAAGCAAGATTGTTCTCGAGCTTAGTAACATACCGGTGGTTCGTGATTTTCCGAATATCTTCTCGGAAGTGTTACCGGGTTGTCACCTGACCGCTATGTTGAGTTCGTGATCAAGTTGGTTTCTTGTGAACCACCTTCTCTCCAAGAATCAGTGTTAGATATCCCTGAGCTAGTTGGTTAAGCTAAACGACAACTTGGAGGGTTGGAAGATAAAAGCTTGCCTGACTTAGTTCGTTCCAAAGGGATATTCTTGTGTAGTGTGTGTTGAAGAAAGATGATATCTTCATCGATTGGTCCTTGTGATCAGTTGCTGGACCTATTGTCTTATCAATCCTTTGATTTGAGTGTGGGCTATCGTCAAATCAACTCAGTACCAACGATGTTCGTAATGTTGTCTTGTTCGTGGTTGATCCCTCGAGCATACCCCATTACATCTTTGGTCTGACCAATGCTATCACCGTGTTCACATGATGGTGGAAGTCCAGTGATATGGAAATTCCGATGAGTTGCTGTTGAGCCCATCAGTAGCATTTTTTCTCCCCCCATGAATCATGTTGAACATCCACCTAGTGTTGGAAACTTGTGTAAGCATATCTTCGTGTTTCGTTCATGAAGCATATGTTTGAATGAAAGTAGTGACTTTCCCTAATTCATGTGCATATGATGCAAGTTGCCGCCATGAATTTGAGGAAGATTGTTTTGTTTCCTTGGAATCATCTCAAGTCAGTCATGCATATGTGCGAAGTATTCTATGGTTTGGAGACTTGCAACCTTCATTCCATATGTGTTCCGAGCACACCAAGCCACTGATTGATTTGTTCAAGGAGAGGAAGTTCCTTCTTAAGAGCATGCCTTATGCAAGGACTTCAATATCCTCGATTATGGTTCCCCACCTGAACTCAGTAGTGTTTTGTTGTAAGACTACCATGTGATAATGTTTTGTCTAGGACAACGTGTTCACATGTTTGTAGCAGAACCAGCTCATGTTTTGGAGCTTACTATCGTAGTTCATTTCCCGAGAATCTCGCAACGTCATCTCGTCGATTTGTGTTGCAAACTTTCATTTTTCTTTCTAGACTTGATGAGTCTGGGATATCCTGACACCAACCAGATCTGAATCTCAGGCAGATATGATGGTTGGAACATTCTCCAAGAACTATAATATTGGTCCCTCGATAACCGGTAAAGTGGATGTCGTGGCCAACACACCCAGCCGGAAGACCTGTTATTATAATATCTTGATTGAGGAAGTTGGCCACCTCCCCATAGGGATTTCGTAGGATTTACTCCCTAGTTGCCCCTAT
The DNA here is from genome assembly GCF_002162155.2 of Triticum dicoccoides. Classification (NCBI taxonomy): domain Eukaryota; kingdom Viridiplantae; phylum Streptophyta; class Magnoliopsida; order Poales; family Poaceae; genus Triticum; species Triticum dicoccoides. The sequence goes on from NC_041385.1 coordinate 772,196,816, forward strand.
GGATTTTGAGATCCCGAAGTCCGACCTTTTACTTGATGTCCTAGATACCAGACCATTTCTATGAATGGGTTACACTAGCACATCAAGGAGAACATTAGAAGCGGAGTGCTAAATGTTTCTCGGTCGATCATCCAGATTTTGTTTCCTTGGCCTCGCTAAGATGAAATCTGAGAAGGTGTTATCTTTCTTTGCATCTGCATCGTCCATCGCTATTCATCATGGTAGTAAGTTGTGTTGCCGGACCCTTGACACGGATGTTGGTAAAACCTTGATGAATATGGAAATGCTCAAGTTCTTGAGAGCACGCACAAGCGTTACGTGTTATCATCGGCTCTAACTGGGATTACTCTCAGTTTCCTCGGCAATGCTATGACCTCTTCAAACAGTGAATTCACTCCCTATTGTTGGGTTCTTCCCCAGTTACCAGAATCATTCCTAGCATTTGCATTTTGTTCCTAGCTTGCACCGCCAATGTGCCATTCTACCATGGGTCTCTTCCATTTCCGATGATAAGCAAATTCATCCATTACGTTGTCTTCAACAAGGTAATCCACATCATCCAAGTCCGAGTATGCCATTCTACCGACCCCCTCCAAACGATCGCTCGAGAATTTTCTTAGGCTGGTTTAAAGAGTTTCAATGATCTCTGAATCAAAAGTAATTCTTTCTTCCCACTTAAGGGAATATCTCTACGAGTCACCTTCCCTAAGGTGTATCGTTATGGTATCATGGCAACTCAACTCCTCGCTACGTTGACAATCGTTTACCACCTTCTTAAGCGTGAAATTGTTGTCTACCCAGTGAACCCTCGTCATCCGTTTTTTTTCCACCCCTCTTGATGTGTATCTCGTGTCTCAACCCGAGAGATGGTTCTATGTCTCATTCCGGAAGTTAATCCTGAGTTGTTCGATCTTCGAGAAGACCGATCCTTCCAGAGTTTTCCTTTCCTCTCCTTGTCATGATTAGCTGGAGTTCTCAGAGCAAGACGACAAGACAAAATGGTGTTCAAACCAACGTTCATTTGAAGTGCACCCTGGATCGTGAAGATTATGCTAGTTTGCGTTCCCTTTTCACCTTACCCTACGCTTGAATCTCGAGACGAGATTCTTGTTTAGTGGGGGTGAGTTGTCACATCCCTAGCTTCTGGCATTGCTCTAGGCTAGCTTCATGTGTGCATCATGTCTATATTTTTGAAACTTGAATTGAGGAATATTGGAAGCCTCAAACCCTAAATAAAAGAGGGGCAAAAACCCTAGAAATCTCATTCATTGCTCCAAAAGGCTCTTCTTAAATGTTTGATAATTTTTGGTAAGGGTTCTGGTCCCAACCAAAATATTGAACATTTTTAAGGATTTATTTTTGGGACTTTGAATTTAAATCATTAGCTATTTGAATTTGAATTATATTCATATAATTAGAATATAATTTCAAATACCCCTGAAATATTTTATGAGCTTTTGGAAAAGTCCATCTAGCCAAATAAAATTATTCAGAGGAGTTTTTGGCATTGTTTGAATTTGTTTAAAATTCAAAACAGTGGCAAAACGAAATTAAATAAAACAAAACAGAAGAAAAAAAATAAAAGAAAACGAGTAGAAAGCCTACCTGGCGCTCACCTTGCAGCCTACCTGGCCCAGCTCCCCAGCCGGCCCAGCCCACCTCCCCCCCTTGTCCTCTTCTTCCTCTGCCAGAAGGCAGAGGCGAGGCGTGGCGCGCGCCCGAAGAGCGCCGGCCACCTCCTGCTTCGCCGTGGCAGCCTCCCCGACCCCTTCGCGACGCCACGGAGACGGCCTCGACCCCCCTCGACCGTCTCTCTCTCTCTGGACCCCCTCCTCCTCCTCTGTGCTCCCTCCCTCTCTTCCCCGAACGCTCTC
>NC_041385.1:772201183-772228745 GCF_002162155.2 Triticum dicoccoides
ACTAGAGACTCGAGTGTTTAGGCAGGCCGTGGCCGACACCCACGTTGGGCTTCCGCTTGAAGGTTGCCGAGTACATGTCGTGTAAACGGCGGTAAGTGGTGAGAGCGTGTGTGAAGAAGTACACCCCTGCAGGGTTAACATCATCTATTCGAATAGCCGTGTCCGCGGAAAAGGACTTCTGGGTTGCTTATATCAGTTCATAGACAAGTGAAAGTGGATACTCTAAAATACGCAAGATAAGCGTGAGTGCTATGGATGGCGTTCTCGTAGGGAGACGGGGGCGGATCCATAGTGGTGTATTGATATGGTGAATATGTGGACTCGTGTGCGCCACCTCAAAAGAGTTACTTGCAGTCGTAGTTCAGGATAGCCACCGAGTCAAAGCTGGCTTGCTGCAGTCAAACCCCACCACCCCTTTGTTGATAATGATGCATATGTAGTTAGATCTGACGTAAGTCTTGCTGGGTACATTTGTACTCACGTTTGCCTATTTTATGTTTTTGCAGAGAGACTTCGGTCTCGCTAGTAGTTTCGCGTGGACTTCGACATTTAGCTTGTTACCTCAGCTACGATCTTGTGCCCTCGGCAGTATCTGGCAGATAGTCAGGCTTCTCAGCCTTTTTCATTTATAGTGGTCTGTACTCAGACATGATAGTTTCCGCTTGTGCTTTGACTTGTATACTCTGAATGTTGGGTCATGAGACCTATGTTTGTAATATCTCGCTCCTCGGAGCCTAATGAATAAATACTTGATTTGTAGAGTCATGTTGTGATGCCATGTTGTATTTGCACATATCGAGCATATTGTGTGTATGTTATTGAAATGCTTGGTATGTGTGGGATCTAACCATCTAGTTGTTTATCTTTAGTAGCCTCTCTTACCGGGAAATGTCTCCTAGTGTTTCCACTGAGCCATGGTAGCTTGCTACTGCTCCGGAACACTTAGGCTGGCCGGCATGTGTCCTTCTTCGTCCCTGTGTTTGTCCCTTCGGGGAAATTTCACGCGATGAATACCGGAGTCCTGTTAGCCCGCTACAGCCCGGTTCACCGGAGTCCTGCTAGCCCAGTGCTACAGCCTGGATTCACTCGCTGATGACCGACACGTTCGATGCTGGGTCATGGATGCCTGTCCCTGTAAGTCTGTGCCACTTTGGGTTTACGACTAGTCATGTCAGCCCGGGCTCCTTATCATATGGATGCTAGCGACACTATCATATACGTGAGCCAAAAGGCGCAAACGGTCCCGGGCAAAGGTAAGGCGACACCCGTGGGGATACCGTGCGTGAGGCCGCAAAGTGATATGAGGTGCTACAGGCTAGATCGATGTGACATCGAGTCGGGGTCCTGACATTAGATCTTAGCTCCAGCTGGGAGGCTACACCGCGGGAGCCGCGCAGTCCCCGACATAGTGTAGTGCGTGCGGCGTCCTAGTTGGGTGTGCATGGAACGCGCACCACACGCTCGGCCACCGGTGCCAGTCAGCAGCTGTTGCTGGTCGCCGTTGCCGCCACATCTCGGTCGAAAGCCAGGGCCATCACCCGCTCCGCTGCCGTGGTCATCACCCCACTGCCAGCCACCATGGCCATCACCCGCTCCGCCACCGCGGCCCGAAGGCGGGAGGTGGTGGTCGTGGCTGCCACCCCATCATCATCCGCCGTGGCCGCGAGCCCACCGTCGACCGCCGGGATCATCACCCGCTCCGCACCACCGCCCGCAGGAGGGAGGCGGAGGTGGAGGCCCGGACGTGCGGCAGCGACCTTGCACGCTACATCGAGTTCCCGCGGGAGGAGGAGGAGCGCCTCGTCGAGCACACAAAGAGCCTTACCACCACCGTGGCCGCAGCACATGCCGATGGAGAGGCGAGGAATCAGGAGATCTACAAGGAGAACCACCGCTTCGAGAGGGGTCATCTGGAGCAGTAGAGGGCGTTCGAGGTGAGTGTCGCTGAAGGTGCAGCAGCGACAGGCACCGTATTGCAGTTGTACAGTTCGTCGGTAGCCTCCTCCTCCTCTTCCTGTTACTGAGCGTGCTTGGCAAAGGATAGGCTGCCGGAAGTAGTGCAAAGCCCCTCCATAGTAGTATTTAGGGGCTATTTTGTTCAGTTCATCTGACTATAGATGTGGTGGAACTGTACAACGTACTTAAAATTAGCTAGTACATATAGTTGAACTAGCTATTTCAGTACATGGTTGGCAACAATTGGGGAAAAGTTTGGTGGGTTCAGCTGTAAAGTTGAACTGTTTGTATAAATTAAGCACGACTGCTTAATCTATGAATGAAATCTCTGCTTAATTACTGAATTTTGGTTGCAAAAATTAGATAGTGCTAGTGATTTTTAGCTGCATATTTTGACGAATCGCAGTGTCACAAGGATTGACAAATGGCAATGTTACTAGATCAACAAATGTCAATCTTTCTAGTTTGATAAATGGCAATATACCCAATATGACAGATGCAAATCTTACCAAATTGTCTGTACGTGGTTGCACACGGATCATCCGAAAAAACTGTTTGCGTTGAAGGGAGGTAGAAATCCTACTTGCCAAATTTTCTCTTTGCTTAGCGCCGACGTCTCGCTTTGCATACCTTATTCAATCTGAACCGTTTGCGTTGAAGAGATGCACAAATCCAGCGTAGCGAATTTTCCTTGGTTTACTACGGAAGACCATAGCTCTCACTTTGCATACATGTGTTCTATCTAAAAGGTTTGCGATGAAGAGCTGCACAAATCCTACTCGGCACATTTTCCCTTGGCTTATTGGGGAAGCTATCAGTGTACATACAGGTGTTCTATCTAAAACGTTTGCGATGTTAGAGTGGCAACTAGTTGTTCTAAAATGCCTTTGTTGACTGTTATTCGAGTGTGCCTTCTCTCAAAATGGACACGAAAATTACCACATCATGTCGGGTGCCATTCCATGATAGCATGCCAAGTTTCATGAATTTCAGACGAGTTTTGGATTTACTAGAATTTAAAAACAAATTATCTCAACGTTTTGCCGGCAGTCAATAATGCTGGTGTTTGAAATTCATTCCCATTTCTTGCATGGGACCTAAGCATGCACCCAAGGACACATATTTGATTTTTCAACCAATTTATATGCACTGGAGCTTCTGCATGTAGTTCAAATTTGAATTATGCACATAAAATGCCTAGAAAACCCAGTTAATATATAAAAATGTCCAAATGAACCCCGAAAAATATTGAACACAACACTCTTGTTGTTCTACGTTGACACTAGAATTTTTTTGAAAGCAATAACATGCAACGGGTATCGTTTCAGCCCCAAAGGTGGCACATTCCCTACTGAAACCATCAAGCTTGTTGTGAGAAGCTCTTGTTTGTGAGAAGCTTATACCCAAACCTGCCCCAAATGGGTTAAAAATTACCATGGCATGTCGGGTGCCATTCCATGATATCATTCCAGGTTTCATGAATTTTAGACGAGTTTTGGATTTACTAGAATTTAAAAACCAGGTATCTCAATGTTTGCTGCCGAGTGACGGTGGCAGGGTGTTTGACATTCATTCTCATTTCTTGCTTGTGACCTAAGCATGCAACCAAGGACACATATTTGAATTTTCAACCAATGTATATGCATTAGAGCATGTGCATGTAGTTCAAATTTGAATTATGCACATAAATGCATTGAAAACTCAATTAATGCATAAGAAGTGTGCTAACGATCCCCAAAAATTCCAAAATTTAACACAACACTCATGTTGTTCTATGTTGACTGTAGAGAAAAAAAATTAAATCAAGAAGAGGCAAAGTCTATCGTTTCGTCAAGAAAGGTGAAATGTTCCCTACCAAAACCATCAGGCTTGTTGTGAGATGCTCTAGTCTGTGAGAAGCTTATACCTAAACCTGCCCCAAATGGGAAATTTTTTTACGACGGCATGTTGATGCCGCTCCATGATAGGATGCCATGTTTCATGAATTACAGACGAGTTTTGGATTTACTAGAATTTAAAAATCAGGTATCTCAATGTTTGTGGCCGAGTGACGGTGGCAGGGTGTTTGACATTCATTCCCATTTCTTGCATGGGACCTAAGCATGCAACCAAGGAGACATATTTGAATTTTCAACCAATTTATATGCATTAGAGCATGTGCATGTAGTTCAAATTTGAATTATGCACACAAATGCATTGATAGGTCAACTAATGCATAAAAATGTCCAAACGAACCCCGGAAATGCCAAAATTTAACATGACACTCTTGTTGTTCTATGTTGACATTAGATCAAAAATTGAAATCAAGAACAGGCAACGGACATCATTTCATCCAGAAAGGTGAAACGTTCCCTACCGTAACCATGAGGCTTGTTGCGAGAAGCTCTGGTTTGTGAGAAGCTTATACCCCAACCTGCCACAAATGGGACAATATTTTTACCACTCCATGTTGCTGCCGTTCCATGATAGCATGTCAAGTTTCATGAATTTCAGACGAGTTTTCGATTTACAAGGATTTTAAAACTGTGTATCTCAATGTTAACGGCCGAGTGACGGTGGCGAAGGTGTTTGACATTCATTCCCATTTCTTGCATATGACCTAAGGTTGCAACCAAGGACACACATTTGTTTTTTCAACCCATTTATATGCACTGGAGCATGTGCATGTAGTTCAAATTTGAATTATGCACATGAATGCAAAGAAAACTCAGTTAATGTATAAAAATGTACATGCAAACCCCGAAATATCCCAAAAAATTACAAACACTCGTGTTGTTCTATGTTGACACGAGAATTTTTTTGAAAGTAAGAAGATGCAACAAAAATCGTTTCATCCCCCAAGGTGGAACGTTACCTACCGAAACCATCATGCTTGTTGTGAGAGAAGCTCTGATTTGTCAGAAGCTTATACCATAACCTGGCCCAAATGGGACAATATTTTTTTACCCCAACATCTTGATGCCGTTCCATGATAGCATGCCAAGGTTCATGAATTTCAGACCAGTTTTGTATTTACTAGAATTACAAAAGCAAGCACCTCAACATTTGTCGGAGAGCCACGGTGCCTTGGTGTTTGAAATTCATCCCCATTTCCTGAATGGGAAGTAAGCATCAACCCATGGACACATATATCATTTTACAACCCATTTTGGTGCACCGGAGCATGTGCACGTGGTTTAGTTTTGAATTGTGCACCTGAAATGCCTAGAAAACCAAGTTACCGTATAAAAATGTCCAAACAAACCCTGAATAATTCCAATTTTTTTGATGACACACCTATAGTTTCATGTTCACTACAGATAGAAGTTCTAGCAAATCAAACACCATCCTTTGCAGTTGTGACCCCATTATGTAATTCAAATCAAGATGAAAAATCAAGTAGATCCCAAACAGTTTATTATCACCGACCGTGTGAGATGCAGTACAAAATATCCTGGAGCACCGTCGGTGTATAATACGCCTATGGCTTACGCGAGAAGGTTCGTCGGCTACAGTCCACAGCCGACGTGTCAAGCACATTAGCTCGCTCCCCAAATATCATTTCACTGTTCAATCGTCGCCGGTTGTGACGCCCCGAGACCGACGCTCCAGACGCCTTCCTTGTTTTTCATTGTCGCCGTGTGTTTTACTTGTTTGTTGCATTTCATCACGGCATCCTCCGCATTGCATCGGCACTCGTTGCCGTCATTGTTTTTAAAACTCGCATCGGTTCGTAGTTTCCGTGTCCCCCTTGCTTTCGTTGACCGTTCCGAGAGCAACCTTGTTCTTCGTTTTTCCCTCTTGCCTAAACCGGAGTCTCTGTGCACAGTGCATCGACCCCTCGCAACCTAGTACGAAACTTCCCCGAACCCGAACTGCTCAGTCGTCGCCGTTGGATTCAGATCATCCCCAAACATCCCTGAAATATCACCAGTTCAGTGTTTGGACTTCCTAACCTATTTATTCTCGACCGTCCGATTAAATCGGAGGGTTCAAACTTAGCTCTCCTAACCCAAACCCTTTGACCAGAGCCGTCCGATGATGATCTAACGGCCGAGATAAGCCCCAAAATCCCTCTCCTAGCCTCCTTTTCCTATTTAAGCCACCCCTCCATGCCTATTTGGGACAAACCCTAATCCCTAGGGGATCTGTCCCTTCACCGCCGCCGGACCAGCCCTCTCCTCGTTTTCCTCCACCACCAACCAGACGCCACCTCTCGATCCCCACCGAGCAAAGCGAACCCAGCCCCGATCCAGCCTCCCACCCATCCATCTGTGGCCGCCAGATGGAGATCCGACGACCACCAGCGCGCCCGAGCCTCCTGCAGCGCTTGATCAAGATCGGATCAAAGCCACCTTCTCGCCTCAGCCTCCTCGATTTGGAACGGGAGAGGAGCTCCCGATCGAGTCCCTCGTTATCGCCGGCGACCACCTCTAGCAGGACCCCCCCTCGCAGCCCCATCTCTTCTCTTCCTCCTGCCTGAACTGTCTCTCACAGCATGCTCCTTCTCTTCCCCGTGTCTCTGCAGGAACATAACAGCGCCGCCCGGCCATGGATGCCGCCATGGACGATGAGCTCCTCAACCTGCGCCTTATGACCTCTCACTCTCGGTGCCCCTTCCTCAAACTTGCCTGCTGATGCCGCCAAGTTTCCCTGCCGCCGCTGCCGTTCCCCTGCCATGGCGCCTCAGCCTCCTCAAGCCCGGTTCCACCAAGCCAGCACGGCGTCGTCCCCTGCATCTGGCGTGCGAACACGCGAGGACGTCGAGCCCGCGCCAAGTCCCTGCCTCGCCGGAGAGATCTTCGCCGCCGCCGGATCCGCCATCCCCGCGCCTCCTCCTCCTTGGATCCGACCGCCTCCGCCCGGCCCTCGTCGCCCCGCCAAGTCCCTCACCGCCATTTCTACTCTGTCTTGGTCAGTTCGAGCGGGAGGAGGAGCATCAGCCCCTGTTCCCCTCGCGCGTTGACCGCAGCTCCCCATAGCGTCGTGGGCCGCATCCCGCGTCAAAGCCCAACGCGCCAGCCTCCTGGCCTCAAGGCCCGATGTGAGTAGCTCCCCCACGCCCTGGGCCAGATCTCAGATTCGGCCCAACTCCTATTTTTTCCTTCTTCGAATTTAACATTTATCCAGTGATTTACTATTTTACAGAAAAACCCTCATGCTTCATACATTTAATAACTCACAAACCGTGCATCGGATTAAAATGGTCTAAACATGTAACATGCTTAGAATTCTGTCTAGGTTCATATTATGCCACTTTCATCCATATTAAAAATGTTTAAAATGCTGTTTGTTTAAATTTGCTTAAATGCCATGCTAAAATGTTTTATTTCATAACTAAATAACCGTAGGTCCGAATTTAATAAACATTATATGTAAATGGGGTGGAAAAATGCATAGATTGACATGGTGGCATTACTATGCATGTTTGACGACATTAAAATATGTTTTAGGGCAGAACAGTAGCTAATTCAAAATATGCATATGAGGATTTTTCGGAATTGTTGTTTGTTGTTCCAGCCTCATTTAAACTTGCCTAGATAGGTAGTTTTCATATGTTCCACCTCTTGCCATGTTAACCAACATTTAATATTGATGTGTACATAACCGAGAGATAACTAAATAGTTGATGTGGTGTTTCGTCAATATGCAACTCGTTGCATATTGAGTTCCACTTAATTTATAGTATTGTTTGTGCACTTTGCCATACCATGCCTGTTAAACCGGACATGGATCATACTTGTTTGTGCATCATGCCATGTGTATGTGGTGGTTGTTTACTATGTTGTTTGCTTCTTTCCAGTTTGCTTCTCTCGGTAGCTTCATTTTCGTTCCGGAGTTGTGAGGATTCGTTCGACTACATCCGTTTGTCTTCTTCATGGACTCGTTCTTCTTCCTTGCGGGATCTCAGGCAAGATGACCACTACCCTCGATATCACTTCTATCTTTGCTTTCTAGTTGCTTTGTTCTATCGCTATGATGCACTACCTATCACTTGTTTACCATGCCTCCCATATTGCCATGCCAGCCTCTAACCTTTTCACCCTTCCTAGCAAACCGTTGTTTGGCTATGTTACCGCGTTTGCTCAGCCCCTCTTATAGTGTTGTTAGTTGCAGGTGAAGTTGAAGATTGCTCCATGATGGACAGGATTATGTTGGGATATCACAATATCTCTTATTTAATTAATGCATCTATATACTTGGTAAAGGGTGGAAGGCTCGGCCTTATGCCTGGTATTTTGTTCCACTCTTGCCGCCCTAGTTTCCGTCATATCGGTGTTATGTTCCTTGATTTTACGTTCCTTACGCGGTTGGGTGATTTATGGGACCCCCCTGACAGTTCGCTTTGAATAAACCTCCTCCAGCAAGGCCCAACCTTGGTTTTAACATTTGCCACCTAAGTCTTTTTCCCTTGGGTTCTGCAGACTCAAGGGTCATCTTTATTTACCCCCCCGGGCCAGTGCACCTCCGGGTGCTGGTCCAAATCGAGCGATGTCCGGCGCCCCCTGGGCAACCAGCGTCTATGCCAACCCTACGTCTGGCTCATCCGGTGTGCCCTGAGAACAAGATACGTGCGACTCCTATCGGATTTGTCGGCACATCGGGCGGCTTTGCTGGTCTTCTTTTACCATTGTCGAAATGTCTTGTAAACCGGGATTCCGAGACTGATCGGGTCTTCCTGGGAGAAGGAATATCCTTCGTTGACCGTGAGAGCTTGTGATGGGCTAAGTTGGGACACCCCTGCAGGGTATAAACTTTCGAGAGCCGTGCCCGCGGTTATGTGGCAGATGGGAATTTGTTAATATCCTGTTGTAGAGAACTTGACACTTGACTTTATTAAAACACATCAACCGCGTGTGTAGCCGTGATGGTTTCTTTTTGGCGGAGTCTGGGAAGTGAACACGGTCTTTGTGTTATGATTGTGCGTAAGTAGTTTCAGGATCACTTCTTGATCACTTCTACCTTCTCGACCGTTCCGTTGCTTCTCTTGTCGCTCTTATTTGCGTATGTTAGCCACCATATTTGCTTAGTGCTTGCTGCAACTCCACCTCATTGCCATTTCCTACCCATAATCCTAAATAGTCTTGATCTCACGGGTTTTGAGATTGCTGAGTCCTCGTGACTCATTAGATACTATCACAAGAGTTGCAGGTGCCGATTATACCAGTGCAGGCGATGTAGCCGAGCTTAGATGGGAGCTCAACGAAGATCTTGGTCGTTGCTATGTTTTGTTTCATGTTGATCAGTAGTGGAGCCCAGTTGGGACGATCGGGGATCTAGCAGTTGGGTTATGTTCTTTTCTTTTGGCTTCGTCCGTAGTCGAACTATGCGTGTGCTCTGAATGATGTATGAATTATATGTTCATTGTGTGAAGTGGCGATTGTAAGCCAAATCTTTATCCCATTCTTCTTCATTACATGGGATTGTGTGAAGATGACCCTTCTTGCGACAAAACCACCATGAGGTTATGCCTCTAAGTCATGCTTCGACACGTGGGAGATATAGTCGCATCGTGGGTGTTACAAGTTGGTAATCAGAGCCATCCCCGACTTAGGAGCCCCTTGCTTGATCGAATCGCTGACGTTGTTGAGTCTAGAACAAAAATGTTTTGAGTCTTAGGATTATATATATCGGAGAGTAGGATTCTTTCTACTCCTCAGTCCCTTCGTCGCTCTTTTGAGACCTCTCGACATAGATGTTTTGTCTTTCCTATCCTCGAATTTCACTAATATTTTTTAGGATCACGCGGGTATCTTGGGATCGTTCCGATATTCTTATGACGAGAACATTGTTCTTGGTGCGTCCTGACATCTAGGGGTTGTGGCAGTGTCCCGGGGAGTTGAGCTCCGAGGTGTTGTCGTCATAATTTTATCGTTGAAGTTCTGGAATACTGAGTTTTGCCGACATTGAAAATCTCTTTTATGCAGCTAGTGGTAAGATAACCTCGATGCCACCCAGTACTGTGGAGTTCGGGAGTATTGCCATAGCTCGTATAACTGATGCTTTTCGAAGGTTGAGGTACACAATTTCCGAAGGTTTCTTGGTTATGTGTTGACGGATGGATACAGCTTGGATGTAGGGATTGTTAGTTTTGGGTGAGATATATATTGCTTCCCCTGTATCCCCAACACCAGATTGCATAACCGGAAAGTTTCATGAGTTCTATAGGTGGGAATTCAAGTAGCTCCTAGAATATCTTTTCGACAGATGCATGATATGAGATTGGGGTTCGACATCTAGTGGTCCGCCTATCCACGGTCGTTTTTTACAGTGGTCTCATTGTGTCTTAAAGAGCCCTTGGCTATGCTGGATTGTGGACACTTCGTATGTCATGTGCACTGCCTTGTACATGATGGTGCTGTACGATCGAGCCCGTGTGGGCCCCACCACGAAAACTTCGGACGAAATCTCTATCATATGTTAGTTCCAACTTATTCTGCAAGCCAAATCCTTTGTTTTGTTTTATTTGTGGTATTCAAGTTGCTTTGAAGTCAAGTGTTGATTCCATACCTTTCCTAAACGGTATTCTCATATTGCTATGTGAATACTAATCCTTCTTGATCATCGAGGTCGTCATGTTAATTCTTTTCCAACCGGCGTGCTTCTCTTCAAGTGGATCCGATCATTTCAACATTCGCAAGATCAATTCTATGTTTTCTCAACGGTATCCATTCCATCTGCCCCTAGTTGCCTTTGTTTTTTCCCGCCCTCCCACCCTTAACTTCAAGGACTCAGATTTCTTAATCATGTATCCTTTTATTTGTGAGAAGTCTCTCCATTCTTTTCCGTCAATGTTCTTATCCGGTGATTCAAGTTTATTATTCTTCGTCTTCGTCTCTTTTCTTCTCCGATGGATTAATTTCAAGTTTATTATTCTTCGTCTCTTTTCTTCTCTGGTGGATTAATTTCATGTTTCGGTGTTGATCATATCTCTTCCTTTTGTTTCACATATCTTCCCATGTGAATTTCTTGTCCAAGGCTCTCTTATTTATTCACCTTGCCCAGTTCATATCCGGAGTGCTCAAGATATCTCAGAAGTTTTGTGTTTTCCATTCTTAATATGTTCAAGCTATTTGGAGATTATTATCTCATTCAAGTCATTTAATTCAACCGGTGCAATCATTCAATGGTGTAACTTTGAGTGGGCCCAAACCCACAACCCTTTTCCCAGGATCTTACTTGACTCTTTTAATTTTTCTGGAGCTACTCTCAAATTATTTTCAAAGTTTGACGTAAGAATGGGTTACCAGCAGTCAAATGTCTTTCTCCAAGATCTTTCAAATTCTTTTCATCGTTGGTTCAACCTTTCTATTCTCCATTCCAGAGTGCCTCAACAATTCATGGTGGTGTTTATCATCGTCATTCTCGAATTTTGAAGACCGAAGAAGAGTTCCTCCTCAATCCTTACCCGTTCTTCCAAAGATGCGTAGTTCAAGCTTGATGCCATCCTCTCATAATTGTTTTCGATTGTGAGAATTCTTTTCACCCATCCGGAGCATTTCATGAGTTGTTTCCATTTCTTTCCTTCGCAGGCCATCATGTCATAATTCTTCATTCTCAGCGTGTAGCTATCGTTCTCCAAATCTTGCCGGTGCATCGTTCAAATAACCTCTAATCAGTTCATGATCTCTTCGTTCTCAAGTATCTAAGTCCCCTCAAGTATCTTCCTTCGTTTTCCAACTCTTCCTAGTGAAATGTGCCTTTGCTACTTTCGTTTTCAATTCTTTCGGTGGTTCGTTCAAGATTTCACTTCCTTCGTTATCATATCAATTCATTCATTGTTTCCAAATCCTACCGGTGGGTGTTGAAGACCCTTCTCAAGTTTGCGCTATATCTCTCTTTAATCATTTTCAACGCGAATAAGTAGTATGCAAATCTGTTGCTTGTCATCAATTTAAATTGGTGAAGGATACGCATAACGTAATTCTTATTATTGTTTCATCCAAGTGATCTAGTTTCTTCTTTCCAGAGTTTTTCATCATGTCACATTTCTCGGTTCGAGATGCTTGATCTTTTCTTTTTCGGAGTTCCAAGTTTTCTCGGTTATATCGTCGCGAAGCTCCATCTAAATCATCGCAAGGCTTCACCTTCTGTTTTCAACTTCTCTTTCTTTTTATCATCCTTTTATTACCGGAGTTCTTCATGGAGGCTCTACATGGTGGTTCGTCAAGGATTCTTTTCATTCTTCAATTGTTCTTCAAGTTTTCTCTCGAAGTTATGATCCGCCAAGCTATACTCAAAATTAAACATGGTGCTCAACACATGTTTTTTTGTGAGGAGCTCAAGCATTCTTCATCTTGCATTCCAAAGTGCAATTATTTTTACCTTATCTTGAGGTGGTGTTACATCATTCTTGACAATTTTCATTTATGTTTTGCAATTCACATGTTGTCAAGAATGAGTTATTTTAAATCCATTAATATCTTCGTTGGAGTTATCTTGTGTCATATTTCACCTAAAGCCTTCCCTAAGGAATGTTGCTATTGTGGTGATTATCAATGGTCCAAGTTATCTCTCTATCATCTTGGTGGAAGAAATTTTTCATCTCGTCGGTGTTATCAATTATATTATTTGTTTCCGTAGTGGCACAATTTCACCTCAATTTTGAGAAGTTTTCCATAAGCCCACAACAAGCTTGTGCTTTCGTTGTTGGTTTTCCAACTAATCCGTTATAACCTTCTTGGAAGGGTGTTTTCCAAGTTCATTTGTGGCAGAAGTTGGCATTTTCTTCTTCATTCTGTTATTCCAATGATCTATCTTCTATTCTTTCATTCCGGAGGCATTGTGATGTTGCTCTCTTCAACCATCATCTCGTTTTGTCAAGATCATGTTATTTTCTTGCTTATCCATTTAACCGGAGTGTTGTGTTCTCATTTAAGTTCTTTCATCTTATCAAGTTTTGCCTCTCTATTCAACCTGAGGCTGTCTGAAATCCTTCTTACCCATTGTGCCATTCTTTCAATAGTTCCGGAGGCAGTGTGTTGTTGATTTCATCAAGTATCATCCCATCTTCTCAAGTTCATGTTCTATTCCTTCCACGTTCAACCGGAGTGCTGCCTGAATTCTTCCTCTCTCATCTTATTTTAACCGGAGTGGTTTCGAATTCTATCTTGTCCACTAAACTCTTGATTCATGTCTTTGCAACCTTTAAGTCCTTGTAATGTTCCTTGTTCCTCTTTTCTAACGGATTGTTTGCAATCTCGTTCATCTCTAGTGTACTCTTTCTTTTAAATTGCTCAACCTCTCAAGGTTCATGGTTTCACTTGTTCGTCAAAGAAGCAACTTTGTTTCACCTCTTGCTCTTCCGCTTCCCTCCAGTGCCATCCTAGATCTCGGGACGAGATCCTCTTGTAGAGTGTTGTGACGCCACGAGACCGACGCTCCAGACGGCTTCCTTGTTTTCGTTGTCACCGTGTGTTTTATTTGTTTGTTGCATTTCATCATGGCATCATCCGCATTGCATCGACACTCGTTGCCGTCATTGTTTCTAAAACTCGCATCGGTTTGTAGTTTTTGTGTCCCCCCTTGCTTTCGTTGACCGTTCCAAGACCAACCTTGTTCTTCGTTTTTCCCTCTTGCCTAAACCGGAGTCTCTTTGCACAGTGCATCGACCCCTCGCAACCTAGTCCGAAACTTCCCCGAACCCGAACTGCTCAGTCGTCACCGTTGGATTCAGATCATCCCCAAACATCCCTGAAATATCACCGCTTCAGTGTTTGGACTTCCTAACCTATTTATTCTCGACCGTCCGATTAAATCGGAGGGTTCAAACTTAGCTCTCCTAACCCAAACCCTTTGACCGGAGCCGTCCGATGATGATCTAACGGCCGAGATAAGCCCCAAAATCCCTCTCCTAGCCTCCTTTTCCTATTTAAGCCACCCCTCCATGCCTATTTGGGACAAACCCTAATCCCTATGGGATCTGTCGCTTCACCGCCGCCGGACCAGACCTCTCCTCATTTTCCTCCACCACCAACCAGATGCCACCTCTCGATCCCCACCCAGCCAACCAAACCCGGCCCCGATCCAGCCTCCCACCCATCCATCTGTGACCGCCAGATGGAGATCCGACGACCACCAGCGCGCCCGAGCCTCCTGCAGCGCTCGATCCAGATCGGATCGAAGCCACCTTCTCGCCTCAGCCTCCTCGATCTGGAACGGGAGAGGAGCTCCCGATCGAGTCCCTCGTCGTCGCCGGCGACCACCTCTAGCAGGACCCCCCCTCGCAGCCCCATCTCTTCTCTTCCTCCTGCCTGAACTCTCTCTCACAGCATGCTCCCTCTCTTCCCCGTGTCTCTGCTGGAACAGAACAGCGCCGCCCGGCCATGGATGCCGCCAAGGACGATGAGCTCCTCAACCCGCGCCTTACGACCTCTCACTCTCGGCGCCCCTTCCTGAAACGTGCCTGTTGATGCCGCCAAGTTTCCCTGCCACTGCTGCCGTTCCCTTGCCATGGCGCCTCGGCCTCCTCAAGCCCGGTGGCACCAAGCCTGCACGATGCCGTCCCCTGCTTCTGGCATGCGGACATGCGAGGACGTCGAGCCCGCGCCAAGTCCCTGCCTTGCCGGAGAGATCTTCACCGCCGCCGGATCCGCCATCCCCGCGCCTCCCCCGCCTTGGATCCGACCGCCTCCGCCCGGCCCTCGTCGCCCCACCAAGTCCCTCGCCGCCATTTCTGCTCTATCTTGGTCAGTTCGAGCGGGAGGACGAGCATCAACCCCTGTTCCACTCGCGCGTTGACCGCAGCTCCCCATAGCGCCGTGGGCCACATCCCGCGTCAAAGCCCAGCGCGCCAGCCTCCTGGCCTCAAGGCCCGATGTGAGCAGCTCCTGATGAAGTCATGTACCTAGGGTAGCATCATGGACCTGTCCAAGGTACCCTCCGCACTGACATCTTTAGAAGAAACTGCCTTCCAGTTGACCTGGAAGGATTCCACTCGACAGACTCGAAGACACTCGACCATGAAGACTCACTCGACCACGAGGAGTTCAAGAGCCACTCTGTATCCAAACGGCCTGTAATTAAGTAGTCTTTATGGTCATGATGACACTTTATGCAACGTGAGGGAGTCCTGGACTAGGGGGTGTCCGGATAGCCGAACTATCATCATTGGCCGGACTCCAAGACTATGAAGATACAAGATTGAAAACTTTGTCCCGTGTCCGGATGGGACTTTCCTTGGCGTGGAAGGCAAGCTTGGCGATACGGATATGTAGATCTCCTACCATTGTAACCGACTCTGTGTAACCCTAGCCCTCTCCCATGTCTATATAAACCGGAGGGTTTTAGTCCGTAGGACAAACAACAATCATACCATAGGCTAGCTTCTAGGGTTTAGCCTCCTTGATCTCGTGGTAGATCTACTCTTGTACTACCCATATCATCAATATCAATCAAGCAGGAGTAGGGTTTTACCTCCATCAAGAGGGCGCGAACCTGGGTGAAAACATCCTGTCCCTTGTCTCCTGTTATCATCCGCCTAGACGCACAGTTCGGGACCCCCTACCCGAGATCCGCCGGTTTTGACACCGACATTGGTGCTTTCATTGAGAGTTCCTCTGTGCCGTCGCCATCAGGAAGGATGCCCTGTCCCGTCTTTAAAGACGGCACCGTAGCTGAAGGAGCTTTGGCCATCGGCCAAACTCTCCGGCTAGGCGGTTTTCTCATGACCGCCTGTTCGGCCGCCGCGCCGACGATGACTTCTCGGGTCATCAAAAGCAATCTTCACGTGAACTCGGAGCTCGCCGAGAAGCTAGATCCAATGGAGCTCTCCTCCTTAAATGAGCTCTTGGATCGCATCGCCGCCCTGGGAGTCGCTACAGACTACGATCAGATCGGGCCTAAAATCGATCTGAGAGAGATCAACTCTCCCCAGGCTACCCACCACGTCGCTGTGGTAGAGGAACAATGCGGCGACTCCCCTTCTATATTAAGGACTAGTTATGTCCAGATTCCTGATCCTTCCATGCCGGATTCCTGCGGAGGGACGGACGTCGATCAAACCCTGAACCCAAAAACCCAAGCTTCAAGGTTTGGAAACCTTTCGGCCCTTAAGTCTTAGATTGTACGGGGTTTCGAATCCAAAACCACCCGCCCACCCAAACATAAGCGATTTATCCCGAATCCGGCAAGAGCCCACTGAAACAGTACACCATTACTGGGCCAGATTCCTCCTGGTCATGGACAGGATAAAGGATTGCCGTGAGGAAAGCGCAATTTCAATCTTCTACAATAATTGCACGGACAAGGGAATCATGAACGCCATAAGTCATCGCGAAATTACATACTTCACCGACTTGGCATCCATAGTACGAAAGTACTGTGCGATGGAGAGTGCCTGGAAAACCAAAACCAAATTCTGGGACAATCCGGCTCCGAATACAACCCTATTCCAAAATAAAAGGGTGCATCATATTCAGGCACCTGGGTTAAAAACCAAAAAGCAAAAAACCCCTAAAGGGCACGGCACCGTACTGGAGGGATGGCTCAGTGGACCTTGCAAAATTCATAGTACAGAGGGCGCCACTCCAACACATAGCCTTCGAGCATGTTGGATACTACGGCAGGTGGCCAATAGTGGCGAAGAGCTTCTAGCTCCAGAGAACCAGCCCAGAAATACCAGTACGGTATTAATAGTCTTCGAGATTTTCGCATCAAATAATATGCGGAAACGAACACTCCACGGCCTCGCCGAAGTCTACCAAGTAGCAACAATAAATCCATGGAGTGACACGGCTATTACCTTTAACGCCAGTGGACGGCTTTCGCCTTACTAAGGTACTCATGGATGGCGGCAGCGGATTAAACCTCATTTACGAGGAAACCCTTCGAAAAATGGAAGTAGACTGGAGCCGCATTGAGCGAAGCAGCACAACCTTCAAAGGAATAATCCCTAGTCGGGAAGCATGCTGCACAGGAAAAATCACACTGGATGTGGTGTTTGGCTCGCCGGACAACTACAAGTCCGAGGAGGTCATGTTCCATGTGGCCCCGTTCAGCAGCGGATATCATGCTTTATTAGGACGAGAGGCATTCACAATTTTTCAAGCTATACCCCATTACGGGTACATGAAGCTCAAAATGCCCGGGCCCAACGGAATCATCACCCTTGCTAGTGATCCAGATGTAGCGCTCCGAGCCAAAAATAAGACGGCCGCACTAGCCCTAGAGGCGCTCTCTGAAGCCCTAGCGGCCGAGGAACTCACAGCACTGCGCTCCATGGTGAACAGGGATGACGTGATACTTGACAAAAGATCCAAGTCCACCTCTTTTAAGCCAGCGGACGAAATAGTCAAATTCCAGGGCCATCCAACGGACCCCACAAATACGGCCTCCATTGGGGCACAATTAAACCCTGACGTAGACGCTGCATTACGAGAATTCCTACGGGAAATTTGGGACATTTTTGCCTGGCACCCTTCAGACATGCCAGGAATCCCACGACGGCTGGCCGAGCACAGCCTAAATATCCTAAAAGGATTCAAGCCAGTCAAGCAAACTCTTCGGCGATTTTCCGAACCCAAGAGACAAGCAATGGGAGAGGAGCTAGCCAAACTATTGGAAGCCGGATTCATTAGAGACATAAAACATCCGGACTAGCTAGCAAACCTGGTGATGGTACCAAAGAAGGACAAATCCTGGTGCCTATGTGTCGACTTCAAAGACCTTAATAAGGCTTGCCCAAAGGATCCATTCCCCCTCCCACGCATCGATCAAATCATCGACGCTACCGCAGGACACGATTCATTGTGCTTGCATGACGCATACTCCGGCTACCACCAAATCAAGATGGCGGAGCCAGACCAAGCCGCAACGGCATTCATCACTCCATACGGACCATTCTGCTTCAACACAATGCCCTTCGGGCTCAAAAATGCCGGCGCAACATATCAGCGCATGATTCAGACATGTCTGGCAAACCAGATCGGCAAAACAGTGGAGGCATACATAGACGATGTGGTCGTCAAATCCAAGCATGTCAAAACCCTAGTAGACGACTTGAGGCTCACATTCGACAATCTCCGATCATACGACATTAAGCTCAACCCAGAAAAATGCGTTTTCGGCGTACCAGCCGGAAAGCTCTTGGGCTTCATTGTATCCGGTAGAGGAATAGAAGCAAACCCAGCCAAGATCCGAGCTCTGTCACAATTGGATATCACAAAACACCTCAAGCAAATACAAAAATTGACTGGATGCATGGCGGCTCTGAGCCGCTTTATCTCCCGCTTAGGAGAAAAGGCATTACCCCTTTATCGCCTCCTCTGGCGCACCGAACACTTCGAGTGGATGGATGACGCCATGACCGGACTCGAAGAAATCAAAGCCACATTGGCAACAAATCAGGTCCTGGCCTCACCCAATTTGGGCGAACCAATATGATTATATATCGCGGCAACACATCAAGTTGTAAGCGCGGTGCTCGTCGTCGAACGAGAAACGGACGGACACAAGTTCCCCCTTCAAAAACCTGTTTACTACGTGTCCACTGTCCTAATCCATGCAAGTCCCGGTATCCACATTACCAGAAGATAGCGTACGCGGTGTTCATGGCATCCCGGAAGCTGCGACACTACTTCCAAGAGTGTTCGATAACAGTAGCCTCCGAAGTACCCCTTAATGACATTATAAACAACCGCGACGCGACTGGTAGGATTGCAAAATGGGCCATTGAGCTCCTATCGTTCGACATAACCTATAAACCACGGCAAGCTATCAAGTCGCAAGTTTTGGCCGACTTCATCGTCGAATGGACTGAAGCCGAACTCCCTAAAGAGTACGGCGCATACTCCAATTGGATCATGCACTTGACGGCTCCAAAGTGTTGGCTGGCCTGGGGGCTGGCGTCGTCCTGACGTCCCCAACCGGAGACACAGTCCAATACGTACTCCAGATAATGTACACGGACTCCAACAACACAGCCGAATACGAGGCCCTTCTACATGGCCTCCGGATGGCGGTCCCCATGGGCATTAAACGCCTAGAGGTGCGAGGGGATTCGAACCTCGCGATATCCCAAATAAATGGAGACTCCGACGCCAAGGATCCGAAAATGGTAGCTTACCGTAATGCCGTTCTGAAATTGTTAGCTCGGTTTGAAGGGCTCGAATTTCACCATATAGCCCGGGATAATAATCAAGCGGCGGACGTATTGGCACGCATCGGCGCAAAGTGCGATGCCGTCCCTCCCAACATCTTCCTGGAACGGCTTTTCAAACCATCGGTACTATGGGAAGGGGAGTCCGGAAACAACAATCTGGACCCAACCGCACCGCCCGACACCGCACACTCTGACACAATCGATAGTTCTGCCAATGAAATAACACCTTTAGCCCACGAAATAATGGCAGTCATTGCCCCATGGACGGAACCATTCCTAGCCTACTTAACCAGGCAGGAACTTCCACAAGACCAAAACGAGGCCCGCTGCATAGTTCGGCGATCTAAAGCCTACAAGGTCCATGAGGGAGAGCTTTATAAGAAAAGCACAACCGGAGTCCTTCAAAGGTGCATCTCCGAAGAGGAAGGGCGAAATCTTCTGGCTGAAATTCACGCCGGACTAGGGGGGCACCACGCCGTAGCCCGGGCCCTGGTAGGCAAGGCCTTCCGTACAGGATTTTATTGGCCGACGGCCCGGGCAGATGCTCAGGACTTAGTCCAACGATGCGTCGGTTGCCAGCTCTTTGCTAATCAAAGCCACATGCCACCCACCGCCCTCAAAACAATACCTATCACCTGGCCTTTCGCGGTCTGGGGGCTTGACATGGTTGGACCCCTTAAAGGAGGAACCCACAAGCAAAAATACCTATTGGTCATGGTGGGCAAATTCACCAATGGATAGAGGCCAAGCCAGTTAAGACGGCCGAATCCGAACCTGTGATAGACTTCATATCTGGGGTAGTACACCGTTATGGCGTCCCCTGTAGCATCATCACTGACAACGGCACGAACTTCATGGACGACGAGGTTAAACTCTGGTGCAAAAACATGGCCATCAAGCTCGACTACGATTCAGTCTATCACCCTCAAACTAACGGTCAAGTCGAACGAGCAAATGGTCCAATCATGAGCGGCATCAAACCCAGACTAGTACGGTCCCTTAAGGAATCTAACACGCACTGGGTAGAGGAGCTCGACTCTGTACTCTGGGGGCTGCGGACCACGCCAAATCGTACTACCGGATTCACACCATTTTTTATGGTATACGGCGCAGAGGCAGTTTTGCCCTGCGACATAATTCATGACTCACCTCGCGTGCGCATGTACGAAGAAAGAGAAGCCGAGCTGGATCGGCAGGACAGTTTGGAGCCTTAGAGGAGGAGCGCGATGTGGCAAAAGCTCGTTCCGCATTCTATCAACAGCAGGCTCGAAGATATCAAAGCAGAGAAGTACGGGCCAAAACTTACAATGTTGGCGAACTAGTTCTGCTCCTACCGGACAAGAAAAAGGACAAACTCAAGCCCAAATGGGAAGGTCCCTTCATCATCGACCAAGTCCTGACCGGCGGAGCATACCGTCTGCGAAACAAATCGGATAACCGACTAGAGCCGAACCCATGGAACGCAGCCCGTCTTCGAAGATTTTACGCCTAGCGCCGGACTCCGAGTTCGTCTCCTTCCCCCCACTACATTTTATACTTTAGCTGTCCTTTATTTATCTCCTTCTCCCTCCCCCTTTCTCAAAGCTTTCGAAGGCTCGCCTGCGCATTGATCGCACACACTTGACGTGCTACTCGCATTCATTATACATGGGGCTTCTTTAACAGAAGTTTATACGGGCCTTATGCCCAACACATGTGTCACACTTCTGCATGTACCCTTTATTCACCATTATATGCATCGATATGACTTAAGTTTTGGCCAAGCTAGGTTGCCTGGCTCCTGTGCTTACCCCTACGTTCCCGATTGTTTGGCTAGGAGGTAAAGGGAGCACCTCTGCGATTGTTACTGCCGGGTCAGCCGGATGTGTACCTCAGACTGGGTGAAGCCGAAAGCTAGCGTTCATAAGGGAATATTCGGTCAGTGAATTGAAAGATGATTTCTTACCTATTTATTTATCTGCCCCCAGATGCTTTCCTGCTTTTTTCGCAGTCCGGACATGCACTTTAGGGCATGCCTCGTAGGGAAAGGAACCCCTAACGAAACTATTCTCCCTGGAAGATGTTTCTTACTAACCATGTAATATAACATAACTAGTTGGGCACTGGTCTGATAAAGCACTAATGACCCCTACGCCTGGTCTCCATGCATGCCCCAGTTTTTACATAACCGTGAGGGTATTCGGACACACTCCGGACTGTCGGGTCCCCAGGTTGAAGCGAAAAGGTCCGCAATGACAAGTGATCTACAATCCGGCTAGAAGGCATCTTTCATGTCATTTCAAATTACATAGTCAAGCTGACTGATGGTATTCCTCTTCGATACCATCTAATAAACTGTCCAGTTTATAGTCCCGTTGTGAATACTTTGCAGCCAACTCTACTTGGTCGTACACTAAGCTCACAGGGATCTCCTTCCCATCGGGCCCCACAGGTCCGACCTCGGCCATGTGGTTCGGATCAGCCTTCGCATACCATGTCTTCACCATGGCCCAGGCCTCCCTGGCGCCTTGAAGGCAGGCCGATATCTTCCACAACCGGAAGCGCCGCCATGCTCCATGAAGTTTCTCCGCAAGCTCTCCAAGACCTTCGGGCAGGGAAATGGAAGGCCACAAGGCCTGGGCGACTCCGCTCATCACCTGCCAAACTCGTTCGTGCAGTTGCAGCAGCTCGGGAAGTAGGTCACCCGTTGAACCGGGCATTTCCTCCGCAGGAAGACCTGTGAGCATGCCTACAGACATATTTTTGTCAATCGACTTCCTCGCCGAACTCTTCTTTTCAAAAAGTTTGCTCAAGCACTTACTATAAATGCCGCGACGAAGCCGACGATTCTCCTTCACGGAGTCAGTCAGCTAGGCCCGAACATCTTTTAGTTCCTCGCCCAGCTGGGTGTTGGCATCTTGGAGTTTGTTCCTCTCTTGCTGCACCCTCATAAGCACCTTCTCGCCGGCCTTCAGCTGGCGTAGTAGCTGTTGCTTGTCCGGATCTAGTCCGGCGCAATCTGCAATATTATTTTCAGACTCATACACACGCCGCACGTCACAAACTACTTATCTTTCGAAGTATATATTACCAGAGGGGGTCTCTGTGGCTCCCCTGTGGCGGCTAGTGCGGTCTCAAGTTGGCCCTTGCACTCTTAAAGCTTCTGAGACAGATGGGTATTCTTTTCTGAAAGATCCTGCATAACAAATGATCCTTAAATCAGTTATTCTAACTATTTTAAGTCTTGGGGGCTACTAGTATATATAAATGGTCGAACTTCACTCACCCGTATGTCTTTCACATACTGCTCCGTGGCTCTGGTTAGACCATCTTGAGCGGCACGGAGGTGCGCATCTCCCGCATTAAAGGCATTCAATGCCTCCGGGGAGAAACACGCGTCACGAAGAACTGTCTGGCGGCGCCTATGATTCATGGCGCTCTCCACCCCAGATCTGGTGGCGGACAGCCTGTCGGCATCCTCCACTGGAGGAGGATCCGGTGCACGCCTTGTGTTCGCCTCCCCCTCTGGACCAGGCGTTGGAGCCTGGCTGGCGGAGGCTCGATTGGCAACCTCTCCGGACACAGTTCGGCGAGCACTCTTTCTCCTGGAAAAATCATGAGTGTTAATATGTCTCCCAGGAATCTTTCCTTTAAACACGGTGGTGCGTCATACCGTTGCGGCGATGTCTCGATTCGCACCGCACTTCTTTTCCGCCTGCTGGGCCGAGCTGCCCCTTGCTGGAAGACGCCGCAGGCTCGCCTTCCCGCCTCGAAGGCACCTCCTGCGGAACACCATTGGTATACGGTGGTCAGAGATAAGCAGGGATGAGTAGTGGTATCAGGACTCCGATCACAGTTACCTGGGAAACCGAAGATATTCTCGGGTAGTCGGCCGTAATGGCGACCAAAGCATTGTCGATGTTAAGTTGGTGGAACACCCCATCGATCAGCTCCACCTTTATGTTCAGATCATCTTCGGAGGCCGGATCAAGGGATCGTTCCGGATCCTCTGGTTGTGGAGCCAGGCTGTGTATATCCTCTATGGCCCGGCGCAGTTCCTGCGTCGAAATCACAAATTGAGACACTTAACCTTGGGAATATGGATCAGATAGACAAACGTCCGCTTACCCAGCTCCGAGGGTTGTTCATGGAAAATCCATTCAATGGAGTAGCACGGAGGAAGTCCTCCTTCTCCCCTTTGTACAAGCCGGACAGGATCTTCACCAGATCGGCAACCGATCCCGGCCCCTTGCGGCCATGACGGGTGGTGTCATCCTCCCCATCAAATCTCACATGGGGTGGCCCCTATATTGGAGCGGCTGCACCCCTCGCATGCTGCATGTGGCCATGACTCAAATCATGGTTAATCCGGAATGAGCCAATAACCTTATTCGGCCCATCAGATATTGAACGTCCCTATCATTCTCCCGTTGAGGGCTCCGCGGGCGCCAACTCAGGCATTTCTTTAGAGGAGCGTTGCTGAACTCCGGGAGGCCGATCCGAATTTGGTCCGGCAGCGGGGCGTCTTCCATATAAAACCATTCCGAAGGCCAGTCTTCGGACGCCTTCTTCGGGGTTCCGGATAGATATCCGGTCCCGGCTATGCGCCATAGTTCGGCTCCGCCCACTTGATATATCGACCCCTCATGAGAACGGGGTACGAGGCAGAATAATCTCTTCCACAGCGCAAAATGGGCCTCGATGCCCAAGAACAGCTCCCAAAGGGCCACGAAACCCGCGATATGCAGGATGGAGGCAGGCGTAAGATGATGCAGCTGGAGCCCATAGAACTCCAGGAGCACCCGGAGAAACGGATGTATGGGAAATCCGAGTCCTCTTATTAGATAAGGGACGAAGCATACCCGCTCTCCTTTGGAGGGATTGGGGACGCTCTCCGCCTGCTTCCCGCCCTTGTAGGTGGCAAGTCCGGCTCGAACCGGAACCATGAAGGCTGGGGGAAGATATCCCTCGGCTTGGAGCACCACCAGCTCACTATGTGGGACTGAGCATCTACCCCAATCTCCTGGTTGAGGGCTGGGAGCGCGAGAGGAGGAGCCGCGTTGACTGTCCGTGATGGAATGGATTTTTGGTCAAAGGCGCTCCGATGAATTCTCGCGGAAGGAGGATGGTGTGATTCGGATCTAGATCCTTGCCTCTCTTTATAGGCATCTCATTCGCGCAGGTAAGGGGTGAAATGTAAAAATACCCTGGCTTTTCGCATTCGTACGACACGTGGAAGATGGCCATTATTGGACGTGGAAGCCAAGGAGCGCAGCATTTATAAGGAGCCGGACACCGTTCGGCGAGTACATGGAATTTGGAGGAGAACCCGCCTTGCAATGCCGAAGACAATATGCGCGCCGGACTCGTCGTCATTGAAGCCTGGTTCGGGGGCTACTGAGGGAGTCCTGGACTAGGGGGTGTCCGGATAGCCAAACTATCATCATTGGCCGGACTCCAAGACTATGAAGACTTCGTCCCGTGTCCGGATGGGACTTTCCTTGGCGTGGAAGGCAAGCTTGGCGATACGGATATGTAGATCTCCTACCATTGTAACCGACTCTGTGTAACCCTAGCCCTCTCCGGTGTCTATATAAACTGGAGGGTTTTAGTCTGTAGGACAAACAACAATCATACCATAGGCTAGCTTCTAGGGTTTAGCCTCCTTGATCTCGGGGTAGATCTACTCCTGTACTACCCATATCATCAATATCAATCAAGTAGGAGTAGGGTTTTACCTTCATCAAGAGGGCCCCAACCTGGGTAAAAACATCGTGTCCCTTGTCTCCTGTTACCATCCGCCTAGACGCAAAGTTCGGGACTCCCTACCCGAGATCCGCCGGTTTTGACACCGACACAAGGCGTTACCAGTAATGCCAGGCCTTAATGTACTTTAAACCCTCCGCTACGTGGGCTGGCTGGGGTCCTGGCGCACTCTATCACTACTAGGGAAAAGCCTAGTAGCAGCGCGGGTTTTAGGCCTATCAGTAGCGCGGGCAGGAGCGCTACTGATAAGGCGCTATAGCTAATGCTTAGCAATAGCGCGCCTAGGCCCACGCTACTGCTAAATTGACTTAGTAGCAACGCTTCTTCAGAACAACGCTACTGGTAATTAGTAGTAGGGCTTCTCCTTTCCCGCGCTACTACTATTATTTAGTATTTTATTTCATTTTTATTTCATGTTGTATTCATACACTTTTACACAAGTTTTCATACAACAGGAATTTAGAGATTTTTTTACATCATAATGAGTTATTACATCATGGGGTGAAAGAACCGTGGACTAGTTTCAAGTGGATGTCCATCCACTTGAAACTAATCCGCGGTTATTTCATCATCATCATCATCATATCATTAACAACTTATCATCATAATACATCATTGTCATATAACACCTCGTCAAGATCATCGTTTTCATCATTGACATCACATAACACCTCCTCAAGATCATCATTATCAACTCTAACACATTACCACATAATAAACATATTGTACCTCATAGGACCTATTACATTCGATTAAGACCTACTACATTTTCTAAGGTAAAATAGCAAAAAACAAGATAGCCCCTGACTCTCCATTATGGAGAATGGAGATTAGCCTGTCTCCAATTCTTGCCTTTCGCTGAATGTTACTTCCAAGAACCTCCTTGCGAATGTCCATACATTTCTTCCATTCTTTGATGAACATGTGTTCACGGGTTTTAGAAATCCGATATGCACAGGTGAGCTCCGTAGATTTACCTGGCAGTATGTTCAGAACTGAGAGACGACCATGCAGAGACATCAGATGAGGCACACAATCCATCAGGAGTTTCTGTTGAAAAACATAATAATAACTTCATAGTTAGGAATGATGTACTAGTTTTAGAAGTATGCAAAAGATGCACGGATGTCGTAATAGTAAAAAATCTTACCAGGGTATCTCCAGAGAAGTTACCGTGGTTCAACACATGCACTAGTGGCACGTATTCACCATAATTTGGAGGAGTTCGATAATAGTCATTGTAATTCTCAAGAAGAGTGCAAAATGCGATCAGATGATTTTTCTCCTTATACGTTAATTCGGTGCCATCGGTGTAGTGGGTTTTATCGACCATCTTCCACACAGTCTTTGAAGAATCAAAATAAGCTGTCAATGGAAATAAACTATCAACTATTTTGAAATAAACAATATAAATTAGTTAATAACTATGTTTGAGAAACTCACATAGCGGTACAATCGGAAGCGTATCAACAAGGACCCAAATGTCCATATTGTCTTGCTCGATGGCAGGATCACCAAGATCCATGGTGACAATCATACCCTCATAAAAACCATACATTTTGCAAAGTGCTTCCCAATTTTGGCAACCAAAATGGGTTACGCTCTGAGCATTGCACAGATTTACTTCAAAATCCATATCATGATGGGTCCTTAGGTGTATTTTCTTTGTTTCAAAATTTTCATGGTCTTCAAAACCCATCCTCTCCAAGACATAGCATCTTGCATGGCATGGGATAAGCTAGTCGAATTGTAAAATATGAAAATTTGACGTTGAAATAGTTGAAGTCATGCTTAATTACGGAAAAAACACTTGTCGTCATTGCGTACCGTTTCACAATTGAAGGTCTCCTCGAGCTTAATGCTGAAGCGCCGATCTTCGTCCAGTCGAACGAACCTGTCGCACATACCTCGATCATTGTGGAACCAGCTACACTCCCCCGGGAGACCGTCGTCGTCCGAGTACGACATTTCCTACAATCATAATTCAAAGATTAAACTTGTACATATTCTAGCACAAGTCATGCCAGAATTCACGAAAAAATCCGGCATGACCTTTGCTAAAAAAGGACATATCGAGCGGCTGAAATTTGCCGGAACGGAAATTAATCAACACTCCGGCAAAACATAGGCCACTCGAAGATGTAAACTGAACATGAACGACCACTTGGGCAACCACATATCCTATTTGAGCAACAACACAAGATATACAAAGATATTTGGCTGGTCTCACCTTGATGTCGGAGGGGGTCGGTGACTGGGACGACGGCGGGGATGTCGGAGGGGGTCGGTGACGGGGACGACGGTGGTCACCTGAAACCATATAAGTTATCACTAATACATCCCAAATAATTGCTTAAACTAAAAAATAACAACAAATATGACATGTTCAACTAGTTTTATTAATTCAACTAGTTCTTACTAAATATAAACTTACTATAAATAGAAAAAAAACTAGTTCTTTCTAAAAATAAAGTAGTTCAACTAGTTATATTAATTATCTTACTAAAAATACATTAGTTCTATTAATTCAACTAGTTCAAGTAGTTTATTAATTTACTTACTAAACTAGTTCAACTACAACTAAAGTAGTTCAACTACCACTACTACTACTAAAAATCTAGTACTAACTAAGCAACATCTAGTACTAGCTATGAACCCTAAATTAACATCTACTACTACTAAATCTAGTACTAACTAGTGGCAGGGGGTGGGGGCGACGGAGAGGTAGCTAGGGGCGGCGAGGTCGAGGGCGGTGGGAGGAGGGCTGCCCGCGGAGGAGGG
>NC_041385.1:772229071-772236128 GCF_002162155.2 Triticum dicoccoides
TAGCGTTGTTTGCGTTGGACGTGCTACTGCTATTTTCTTGTCAGTAGCGCGTTTTGATAACACGCGTTGCTGCTAAATAGCAGTAGCGTGGTATTTTGAAGAGTGCTGCTGGTAAGATTCTGTGTATAGGCTTTTCCCTAGTAGTGTATATAAGCCACACCCCTCCACAGGCAGAAGGGTTCGCACCCCGGTAACTCATACGCATATAGTCCAGTCGACCGCCTCCGGGCTCCGAGACGTAGGGCTGTTACTTCCTCCGAGAAGGGCCTGAACTCGTAAATCTCTTGTGTATACAACTACTCCATAGCTAGGATCTTGCCTCTCCATACCTACCCCCCTATTCTACTGTTAGTCTTAGTACTACGACAGTTGGCGCCCACCGTGGGGCAGGTGTCTTAGCGACTTATTGGAGAAGTTGCAATTGTTCCGATCGCCTTCGTCATGGTTTCTGGCGGAAATTTGGTCGAGGGCCGCGAGATCCATCTCAGTGCGCTCACGTTCATTGCTGACGACTCCACATGGCTCTAGGAGGCTCCACTCGACATCGACGCACTTCTCGTCCGTGGGGCGACGCACTTTCGCGCATGTGTCCGCTGCGTCCTGCTGCGGCAACCGTCGGCTCCGTATCGGTTGACTCCTGTGTCGTCCTCCCTCCCTGTCTCCCGCCAGCGCAAGTGCTCTGGTCGGTCAAGGCTTCAGCGGTGGGTGAGACACGCAGTGGCTCGCCAATCGGCCACCCCCAAGTCACGGCGCTCGAGCCCGACGAGTCTCTCTACGGCCTGTTCGATCTATCGACTGGCTCCGTAGAGACCGCATCCGAGTGTGACAGCTGTGATCCAGCGGTAGAGGTCCTGATGGTCAATGGGCCTCGTAGTCCTCCCGGCTTCCCCCGCACCGACGGAGCGGACGGCGGAGGCGACCCAGCTCAGGTCCACGAGTAGTATCAACCCGAGCCACTCACTTTGCTGCAAAGGGAAGATATTCGCTGCCGGAACATGGATGCTCTGCATACTCCTATCATAGGAGAAACTCCCGAGGCCCGTGCCTTGGAGGACGCGTGTTTGGCCAATTTGGCTGAGCGCACTCGATTGGAGAACCTCCAGCGAGCACTCGACGAGCGCGCGCGGCAACGAGTACCAGACTCCAGTCGACGTCAACTCTTTCCGCCACCGACTCAGGTATATCGAACCCCAATTCAGAATCTAGCAGCTGCAGCCCGTATAGTGGAGTCGATTCAGCCCTCTCAGTCAGAGGCTGGCAGAGGCTTGATGCAGATCAGAGATTTGCTCCAGGCAGCAGGAGATCAGAATTCGGCAGTATCACAGTCAGGCAATAGGATTCACAGTCGATCCGTCGCTGCGAATACAGTCCAGTCGGCTCATAGCCCAAGATCGCCTCCGCAGCGTGAGGGACGTGGAGGTCGACGTGATTAGTATGATGACCGATTCGATCGCGATGATCAGCGTCGAGTGCCCACTCCTCCCCCAAGGGGTGGGTCGTACGCTCCTCAGCAGCAAGATGACAGACGCCAGCACAGTGTTGGGCGAAGGGTTCCAGTCGACCCCAGAGAACCAGGCTTTGACGCGAGATCTATTATCGTGCAAGGCCTGGTCGACCGGAACAGAGCTCATCGAGAAGGCCATGATAGAGATGCGCCCACCAGCAGCCGAGTTCATGTCTCAGGACCAGAGTGTTTTAGCAAAGCCATCAGAGCCGCCGTGATCCCTCCCAACTTCAGATTGGTGACTGGGGTGAGTAAGTTCACTGGTGAGTCCAAGCCCGATACTTGGCTTGAGGACTACCGAGTGGCTGTTCAGATTGGCGGTGGCAACGATGAGGTGGCCATGAAACACCTACCTCTTATGTTGGAGGGTTCAGCCAGAGCCTGGCTAAATCAGTTGGTGCCTAGCAACATTTACACTTGGGAAGATCTTGCCCGAGTGTTTGTCAGGACATTTGAAGGAACTTGCAAGTGACCAGCAGGTTTGACGGAATTGCAAATTTGAATGGAGAAGTCGAATGAGACCCTGAGAGATTATATCCAGAGGTGGATCACATTGCATCATACGGTGGAGAACGTGTCTGATCACCAAGCAGTTTGTGCCTTCAAGGAAGGTGTTAAGAACAGAGAGTTAAGTTTGAAGTTTGGTCGGACCGGAGACATGACCCTGAGTCAAATGATGGAGATTGCCACCAAATATGCCAACGGTGAAGAAGAGGATCGGCTCCGGAGTGTCAAGTATAAGCCGAGCCAGTCGGAAAAAGGAAACTCCAGTCGGAAGCAGAAGCGGAAAGCCGAGCCAGCTGCTCCTGGGGAAGCCTTGGCCGTGACTTAGGGCAAGTTTAAAGGGAAGCCCAAAGGATCCTGGAACCCCAAGAAGGTGAAGGAAAAGGAAGGAAATGACGTGATGGATTTGCCATGCCACATCCACACGAAGAAAGACGAAGAGGGTAACTTCATCTACCCGAAACATACCACTCGCCAGTGCCGGCTCTTAATCCAGCAGTTCCAAGGGAAGCAGCCCAAGGATAAAGAAAAGGAGTCTGACAAGGTCGAGGACAAATAAGACAGTGATGAAGGATACCCCCATGTCAATTCCACCCTGATGATTTTTGCTGATGTTGAGAGCAAAAGTCGACTGAAAGTTATCAACCGTGAGGTGAATATGGTTGCTCCGGCGACACCCAGTTATCTGAAATGGTCTCAGACCGCCATCACGTTCGGCCAGTCTGATCATCCGACTCACATAGCCACCCCTGGGAGGCAAGCTTTGGTGGTCGACCCAGTCGTCGAAGGCACCCGACTGACTAAGGTTTTGATGGATGGCGGCAGCGGGCTGAATATATTGTATGCGGAGACGCTGAAGGGAATGGGCATTCCGATGTCCAGACTCAGTTCCAGCAACATGAGTTTCCATGGAGTCATTCTTGGAACGAAGGCTGAGTCACTCGGCCAAATTGCTTTTGATGTGTTTTTCGGCAATTCGAAGCATTTCCGCAAAGAGAAGTTAACATTTGAAGTTGTGGATTTCCAGAGTGCTTATCACGCCATTTTGGGCAGGCCAGCTTATGTACGATTCATGGCTCGACCTTGTTATGTGTACCTCAAATTGAAGATGCCTGATCCCAAAGGTGTGATCACCATCATTGGCAATCGGAAAAAGGCATAAGAATGCTTTCAGAAGGGCTCAAAGATTGCCGATGCTCAGATAACAGTGGTGGAGCTGCAAGAATATCAGAAAAATGCAGATCCGAGTGATTTATTGCGGGCCAAGAAGCCCGCCACAGAGTCAGCATTCCAGTCGTCTGGTGAGACGAAGCCTGTTCACATTCACCCGACCGACCCCAGTGCTGCTCCGACTCATATCTCCACAACACTCGACTCTAAATAGGAAGAAGCGCTCATCCAGTTCCTCCGTGAGAATTGGGACATCTTCGCATGGATGCCTGCTGACATGCCGGGTGTTCCCAGGGGGCTGGCTGAGCATCGTTTATGAGTCGACCCAAAAGCAAAACCTGTCAAGAACATCTTCGACGGTCCGCCGTCCAGAAGAGAAAGGCCATTGGCGAGGAGGTGGCTCGGCTCCTGGCAGCAGAGTTTATCCGAGAGGTTTACCACTCCGAGTGGCTCGCCAATGTTGTCATGGTCCCCAAGAAGGACAAGTCACTTCGCATGTGCATTGATTTCAAACACATCAATCGGGCCTGCCCGAAAGATCATTTTCCTCTCCCCCGTATCAACCAAATAGTCGACTCGACTGCGGGATGTGAGCGCCTATTTTTTTAGACGCTTATTCCGGTTACCATCAGATCCGTCTGTATGGACCCGACGAAATCAAAACAGCTTTCATCACTCCATTCGGGTGCTTCTGCTATGTCACCATGCCATTCGGCCTCAACAATGCCGGAGCCACGTTCATGAGGATGATTCACAAGTGTTTACTCACTCAGATCAGTCGGAATGTGGAAGCATACATGGATGATATTGTGGTTAAATCGCGGAAGGGTTCCGACCTGTTGACTGACCTCGCCGAAACATTTGCGAATCTCAGGAGATATGATATCATGCTTAATCCATCAAAGTGCACATTCGGAGTTCCTGGTGGAAAGTTACTCGGTTTTCTCATTTCCAAACAAGGAATCGACGCCAACCCAGAAAAAAAGTTGGCACTATACTCCGAATGAAACGCCCTGTGCGTGTGCACGATGTCCAGAAGCTTACTGGATGCTTGGCCGCATTAAGTCGATTCATCTCTCGCCTTAGTGAAAAGGCATTGCCTCTTTACCGACTGATGAAGAAGTCAGACAAGTTCGAGTGGACTCCAGAAGCTGATGCAGTGTTTGCCGAGCTAAAAGCTCTACTCTCCACCCAGCCGGTGCTTGCTGCTCCAATCAGCAAAGAGCCTCTGTTGCTTTACATTGCAGCCACAGGATAAGTCGTCAGTATAGTACTTACGGTCGAGCGGGAAGAAGAAGGGAAAGCCTTCAAAGTTCAGCGCCCACTATATTATCTTTCCGAAGTGTTGACCCCATCGAAGCAAAGATACCCTCATTATCAGAAGCTTGTATATGGGATTTACATGACCACGAAGAAGGTTGCTCATTATTTCTCTGATCATTCCATTACAGTCGTCAGCGACTCCCCGTTGTCAGAGATTCTACACAACAGAGATGCAACTGGTCGAATGGCAAAATGGGCGATTGAACTCCTTCCCCTTGATATCAAGTTTGAGGCAAAGAAAGCCATTAAGTCCCAAGCAGTAGCAGATTTCATCACTGAGTGGATTGAACAACAGCAGCCGACTCAAGTTCACTCGGAGCACTGGACCATGTTCTTTGATGCTTCTAAGATGTTAAATGGTTCCGATGCTGGGGTAGTATTGGTTTCCCCCCGAGGAGATAAGCTCAGATATGTGCTCCAGATCCACTTTGATTCCTCCAACAATGAAGCAGAATACGAGGCACTTTTGTATGGGTTGTGCATGGCCATTTCACTCGGCCTCCGTCGCCTTATGGTTTATGGCGACTCAGATTTGGTGGTCAATCAGGTGATGAAGGAGTGAGACATTAGAAGCCCAGCCATGACTGGATACTGCAATGAAGTGAGAAAGCTTGAAAAGAAATTTGAAGGGTTAGAGCTCCATCATATACCCCGACTGAAGAATCAAGCGGCTGATGATTTGGCGAAGATAGGTTCCAAGAGAGAAGCCATTCCCAGTGATGTGTTCTTGGAACATATCCATACTCCATCAGTTCAGGAAGATCCTTTTACCGAAGAAGCTCCGCAGCCTAGAAGCGTCACAGATCCGATTGAAGTTGAAGTTCTAGCAGTGGTCGACCTGATCCTGGAAGCATTGGTAATCACTCCCGATTGGACAGTGTTGTACATCACGTATATCTTAAGGAAAGAGCTCCCAGAGGATGAAGAAGAGGCTCGACAGATCGTCCGCCGATCTAAGGCCTTTACCATGATAAAGGGACAGTTGTACAGAGAAAGCGCGACTGGAGTTGGTCAGAAGTGTATAACGCCAGAAGAAGGTCAGATAATCCTTGACGATATCCACTCGGGGACCTGTGGCCATCAGGCGTCCTCTCGGACCATTGTGGCTAAACCATACCGAGCGGGATTTTACTGGCAAAGAGCAAATGAAATTGCAAAGGAGATTGTCGGCAAGTGTGAAGGATGTCAATTTTACTCCAATATGTCACAAAAGCCCGCCTCAGCCTTGAAGACCATCCCACTCGTCTGGCCTTTCGCTGTATGGGGATTGTATATGGTTGGACCACTGAGAACAGGCAGAAGCGGCTTCACCCATGTGGTGGCAGCAGTCAACAAGTTCACCAAGTGGATTGAAGCTAAACCCATCAAGAGTCTTGATGCCGGCACTACTGTCAGCTTCATCAGGGAGTTAATATTCAGATATAGAGTTCCACATAGCATCATCACTGACAATGGGTTGAACTTCGATTCCGAAGAATTCAGAGCCTTTTGCACATCTCAAGGCACACGAGTCGACTACGCTTCTGTCGCTCACCCCCAGTCGAATGGACAAGCAGAACGAGCAAATGGTTTAATTCTCAAAGGGCTGAAACCTCCACTGATGCGCGATCTCAAGCACGCTGCTGGTGCATGGGTCGACGAACTTCCGTCAGTACTTTGGGGATTAAGGACCACACCTAATCGGTTGA
This sequence comes from Triticum dicoccoides, assembly GCF_002162155.2. NCBI lineage: Eukaryota > Viridiplantae > Streptophyta > Magnoliopsida > Poales > Poaceae > Triticum > Triticum dicoccoides. The sequence goes on from NC_041385.1 coordinate 772,235,261, forward strand.
CTGGGAGAACTCCGTTCTTCTTGGTCTACGGAGCCGAAGCAGTCTTGCTGAGTGACCTGCTTCACAATGCACCCCGAGTTGAACTCTACACTGAAGCTGAAGCAGAACAAGCCCGGCAGGACACAGTCGACCTTCTAGAAGAAGAAAGAGAGATGGCTTTGATCCGATCGACCATTTATCAGCAGGACTTGCGTCGCTTCCATGCCAAAAATGTGAAGAGTCGAGCCTTCCAAGAAGGAGATTTGGTTCTCCGAGTGGATCAGCAGAAGCCACACAAGCTTGCTCCTACTTGGGAAGGTCCCTTCATCGTCACCAAGGTTCTCCACAACGGGGCGTACCACCTTTACAATGTCGAGCACCAGATTGACGAGCCCCGATCTTGGAACGCGGAGCTGCTCCGCCCCTTATATACTTAAGTATTCACTCGGATGAGATGTAATAAAAGTACTTTTGTAGTTTATCAAAGACAAGAGTGTTATAATTTTCCCAGAGTTTTGTTCACATAAAGTAGTCCCCCAGTGGGTGGCTTAGCTGTGAATCCGTTTCGCCTAAGTTTGTAAAAAAAATCCTTGCTGAGTGGTGAGCCAGCCTCCCACTCGGGGGCTTAGCAGCGAATCCGTTTTGCCTAAGTTTAACAAAATCCTACCGAGTGGTGAGCCAGCCTCCCACTCGGGGGCTTAGCTGCAGTCCAAGTACTCGCCTAAGTTTAACGAAATCCTACCGAGTGGTGAGCGAGCCTCCCACTCGGGGGCTTAGCTGCAGTCCAAGTACTCGCCTAAGTTTAACGAAATCCTTTCGAGTGGTGAGCCAGCCTCCCACTCGGGGGCTTAGCTGCAGTCCAAGTACTCGCCTAAGTTTAACGAAATCC
>NC_041385.1:772236193-772236781 GCF_002162155.2 Triticum dicoccoides
GCCTCCCACTCGGGGGCTTAGCTGCAGTCCAAGTACTCGCCTAAGTTTAACAAAATCCTACCGAGTGGTGAGCCAGCCTCCCACTCAGGGGCTTAGCTGCAGTCCAAGTACTCGCCTAAGTTTAACAAAATCCTACCGAGTGGTGAGCCAGCCTCCCACTCGGGGGCTTAGCTGCAGTCCAAGTACTCGCCTAAGTTTAACAAAATCCTACCGAGTGGTGAGCCAGCCTCCCACTCGGGGGCTTAGCTGCAGCCTAGCGCTCGCCTAAGTACAAACACAACGTGTGCTCCGCAAGGAGGACGAGGCACAGGTCGACTGCTACCGTCTCCTTCCGAGCTACGCCACAAATACAACGTGCGCTCTGCAAGGAGGACGAGGCGCAGGTCGACTGCTACCCTCTCCTTCCGAGCTACGCCACAAATACAACGTGCGCTCTGCAAGGAGGACGAGGCGCAGGTCGACTGCTACCCTCTCCTTCCGAGCTACGCCACAAATACAACGTGCGCTCTGCAAGGAGGACGAGGTGCAGGTCGACTGCTACCCTCTCCTCCCGAGCTACGCCACAAAAACCCTACCGAGTGGAGAGCA